>NC_140504.1:117553416-118050916 GCF_964339955.1 Pipistrellus hanaki | reverse complement strand
CAAACATTCTGCTATATATGCTCAATTTCATTCCAGAAGACTTTCATTCATAGGCTTTATTCAGGAAAAACAAAACTAAAAACCCTCTAAACTCCCCAGATCCCTCCAGGTCACTTCTGATGAAGCAACACCAGTAGTGGAGGCAACCTGAAACCATTAACACAACAACAAAAGGACTGTTATCCAGTGCTTGGTATCATCCAATACTAAGGCCATGTGTCAGTCCCCTGATTGTGCAGACCCCTTCTCTGCAGTGTCTCCACAGACCAGCAGCGCAGGCATCACCTGGGAGCTGGGCACGAAGGCAGATCTCAGGCCCTACCTCCGGCCAGCTGAATCAGAACCTGTGTGTTCACAGCATTGCCGGGTGATCTGTAAGCTATTCAATTATTTATGAACCTGTGCCGTGAAAGGCACTTTCCCCACTCCTGTCCTTTTTTGTAAGTTCTACTCCTACACATGCATGCGTACACACACACACACACACACACACACACACACACACACTAACTACTGTTACTGGTTTTGCTTTCCAACGTTTCATTCTGCATATAAAATCAAATGCAAAGGTATGCACATTTCCCACCTTTTCCCACAGTTAGCTATTATTTTACTTATTTACAAATATTGCATTTTTTACTCAGTCAAGTTGTTTTTAAAGAATTGAATGATTTTCTTTCCATGTTTTCTCACTGTTCTCCATTCATTTTTCTTCACTTTACACATATTTGTCAACACTGATGGCCAGTTGCTGTGAGGCATTTGCGCTTTCACCGTAATTACCCACATCATGCAGTTGCAAGATGAGCACTTAAGCTGATGGCATTACTCATGACTTCCTCTTAATATAAAATCAGAAAAGCCAGTACTGGAACTGAGCCTCTCCCACTGAACCTTGCTTAATTTAAAAAGAGCTTTAAGGAACAATTACTATAAAAAGATTATTCTCTGCATTTCCAGTCTGCACAGAAGGACAGTTGGAGCTGCTTTATCTCATGTATATATATGCAATTTGTGTAGATGCGTGATGATCATACATCTGGGATTTTCCACCCTCTGCACTTTTATCCATGCCACCTCCCCCATTGGAATCTCCTACCCTTGAACACCCCAAACTATTGAAATTTTTCCCAGATGTCAAAACTCAACTCTGATACTGCCTTTCCAGAAGCCTTTCTCAACCACCCCTGCTAGCAGTGCTTCCTCTGACTCCTGCTGTTTTCTTTCTTTGAGTGCCACCTTTCTGACCTTCCTATATTCTGCCTAATTGCTTGTGAACAGAGCATTCCCTTTACTGAACTGTGGGCTTCTTGAGGTAGGAAATTGTTGAAAATCTTGTGTCCAATTTTGTGCCTACTATATTACAGAAGATAGCATAAGTTCTTGGTAACTATTTGTAAAGTCAATGAGTGAAACTATGTAAAGCACCATAAGCATATCATCCGTGTGAGGTTCTGTATTACCTATATCTCTCTGGCACTCCACCTATTCTAATCCTCTGCAGACAGACAACATCATTCAGCTCTGAGAGCAGCAAACCTAACTCAGAAATTGCTCCAATGTTAGACTCTTAACCAAATTAATATTCTGCATGTATAGAAACCCACTTTTCCATTTTCATTATTTTAAAGATTACTATTTCATTTTCCACTAATATATCTGTGAGCCAGACATTCTTTTACACAATCTCTTTTTAAAAGAGATTTGAAACTGCAATGATGTTTGAGTCCTACAGAACCTGTGGTAGGCAGACAAGAGCAGAGCAAGGACGATAGGCCAGGTGCAGGTCACCAGGGCGGAAAGCCCCAGGTGCCAAACCATGGGGAAAACAAAGATCTCACCACAAAGTATCCTTTCCTCCCCTAGTATATAGATGGCAACGCAGTTTAGACCCCTTGGCTTTTCATGTCGCTGGTCGTGGGGTCTGGTCCTTCCCCTGACCTTTCCTTTCCTAGCATGATACTGGTCATGTGGAGGAAAAAAAAGGGGCTGAAGAGTGGCCTCATGTAACTCCCACATGGGTCCTTACACGACCACCCCCTTAGTCATTAACCCTTAAGGATAACATCTTGGCCTCAGTTGTTTTTCAGCTCCTGGCCTAGAAAAGCAGCAAAACCAGACCAAGCAATGCCATAGCTGGCATCAGGGCCAGATGCAATGACCAGTGACTCCCTCCTCTAGTGCTGACCAATCAGTGGAAACCACACCCTGAGGGGAAATACCTGGAGTTGATGAATATTCTATTGAGATCCTCTCCTAGGACCTCCCCTGAAATACCCACCTTTGTAGACTAGCTAAAAGCCTTCAAGACAACGAACCCAAACATCTCTCTCTCTCTCTCTCTCTCTCTCTCTCTCTCTCTCTCTCTCTCTCTCTCTCTCTCTCTCTCTCTCTCTCTCTCTTTTCTTCTCATTCTTTCCTTGCCCCACCCCTTTTCCCCTTGCCTCTCTCTTTCTCCTAAGCTCTAACTTCTTTTGTTTCTGTAGTTTGTTTCCTGAGCCCATTTGTTCTACCTCTGACTTTCTAAACAAACATGCTCTTATAGTTTGATTCTTGATTCTGAATTCTTTCCTAATCAAAACTCAAGTACTGAGGTTGCTGAGCTCAGGTCCAGTTTAACTCCAGTGGCCTAACACCTGGTACCTTTCTTCCGCCAACAAACCAAAAAATATTACAGATATATGGGAAGTGTAAGTATATAACTCGTAAAGTTCTCCAATCTAAGATTCAATAATCCTCTAATATGCTTGAACATATTTGACATTCTTAAGTCAGAGGTAGACTACATTTAATAAAATTTAAAAAAAATATATACAACATTGGATTCAGTATCACTATGTGTTTGTAGATGACATAAATAAATATGTACAAAATAAAGGTTAACAAAACAACGTCATTATCTATATAGCATAGGACACATTTATAGTATTCTAGAGGCCAAGTGCATGAATTTGTGCATGGATGGGGTCCCTCTGGGTGGCCTGCAGGGATTGGGCCGAAACCCACAGTCCAATGCCACCTGCAGCTCCTAACTGCTGCTCCAGTTCATCCCAGCCCCACTGTGCCTGCCAGCCCATCTCACTCAACCCAACCCCAGCAGTAAGCTAACCTACAGGTCGAAGCATCTGCCCCCTGGTGGTTAGTGCATGTCTTAGCGACTTGTCAGCCAGTTAACTGGTGGTCAGTACACATCATGATGAGCAGTAGAGTAGCCTTACCCTATCATTAGCATATTATGTTTTGATTGGTTGTTCAGTTGTGCTACTCTTCAGTCTATTTGCATATTACCCTTTTATTATATAGGATTATCCTAGAGATGTCTTCAAAATGGGGAGTGAAGATTATAAACACTATCATTAGGAATTTTTTAGGTATCTCAGGCCCATTCTAGACAGAATTTTTATAATAAAATTTTAATATTTCAATGTTCTGTCTACAGAGAAAAAATAAACAAACAAACAATTGTGGATGCCATCACACTCCTCAGCAGGAACAATGAACTTCCCAGCTCTCTTCCCCCTCCCCATAAAAAGCAATTTAATGCACCACTGGAGATTGCCTATTAATTGGACTAGAAATAAAGTAGCCTATGAGGGTTGGCTGGGAAAAATCCAGGATGTGTGTGTGTGTACATATATATGTATGGATGTATATAATAATTCACTCACAAAGTAAACAAGCAACACTAGTACGTCATTTTCTAATTACAGGGCTGTTTCATAAACTGTAAATGCTAACATGGGAGAGGTAAATCATAGCAATTTAATTAATAAAACAATTTAGACACTTAAACCCATATGTGCACCCCTAGGGGCACCACATCAATAATAGAGGCTTGCAGGCATATTTGAGAGATTTTATGCAATCATTTGCAGATCTTGTAGTCAATAATTGTTTCAAACTGCATTAACTCTTCTCTCACCATACACAAAAAGTGAATTTCATTTGTTAGATGTTCTTTTCTGTTCCAACGGTCTCATAGGGTTGCTGGAAGTAGAGGAGCCCAGGGTTTCTTTCCCTGAATTAGCAGGACAGAAGGAGATGAGAGAAACCCTCTGTCCAACAAAACAGCAAAATGTGGGGGGTGAGATTCCTAAAAGGCAGGAGCAGGATTCTCCCCTTTTCCTTCCATTTAAAGGGAGATTAGAAGATAAGAAATGTCAGAGAATGGAAATCCAGCACTTCAATTTTCATATTTTAGGTCTTCTTTCTCTTTAACCTTTTAAAATTATGTCTGTAGGACTGGCATATATTGCTGGGGGAATGTAGAATAGCGAAACAGCTTTGGAAAATGGTTTAGCAGCTTTTTAAAAAGTTAAATATAAATTTACCATCTGACCTGCAATTTCACTCTTAGGAATTTCTCAATTTCTAAGATAACTGGAAATATGTGTCCTTTGAAAAATTTGTACACAAATATTCAGTGACATTATTCTTAACACCCAAAAAGTGGATACAACCCAAATGGCCAGTAATAGATGAATGGATTGACAAAATGTATGTAGCCATACAAAGGGATATTGCCCATCAATACAAAGGAACAAAATACTGACAGATACTCCAACATGTTAAAAAAAAAAAACCAAAAAAAAACCAAGTTAACTGACAGGAGCCAGACACACAAGAGTACATATTGCATGATTCCATTTTTATGAAATGTCCAGAAAATACCAATTCAAAAAGACAGAAAGTAGATTAGTGGTACTTGGAACTGGGCATAGGAACTGGGGTTTACTGGAAGCAAGCATGAGGTATCTTAGAGTGATGGAAATGTTCTAAAAACTGGATTGTCATGATAGTTACATAATTTACCCAGTAGATTTACTAAAAATTATTTAATTGTACATAACATTGGTGACATTTTTAGTATATAATTATTCTTCAATAAAGTTTTTTAAAATTTGTGCCCATAATTTTTTGATGTTTCTTATCAAAAAATTATGGGCACAAATTTCAATCCTGAAAAACAAAAAGGGATTTGTATTGAATGATATTAGTGGATTGTAAAGTGTTTTCTGGCTGAATAACACTAGGCCTAAGCAAATGTAGTCTTTTTGTAGCTTTAGTTACCATTGTCAGTTTGTATACACTCAGATCCCCTGTTACCAACAAGTGTTCTTTTCACTTTTGCAATTCCCATCAGAGAGATAATAAACTACTATCAGTGAGCACTTACTAAATGTTATACACACTATATGGTATTAACTTCTTAATGAGGTAATCATTAATAAGCAACACTTTAGTGTTCTCATTTACACATGAGCCAGTGAAGCAAAGAAAAGCTGAATCATTTGCCCAAGTTTGGCCAAAGTGTAGAGCTGGGATTTGAACACAGTTGCTGCAGGCTGCACTCTGACCTGCCTCCATCACTGATCCATCTATGGGGGCTGAGTTCTCTCTTCTGGAATCTAATGGTATCTTCAGTTCTTCGTGGGCAGCTTTAAAGGAAGCAAGTGTGACTGAATGAGGCTTGCCCAAGAGATAGTGTGGACGTGCACAGGCAAATTGTCAGTAGTGGCTGCCTTGGGCATCACTCTGAAGAACAAGAGTGGGTGACTCTAAACTTTCTTCCTAAGACTGCTCATTGCTTGATCTATTATAATTAGCATATATTATTTTTGTAATTAAAAATATCAACTAGAAATACTTTTTCCCCCCAAGAACAGTAGAAATAAGTTAAAATGCTATAGACATGCATCAGTGTTCCTGGCTATGATTATTTCTAAATTTACCCACTTTACCATCTTCAGCAAGAAAACTAAACAACTGTTTTAGCCATGTGACCTATTACTCTGAAAGATCACCAAAACCTAAGAGAAAGCAAGCCATGAAAAAAAAAAAGGAAAACATTTACTAGAAATATGAAATCCGGTCTATGGTGTGAGTCCTGCGTCTCCCAGACGTGGCTGCTCACTGTCAGAAGGCTGGGTGCTGTGCTATGGCTATGAAGGATTTCTTTAATTTCAGGAAAGGCTTTCTGAAAATTCTGGTAAACTGTATTTTAGTATGCATAAGGAAAGTTCCAATGTACAAATACATTGCAAGTGTATCACAAGCATTTATTTATCATTGCATGGACTGTATTTTAATATGTTGTAATAACATAAAATAGTAGGTTAGTTGTTCACAAAGGCTACATGGACTGACACAGAGAAGAAACATACTGATCATGAAAAATGGTGGGAAAAGTGCTATTGCAATGTCAGTAACTAAAGAAAACAGAATTTTTACATTTTTAATTATTTTAAAAATTAGATTAAAAGCTGCCAATTGAGGATCATGTCATGATCTCAACCTGCTCTATACTGAGATATAATCAGAATGTTTTGTTATCACAGCATCCTTATAATTTTCTTATTCCTCGAATGTACTGAATCTTCTCTTCCCCTCTTAGTCACCCACAATCACTTACCCCTAAACTCTACATCCATCCATCTATCCATATATCCATACATCTGTCCTTCCCTTACTAACCTCTCATGGTTCCTGTTACAGCGTGGACTACATAATTAACCATTTTATGGTGTTTTTACTAGCACTCCAAAATATCTCACCTTCTTGTCCTTCTCCTCTGCCCTACATAGGCACTTACTAAGTATTATGACTGACTGACTTCCACCTCCTTGTTGGAGGAAGTAACAGAATTGCCTTGATTCAATCCATTAAAACATGCTGAAGTCTAATGATTTTGAGCTTGCTCCAAAATCCTCCCACTCAACCCCAGATAACTTACACTGACTTTCCAGTGGGAGTATGCTACTGTGCTCAACGCTGTCTACCATTGAAAAATACCAACCACAGGTCCCATTCTAGACCAATTATTATACCAGAAACACAGTGAGACCAAGACCAAGGCAGAGCACATGTATCTGCTTCCCAGGGGCTTTCCTCAAGGTACCCATCACCCCCTTCCTCACTCTGTGTAGTGAGAGGAGCAAGATAAGTGTGTTCTCCGGTGCTATCAAGATGATGGAAGATATCAGTATATAGTTCTTCAATCCCCTCCTTACTAGAATATTTTTTAAGAGCAGGGGTAGGCAACCATTTTCTATCAAGGGCCATGTAAAAAGCATTTTAGGCTTTCAAGACAAGAAGTAATATCTGTAACTCTTCCAGCATCTGTTATCACAGTGAAATGTTTTACATTTTAAAATTCACTGTTAGCTTGTGAACCAGACAAAACCAGGCAGCAGCTGTTGCTGGCCAACCCCTGTTTTAGAGTCACAAACGATCTCCCAATTGACAAGTCTTGGCACTGTTTTGAATGTTTCATACAACTTGATCTTTTTACAGTCATTGACACCATTCATCTTTCTTTCCTTTTCTTTTCTTTTTAAATATATTTTATTGATTTTTTACAGAGAGAAAGGGAGAGAGATAGAGAGTTAGAAACGTCGATGAGAGAGAAACATCAACCAGCTGCCTCTTGCACACCCCCTTCCGGGGATGTGCCCACAACTAAGGTACATGCCCTTGACCGGAATCGAACCCGGGACCTTTCAGTCCGCAGACCGACTCTCTACCACTGAGCCAAACTGGTTTCAGCCATCTTTCTTTCCTTTTTAAAGCTTGAGTTTCATGTCCTTAAGCCAGCATGGTTATCTTGGTTATCTTACCTCCATCCCATTTTCTCTCTCTCATCTACCAGTTCCTTGTGATGTGTGTGTGCAAGCTTGTGTGTGTGTGTGTATGTGTGTGTGTGTGTGTGTGTGTGTGTTGTATTGTGTACATCTCAAGCTGGTGGGCCAAGCTGCTTGTATGGCCGTGTTGTCAATCCAGCTGCAGATATACTCCTATTAAACCAAGTGGTAGCTCACCCTGAAGCCTGACAATGCTGGCCGCAACTGCTGCTCTCATGGAATGCTCTGGTCAAACTGTGCGGCTCCTGCAAAGGAGGAAGAACAGCTCTGTCTCCATTTGCAATGTGCACAGCAACTAAGGCAGCCTGACCAGGGCTTGCAACTTTGCCTAATTGAAACCCAAGGCCATGGCAATACAATTATAATTGGAAGAACAGCAGTGGCATCTCATGTTTCCACAGTACCCCATGCTGCAAGAGTTTATGTTCTTATCAAGGTCAGTTGAATGAACAAAACTTATTTCCTAATGTGAAAAAACTGACATAAAATGTGTATTGAGAATATTTGTCAGTCGCTCAATATATTCAAATCCATATTCAAATGCCATCTCTGCCTCAGATAGTTAGTAGCAGGGACAGCTGTGCAGGGGAAACTGCTCTTCCAGCTGGGAGCTGAGCCTGGGAAGGGACTCCAGCCTGATTTTGAAACTACTAAGCATTCTAATGAAGTTGACTTGATTTACATTTTAACAATATCACACAAATGTACTACATGGCACTTTTCCAATAACCACTTCAACATCATTCATTTTGACACCTCCCATTGTTATGAAAGGCAGAATGAACAAAGCAGCATTCTGTGATGAGGTGCATGGGGAGGGGAACTGGGTTTCATGGGATTTTTAAGTCAGCTAGCCCAAGCACACCCTTTTGTGAAATGCAAGGTTCTCATGACTGAAATTCCATGACTACCTTGCCCTTCACATCACCTTGAGCCCTGAGTTCTTCTGCCCACGTTTAGCCAACAATTAATACTCAGTTTCTGACTGATCCATTCTGGGAGCCTAGTGTACCATACTTCCCCTACTGCCTCAGCTGCCTCAGTCTTGGGTAAAGATAATGCTTCAGGATACAGTAGCCCCCCTTTATCTGTGGTTTAATGCCATCTATATATACAAAAGGCTAAGTGTTCATCTGTCCAACCGGTAACTATGACACACATTGACAACCAGGGGCAGACACTCAATGCAGGAGCTGCCATGAGGCACTCTGGCTGTTTAAAAATAAACGGCACCACAGACCTGGCGCTGACAAACCAACACTCAGCTTCCCCCAAGTGGGACACAGACCCTGCCACCATCCCCGAGTGATACCCCACCAAATCACAGCCAAAGGCTACCAAGATTCCAAGGCACAAAATGTGGTCCATAGCCCAGCCCAGCCTGGAAATGGTTGGTCCTGTGGCCACCGGGTAATGACGTCACATAGCAATGCCCAGCTTCCTCTCCCAAGTGATTAGCCTCCTTGGAGTTTCTTCAGCCAGGTTCAAACATTTTACAGTTTAACCAAATGTTTGTGAAATGTTTTCCCATGCCTCATCTCATTTGATCTTCACAGAAGTCCTGGAGTAGGTAGATAGGAGACTAAATAGAATCCTATTTTCTTCTCATTAGCAAGACACGAATAGTGATATTACTAGTAAAATATTTCTTTTAATTAATTTCCTTTCAATGTGCATGAACCCATGCATGGGACACTAGTTATATTAATAATAGAAAAGGAGCAAAAGGGAGGCCAGACATTGTAAGCTTGGTCACTTGGGCAGCTTCATTAGGAAGCTGCAAGTTTACATTCCCCAAGGAACCACTGGTCCATTCCCTGCAGACCACTGGGAGAAGGGGTCTAACAAAGGGGAGATGGGGGCATGGGCAGTGAAACTGGGGTGACATAGGGAAGGTGCCTGTCAATCAAACCTGGGAACAGAGACAGTTGGTTAGAAAGGGTGAGGCCACTACAAGCCCCCCCAAAATTGGAAATACATAATCCCCCAAACAAAGGACTATACTGTCTTGGTTCTTGGCTGTCTTGTGTGACTCTCTTGCATTCACCCATATTCCCTCTATAGCCATGTGGCCCTCCAGATGCAATGCAATGGACTGATGAACTGCATCAGGGACACAAGTTAAGCTGGCCTGATTCTGCATTAGACTGTGCAGACAAGGAACAGAAACTCTGGGCAATGGCTTTAATCCTAGCTCTGCTAAAGACACAGCTGGACTTCTTCCTTGGCAGGATGAAGAGAAATGGGACCTTGGAAACTCAGGCATGTGATTCCACAGAAATAAAGCTTTCTACAATATCCCATCCTCCTGTGCATATCTCGAAAAATTTTTGCTACTGTTATGAATTTTGCTACTGTTATGAATCATAATGTAAATATCTGTGTTTTCCGATGGTCTTAGGTAACCCTGTTAGCAGTTCTCAACCTGTGGGTCACAACCTACAGGTTGAGAACCGTTGCTGTAGAGCCTAAGACCATCGGAAAACACAGATATTTACATTATGATTCATTAACAGCAAAATTAGAGTTATGAAGTAGCAACAAAAATAATTTTAGGATTGGGGGTCACCACAACATGAGGAACTGTATTAAAGGGCCGTGGCATTAGAAAGGTTGAGAACCACTGCTCTAGAGGAACCTACATTCATATTTTGAAATCCCACAACATAGATGGGTGACTTTTGGTAAGTTTATTTTTTATCTTTTAAAAAACTTAAAATTTAATTGACTAACTCATTGATTAATTCTTTCAACAAATATTTGCATCGCCTATTTACCTCATTTATTTAATAATTCTTTAAATAAATGTTCAATGAATCCATGATATGTGACAGGCACACTCCTTAATACTGAAGATGTATGTGTAAACAAAACAGACAAAATTCTTTCCTTCATGAAACTAGCATTTTACTGGGGAGGGGAGATTAGAAAAAAATAATAAAAGAGTGAATTGTAGTATGTTAGATGATAGAACTATGGAAGTAGGAAAAGATAATAAGGAATAGTAAATTAATATTTAAGCAAATATTTAAAGAGAGAGTAAGTCATAAGGATATCTGAAGAAAGAATGCTCTATGCAAGGGGAATGGCAAATGCAAAGGCCTTGTGGTTGGAGGGTGCCAGGCAGGATCCAGGAATAATAAAAAGATCACTGTGGCAGGACCAGAATGAATGAGGACGAATGAAGATAAGATATAAAACAATGAAGTAGTTGGATTCTGGATATATTTTGAAAGCAGAGCCAATGGAGTTTGCTGATGGATCATATGTGGGAAGTATTAGTTATCTATTATTTCATAAAAATTTAGCCCAAAGCTCAGTGGATTAAAATGATAAATATCTAATAATATCTCACAGTTTTTGTGGTCAGGAATTTGAAAGCAGCTTAGTAGGCAAGTTTCAGCTTAGGATCTCTCATGTGATTGCAGTCAGGATGTTGTCATCATTACAATTATCTGACAGCTTGGTTGGGGCTAAATGATCTAAGCTGGCTCACTGGCATGGCTTCAGCGGGAGGCCTCAGTTCCTTTACTCAGGGCCTCTCAGAGGCTACTTGAATGTCTTTATGACATAAATACTAACTTCTCTTAGTGCTATGAACTAAATTTTGTCTCCTCCCCTCCAAAAAAAAAATCTATATGTTGAAGCCTCAACCTCCAATGTGACTGTATTTGGAGATAGAGCCTTTGTGGCTATAATTAAAGTTAAATGAAGTAATAAGGGTGGGATTAGTGTCCTTATAAGAAGAAAACCAGATAGCTTGCTCTCTCTCTGTCACCCTCCCTTCCCACAGATGAGAAGGCAGCTGTCTGAAATCAGGATGAGAGTTCTCACCAGAAATCAAGCCTGCTAGTCTTTGGTCTGGGACTTCTAGACTCTAGTACTGTGAGAAAACAGCTTTCTGTTATCTACGCAACTCAGTGAATGCTATTTTTTAAAATATATTTTATTAATTTTTTTTTACAGAGAGAAAGGGAGAGGGATAGAGAGTTAGAAACATTGATGAGAGAGAAACATCTATCAGCGGCCTCCTGCACACTCCCTATTGGGTATGTGCCCGCAACCAAGGTACAAGCCTTTAACCAGAATAGAACCTGGGGGCCTTGAGTCCACAGGCCAACAACTCTAGCCACTGAGCCAAACCAGGTAGGGCCAAATGCTATCTTTTTATGGTAACCTGAGCAGATTATATATCCAGAGAGAGAAAAGAGAGAAAAAGGAGAGAGCCACGGGGCCTTTTATGATCTAATATTCACAGTTGCACAGCTTTACTTCATTTCATTTTGTTTATTAGAAGCAAGTAAGTCTAGCTCACACACCAGGGGGTGAGAATCAATCTCCACCATTTGAAGAGAGGAGTAACAAAGAATTAGTGTGTCTATTTTAAAACCACCTTATAAGGTATAAAAAAATAGAGGCAACAGAAATCATGCCAAGATTTCTGGACTCAGTAACAGAAATAAACCGAGTTAGCATTCATGGAAATGTGTGTAACAGTTGTTGAATAGGAATATCAGGAAATGTGTGTAACAGTTGTTGAATAGGAATATGCAATATTGGTTGCTTATACACATATAAATGGAAATGTCAAAAAGGTAGTTAAATATGTGAATTCGAGTCATATGAGTGGTTTGTTCTAGAAATATAAATTTGGAAGTTGTCAGCATATATACCGCATTTGAAACTTAGAGGAAAGAGGAGGGGAGGAGCGGGAAGGGAAGGGGAGAGGAGAACATAAGAGGTCCGAGGCCTGAGCAGGATATTTCTACATTAAGGGGAAGACGTACGAAGGAAAAGAGTTGTGTAAGAAGAAAACCCAGGAGAGGGACATTTTGTAAGCTGAGTGAAAAAGTGTTTCAAGGGAAAGGGAATGACCAACTTTACCAAATGCTACAGATGGTCTACAATAAAGACTGAAAATTTGGCCTTTGGATTTGGAGGTTACTGGCATCTTGATGAGAACAGTTTCAGTAGGACATTAAGAGGAAGACCTGATTGCATTTAATTTAAGAGATAATGAGAAGAGAAGAATTACTGAGATGATATAAACTATCTGGGACATGTGTCTTCACTCTACTGAGATTTCTTCATAGAGCCACTGATGGTCTCCTATTTGAGTGTTTTATACACTGTAATCTTTTTGCATCCCTTTTACACCATTGATTATCCTTTTCTTCCTAATCCCTGACTACCATGTCATTAAATCATCTTGGCTATCCCCCCTCTATCCTATTCCTTCTCTATCCCTTTCACCAGTGTGTTCTTGTGCATGTATGTGTATGTGTGTGGTGTGTGATTGTGCATACATGTGTATCTAGTCCCTTGTGCTACCTGAGCTGCTTGTGTGACCATGCTGTCTGTGGAGCTTGAAAAGTATTTGTTTCCTTAACCCAATAACAGCTTGACTGCTCCTCCTTTGAAGAGTTGTAATGGGAAACAGAGAAATGGGATAGTTAGTGGGACAGAAAAGAAGGTCTGTGCAGAGTTTTTATCAGACAGGAGAAACACTGAGTATTTGAATATTGATGCAGAGTATAGAGGATTGATGCAGTAGGGAAAAGTGCAGGGGAGAGAAAGGGAATATCCATGGTTACCCTGAATGTACTAAATGAGATTAGATTAGCCTCCATTTAAGTCCCATGTGTTAGATATTATTTGAAATACTTTAGATATATTACCCCATTATATGCTACCTGCAGTCCAATAAAGCATTATTGTACTCGTGGTACAGATGCAGAATCTGAAGCAAGAGAGATAAGTAACGTGCACTGTGTCTCTTGAGAGCAAATAGTAAAGCTGATGCTCATTTCTGCCTGGCCGCAAAGACTCTGCACTGTACCTGGCAAAAGTAGGTGCAAAGAGTATCCTTTTTTTTCTTTTTAATTTTTTATTTTTTGTCTTCTTTCCTTCCTAGGTAGCTATTAGAATGCATACCAGGTAGAATAAATGCTCAATAAGTGTTTGCTGAATGAAATTCGCTTAAATGAAGATGAACATTTATGATAGAATGAGCAAAAATATGGAATTGCTTTTGATTGAGTCCATGAAGAATACCCTTCTAGTAAGGAGTTCCCTCAAACTTTTATCTTTCTTTTATAAAATCTAATAATTGATCACTTATCATTTAATTTTTTAATTTAAATGACTCTTTAATGTATATTTTTATACTCAATAGCCATGCAATTTAACTTTTAGGATAAAATTTCTAACAATTGGATAGCAAATAATTATTTTTTTAGAATCATTGGACATCAGGGAATCTGCTAGTTTTAATAGTATGAATAAAATTTAATACCATCTGAGGATTACCAATTTTTAAAGAAAATACAATCAAAAACTATCTTTCGCACCAAAACTCTAAGATCGTGATTTGCTGCCTATCAATGAAGTTCTTCATGGTTTCTGTGGTGCCTCAGGGATGTGGTTATGAAATTGAATTATAATCTGTGTTTCTATGAAAAGGAAGTCTGGCTGTTTCATCTTTCTAGGGTTCTGAATTCTGAATCAATGGGGTCCTGAGTCAATGTCAGAGAAAGTTTTATTAGGAAACAAAGACGTGAAACCAAAGCAGCCTAAGGGTGCAGTTTAAAGGATGCCACCTGCACTCTGAGTGGCTTAGCAAACCCGGAGAGTGAGAACGTGGACCCAGAGAACAGCACTTCCACCAAGAATGCAGCCTTGGCCATCCCAGGTATGGCAAGGTTTTGCGTCCAGCTGTCCTAGTCCATCTGTGCTGCTATAATAAAACACCATAAACTGGGCGGCTTGAAAGCAGTAGAGGCTGGAAGTCAAGATCAGGGTGCTGGCACGGTCAGATTCTAGCGAGGGCTGCAGCTTGTTGGCCTCATCGTGTCCTCACACATTGGAAATGGGCAGGAGAGCTCTCCTTTTTAGGGCACTAAGCCCAACGGAGGGCCCTCCTGACCGAATCTCCCCACAGAAGCCCCACCTCCTAATATCATCACCTTCACAGTTAGCTTTCAACAGCTGAATTTTGGAGGGACACAAACATTAAGTCGATAGCAACACATTCTCTGTAGTCCCTGGAATCAAATAGCAAAGACTTCTGTGGCATCTCATTTGAGCCCCACATAGCAATATAATTCCTATGTCTATAGGTAAGCATTTTACCATAATGTGGTCTGTAAGTACCATCGATTCTAACAAGCCTGATACATTCAGCAATAATTGCCAATCTGGCAAAACTTCCCCTTCTTAGTTTCAACCAAAGGCAACTATTTTAGGAAATTCTGAGCCAAATTAGTTGAACTGCTTTTGAGTTCTATATGACAGCAGCGGGGGAAGGGGCCTACACTTTCCTTTATTAAAAAAAAAAAAGACCGTGTCCAGCATTTTCATATCTTTTTATCTATCCTATATAATAAAGAGCTAATATGCTAATTAGACCAAACAGCAGAAAGACCATCTGACCATCTGTTTGCCCTTCCAGAGACAGCCGGGGCTGCCATGGCCGAGCCCCTTGCACAAATTTCATGCATTGGGCCTCTACCGTGTTTCCCCGAAAGTAAAACATCCTCAGAAAATAAGACCTACTTATACAATAGGTTTCTTTCTGAGTGAAATATAGGCATCCCCCCGAAAATAAGCCCCCTTCCCCCAGGCTCCATTCCCTCCAATGCTTACGAAAGTGCACGTGTTTCCTGTATTTTGGCAATTCGTCTGGATGGCACTAAAATCCCACCTTTAATCATTTCTAAGGGCAAGAAGGAAAAGATTGAACATGTTTTGGGCATTTTTATTCTTGAAACTGAAAAAGCCTGGGCATCACAAGCAGTTATAAGAAAGTGGGTCGATTTAATGCTACCGTTTGTTATGTGAGGGAGCCAAAGAGGTCTGCTAGTCTGGGATGCAGTCAGCACTCACCGAGCTAAAGACATGAAGACATTTCTTCACGAAAGAAAAGTAGATCAGATAATGATTCCCGCAGGAATGACGGCCTATCTCCATACTCTTGATATTGCAATAAATAAGCCATTCAAAGACAATTTGCACATGTAAATTAATGACTACATTGAAAATAGAATGGAGAGAAATCAGCGTGGAAACTTTGTGAAACCTAAACTGCAAGAAGTTGTGACTTGGGTGAAGAATTCATGGGAGAAAATCACTGACAGCTGCATTGCAAATGCACTGTGAACAGGCTACCTTGACAAGAAGTACTCATTTAAAGACAGTGCTATTGCTAAACATGAGAGATTTGGTCCACTGATTCTGAAAGAAATGGAATCACAAGAAATTCACCAGGAAATTCAGGAATTGGGTTATGATGATGTTCCAGAAGATGATGACATGATTGCCATTGAATAAATGAGTAAATTCTTGATACTGTAGGATTCACAGTTTGTCTGGTTTGTGTTGACAACTACCGTACTATCGTACCATATACAGGTAATAAATTTCCTTTATTTCCATTTAACAATAAATGTGTACTGTATTCTTCTTCATGGAAAAATAAGACATCCCCTGAAAATAAGTCCTAGAGCATCTTGTGAGCAAAAATTAATATAAGACACTGTCTTATTTTCGGGGAAACAGGGTAGTAGTGTTATAAAGTTGTAGCATACTTAATTGCATTTAACTTTTTTTACTTAGCTTTGTAAGTTAACTTTAAAAAATATTTAAATATACACTAAGCTGTTCAATAAAGCTAATTTTTAATGATATTCAAGAGATTTTTCCTTTGGTTCCCTAGTCGATATCAATGCTCCTCAATGAGGAAAGAAAAATCAATTCAATTATCAAAGCGTAGTTAATTGCTTTCAAGATTAGGGTGATTCAAAGAGCAGCAAGGTATTTTGTCTGTGCTCAGCAGTTTTGGCTAAGGAGAGTCTCCTAAGCACACTGGGGAGAAAATTTAAAATTCTTACAGTCTTCCCAGCTTTCTCACTTCTTACATTTCGTCCCAGCATTCTCCACACCTGGCATTAATAGAGCCAATGGCAGGAGCTTTTGCCCCTAGAGCCACAGCATAGGGTACTATTTTCAACTATTATGATCTGTTTCCTCTCTCCAAAGGCTCTGGTGCTTGGCAGTCCAACTATTTTCATGTTTAGCCAAAATAGTTTCTTGGACATGCCTGGAATAAAGGGGGAAAAAGTCTTTTATATTAAGGATTCTCCTATCCCATGTTCCAGTATTCATTGGTGGCTAAAATTCTCTTACCAGTGTCCCTTGAGTTTGGTTAATTTTTGCAACTTATATCATGTTGGAAGAGCATTCTAGAAGCTATTAATCAGAGGATGAGTAATATTTGACTCCTACTCTTAGAAAGCTTACAATCCAGGGGGGGAGTGGACAAGAGCACAAATCATTGCTAATATTTAGTTAGCACTTACCATGTGCCAGATGATTTTTTAAATCTGTATTAACTCATTTAATCTATACATACAACAACCCTAAGAATAAGTCACTGTCATCATCTACTTTTTACAAAGGAGAAAGTTATAACACAGAGAAGTTAAGTAACTTGCCTAAAACCCCACAGCTAATAAGGGGCAGACTGGGATTTGAGCAGAAGCATTATATAATAAATCCCAATGCTTAGTCATTTAACTGCACTGTGTAATATAACTTTGAATCCTTACATATCTGTGAAAACTTTTACTATTACCATAATTTTTAAGCAATAAGAGGAGGTATAAGCAATTAAGATGTAAACTGAAAAGTTATTGAATTTGTCAATTAGAAAGTCATTGAATGATAGAGCTATTTTCAGGGGAGCTATAGAGATAGAAATCAGATTAAAGTGGGTTTTAGAGGCAACTACTAACAGGTGTATCCTACAGGTTCAAGGAAGTGAGTATGTTTAGATATCTAAATCAGTCTATATTTATCTAGCTATCCACCCAGCCAACCATCCATTCATCTATCTACCTACTCATTTATCTAGCTATTTTGCTATTTATATGAATATGTATCTATGTATATGTACATGTATGTACATTAGGGTGAGAGCATGTAGATGTAGCATGGTATGTAGATGGCACCTTTCCTATACACAGACTAAGACAAGAAAGTTATATATAAAGTTATATATAAAGTTATATATAAAATAGGAGAGTTTAGCATGTTTACTAGTACAGTCTGAAAGAAAGAAAGAGAAATATATATAGTTGAGCAGCTAAATCCCAAGGAAATCAGGCAGTAATGGAATCAAGAGCATAAATGGAGAAGCTAGCCTTGAATAGAGAGGACTCCTCTGAGGCGGGAAAGAAGTTGTAGAGACAGGCACAGATGTGCTTTACATCCGGGCTCCTGCCTGGTGCCATTTTTGTTGAGATTGAGAAGTATAGGAGGAATGGTGAACACTTGGAAGATGTCCTGAGAATAGGGGATGCTGTGACATAAAGTAAGGAAAAGATGAGCAAGCTGTGTTGCAGGCTTAGTTGTGACTGGAGACCGGGTATTTGGAGGACATTTTTTTTTTCAGGGAAGGTCTGAAGGTCTTGTTATCATCCTGATATTATTAAGTATTATTATGTGTGAGGCATGAAACTAACTGCCCTTTAGGCAGTATCACATTCAACAACTTCATGAGGAAGGAGTTATTACCTCCATTTTAAAGGTTCAAGAAACTAAGGCACAGGGAGTATAAACTAAACATACCCATCTCCACAGCTAGTAAAAGAGTGACTGCGGGACTTATTATTCCCTCCAGTACCTGGAGAAAGCTGAACTCCAAACTACTCGAACTCATAATAAATTGTGCTTTACTGGATCTATTAGAAGAAATTGTATTAGGAAGCATCGGCTGAAAACAAGGTGACACACTGTGCAATAACAGAGAATCTCACAAGTCATTTCTAACAAGAGCTCAGCCTGAACTTGCATCTAAGGGACTGAGTCTCAGATGAGAACAGGGTCTAAAGCAACTGCACAGAGATATGTTTTCCAACCTTACCAACCTGGCCTCAGCATACTGTACTAGCCTCTCTGAGCTCGACTGTTCTACTCATCACTAGGTTTTAGCCAAGATGCTGGGAAACACCAACAGCTAAGGGTCCAATTTAAGAGGACAAGTAAATGTCATGTTTAAAACTGATTTTCAGTCATTCACTTGGGTCATTTGCCATCTGGACAAGGAAATTGTCAAATCTTGTTGCTACTACAGTACCCATGCCACATTCTTATTTCAGCATCTATCACATGCTCCTACAACTGTTGGTTTACATATAGTTCTCCTCAGTACATGGAGGATAGAGAATCTTATAATTGTATCCATGGGACCTATTAGAATATTTGCTAAATAGTAGGAAATATGTAAGAGTTAAAAAAAAAGAAATGAATAAATAAGCAATTGTGGTTGCATGGGTTAACAGAATAATTTAAAATGCAGTATATTGTGTGCAGTAGCTTCAAATTTAATGTTGATGAAGAGGTATCAAGTAGAGACTCTGCTAGGCTTGTAATAAATGAGAGTTAGTTCTTTATCCTAACATTTGAGGTTCTCCAAAATTTGAGCTCAAACTACCTTTTGTATGATATTTCCCTTGAAATAACAATCAATAACTATTCACTGAGTCTTGTCTAAACCTCTACTTGTCCATATTCTTCTCACCACCAGGATCAACCTTCCTCTCCATACTAGAATCTGTAATTTGAAATTTACCTAAGCTCTAAGTTCAGCAGCCACCTCCTCAAAGTCTTATAACATTGCTGTGGTTAGAATAAATCTCTCCTTTTTTCTATATTCACATAACCTTAACCTTTCCCACTTAATGTACTTAGAAATCTCATTTGTGATGTTTGCATAGCATGGGGAAATATTTGAATTTGGGCTAAACAATTGGCTAATTTGGTGACTTTAAAAAGTTACTTAGACTCACTGAGGCTCACAATATTTATCTTTGAATATTTATCTTTCATTGCTGTCACTGTGAAAATTATAATATTGAATGTAAGTAAAAGGCTCTTTCTCTCCCGTCTTATAATTTTTTGTGTTTGGGTAAGCTTCTAGTCTACTAGTCTCAAGTTTTTTAAAGGCAGAAGTACTCTTTGGTGACTCTTTACAATTTCCCAAACATGTAATAATCAATAAAAAATGAAAATTAATATGTAATCTATGTGTTATTTTAATGTAAATAGGTACTGTGAAGTTAATTAGAAAGTTTTTTTTCCTTTTAGTTATGTTAGCTACTTTCTCCTATAACCTTCATGACAAAATTTATATCATAGCCCCTCTAAATAAACAAAAGTTAGATCAAGTCTAGTCATTAACTCTAAACTAGTCATGATTTCATTTATAAGATTTTTGTTGTAAATAGACTCTAGTGTTGAGACAATTAACTAGCTAGTTTCTTTAGTTATAAGCAATGAAAAGTAACTCTACCTGGCTTTAGCAAGAAAAAGATATATATTAGATAGATATATAGATATATATTAGAAAGGTTCCTTTTAGTTTTCAGAAGTAGAGAAAGAACTGAAAAACCAGGACAGAAATTTCAGTGGCCAGAAATCATGGACTGTACCTCAAGGCCATTGCCATTGGATGACCATCTTTAACCTTCCTCCAGGAACAGAACTCCAGCTCAAGAACTTTCTTCTGGGGAAAAGAATTTGTCTGGCTTCAGTTGGATTCCACACCTATCCACAGGACCAAGGGCTCATGATTGGTGGCCTTTCTGAGCCAAATACTAGGAAAGACAGAGGACAGGTTAAAATAGAAAACAACTCACCAAGATATGATGCTCTGTTTTTGTGAGTTTTTTTGAATCCATCTGTATTTTTAAAATTACCACCTCCCAATTTATGAGAATAGAAATGTGGGGAATTGTAGACTACAAATATGAACTTTAAATAAATAAAATTATTATTTAACTAAGAAAAAATACTTTAAAGCTCAAAACCATACCATACAAGGTATTAAGGGAGACAGTAATGCACAATTCACCTTATAAATACATTATTGTTTTTCTCTGCATTTAACCATTGCATTTATCATCTGTGGCATAAAGGTTTTGAGGTAAAGCCTATTCAGTGGTAAGCAAATATTAATAAGGAATACTTTCGGTAAGACTCAATCATTCATTCATTTATTCATTCAACATGTGCTTATTGTGAGCATAGGAGCAGGAGCTGGGGAAACAGAGATACACAAAACTGACATAAGGCCTGAGCTCACAGATCTTACAGACCAATCAAAGAGAAAACACTCATAATTATGTGGTAAATATATAGGTACTGATAAGGACAAGTCCTATGAAGAAAAAGAAAAGTTCGTATGAAAAACATGAGTGGAAAGTTTACGTTATATTGAGTAATCAAAGTAATCAAAGAAGGAGTTTCTGAATAAGTAGAAGCCTTTCATTTTAACCCACTAAGGGAAATAATGATAGTGATGATAGAGATGAAGATGTGAATTCAGATACATTTTAGGAAATGGATTCTACAGGACTTTGTCCAATTTTATTGCAAATGAATGATTCTCAGGTTTTTGTCATGAGAAACTAGATAAATGGGGATGTCATTAGCCAAGGTCATTGATCACTGGTGTAACAGTAAACCTGGAGGAACTGTACGGAGAGAAGGAGAGAGAAATAGTTCCCCAGGCAAAATAATGTATGGGAATAATGCTGCCTGGTTAAAAGCAGCTAGTGACAAGGGAGGAGGAAGAACACCAGTAAAGCAGCACAGAGCTGGTGGAGGGCGAGCTGGTGTGCATAAAGAATTTCACTTGCTAAATTCCATGTTAATGACTACAGGCCTAAGGCATTTTCCAGATGGGTGCCTGTAACCTCTGGACTCAGAAGAGGAAGAAAAAAATAACAAAAACAGAACTCTGTTCTTCCACTTGCTTTTACTTCACTCTTTAAAGCAGTAATTTGCCTTCCATTACCAATATAACTTCTGTTTCCTCCCCAAGTCCTCAAGAAATTATTTTTGAGTAAAGAAGTGGCAAAATTAAGTTGAGTTGTGGGAAGATTACCCAAGCAAGATCTTGGGATAGACTGAAGGAGGGCATTACAAGACATCTGATGAGAGTTAATATAGAACTAAACTAGGGGGGGATAAAATAAAGAGACTAATTTGACAAAGACTGTAGAAATGGAAATGAAGCAAATTGCTGGCTGATTAGACATGGTAGCAAGAAGGAACAGCGAGTAGGGGGCCAAGCTCAGTTTGCCAGGGACTCTTGCAGTTTTAGTGCTAACAGTCCCCCTCCTGAAAAATCTTTCTATCTTGGATAAATCAGAATTGATGGTCATCCTTAGGGGGCTGTAATAGTTGTAAGATTTCAGTTCTGGGTAGCTCAAAGAATGATTGTCTTTAAAAGAAATGGAAGGCATGTGAAGAAGGAGGGCTGGAGGAGAAAGGTAACCAGCTAAGGTCAGGTTCCTGTGGGCCAGCCGGTCAGCTGAGGATAACTGAATATTGGGTAAATGTGCCAAGGGAGAAAATTTAGGGAGAACAATAATAAGGAAAACAATGGGTCCTTGAATGCCAACATTTAAAAGTTGGGGGAAGAAACAGGAACTTGAGAGGGACAAAAAGAAGGAGTACACAGTAAAACAGAAGGTTGACAGAAAAAGAAAATAAAGAAGGATCTTCTTGCCAATTATTCTTCAATGTTCTACAATTATGAAATATAAAATTTTAAAAAATTACAAAATAATAAAAAGCATTTGGATTTTGTGACTAAGCTGTTACTGCTGACCTTGGTGGAGGAATTTTAGTGAAATAGCAAGACATTGCAAATAATCAGGCAGGGACAAGAAAACAGAACAAAGACTCTCAAGGAGCTTGGTGATGGAAAAAAATATGATAATAAGCTAATAATTTACTATTTGATATTACACTAACTTCTAAAACACTAATGAGCAATTAATAAGCCATCTTTTTTTAGCAAAAGAATAATATAAAATTATGAAATGTATTGCAGTAACTACCCTGTTTCCCTGAAAATAAGACAGTGTCTTATATTAATTTTTACTCCCAAAGATGCTCTAGGTCTTATTTTCAGGGGATGTCTTATTTTTCCATGAAGAAGAATACGGTACACATTTATTGTTAAATGAAAATAAAGGAAATTTATTACCTGTATACGGTATGGTAGTACGGTAGTTGTAAACACAAACCAGGCAAACTGTGAATCCTACAGTATCAAGAATTTACTCATTTATTCAATGGCAATCATGTCATCATCTTCTGGAACATGACATCATAACCCAATTCCTGAATTTCCTGGTGAATTTCTTGTGACTCCGTTTCTTTCAGAATCAGTGGACCAAATCTCTCATGTTTAGCAATAGCATTCTGAGACAGAGCTGGGGGGGGGGGGGGGCTTATTTTCTGAGGGATGCCTTATATTTCACTCAGAAGGAAACCTGTAAGTAGGTCATATTTTCGGAGGATGTCTTATTTTCGGGGAAACACGGTAGTTGTGGAACTTACAATGTCATTAGCTCCACCCAAACCCATCCTCCCTTAGGTCTGTAAAGCAAATGGCTCTTCTTGGATGATTTCTAAGGTTTTCCTCCAGCTCCCTTGGACCTCATTTCTAGAATTTGAGACTATGAATCAAACAACTGTTTTCTGTGACACACAGTAGTGGTTTTGGAACTCCAAATAGTTTCTCTGAATTATCTCAGGTAACATTGTCCAAATGAACTCATTATTATGATGTAAATGTTTTATATTTGTGTTGTCCAAAATAAGAACCGCTAGCCACGTGTGGCTATTGAGCATTTAAAATGCATCTAGTGCAACTAATGAACTTAATTTTAAGTTTTATTCAATTTTATTAATTTAAATTCAAATAGTCACATATGGTTTGCGGCTACTGTATTGCATAGTACCGCTCTAAAGAATTATAATGAAAGTCTCAAAAAGTTTCAAACCCAAATTAATTTAGAATAATAATATACTATGTGCAGTATTTTGTTGATAGGAGGACTCCAAAACATACAAGCCCTTGAGAACTTTAGCTGCCAAGACATTTTAATAAATGAATGCAGGTTAAAAGGAAGCCATGTCGGCTGCTACTAAGGAAGCTGTCCTGACAGAGAATGAATTTCACTGCTGAAAAAAAATGCTCCTAGAAAGGTTATTTTCATTTTCATTCCTTCCAAAAGTAGGAATAAATGTTTTAGGAGTTACTAGCTGGTTGAGAAGAAGCTAGAAAGATGCTAAAAATAAGCCATGACCTACTATGTGTAGTGTGTACCTAACTTAGTCCTAATTGCTTAACTGATTACAGTTCAATAAAAACTGTACACAAAGCAGAGCTTATTGTCTAAATAAAAATGATTAAAAATTAAAAAATGGTCTTTCCAAAAGTCTTTTATTAGATCACTCCTATTAGTTGTAACTGTTAATAAAAAAAATTAGGTGTTAAATTTCAGAAAAATCAACTTTTTGTTCTCTTCATAAATCAAGTATTAACTAGGGGAAAACATTTCTTTTTTCTTGTAGAGATATTCCATTCTGATCTCACTGTGAATAAAGGCAAAAACAAGGTTGGAACTTAATAAGATGCCACAAGGAGAAATCATCACTACCATAGTTTTCTAACTGCAGATATGAGCATCAATTTAGTGTTTATTAATTCGCTAATGTCATCATTTTTCATCTCAAGGTCAGAGAACACCTTCTTGAGGCACACCAGTTGAACAGTGTTCAAAGGATGGGTGTGATTCTAAAATGTTAGCAAGTAATATGGCCATTGATGTTCAAATAGTTGGGAATACTTTTATCTAATAGCTACAAATCCTAGCCAGTCAGTCACCTCATTACCAAAGCTGCCCTTTATCATATGCAACACTTAGAACTAATAGTGTCTATATAGTGATAAATTAAAAAGGAATAAGAGCAGGATAAAAGGCATTGAACTAGGAGACCTGGGTATGGTCATAAGCATAGTACTTATTAGTTAGAAAGCAAAGCTAAGCTCTCTGTTCCTCGGTTGGCTCATTTATAAAATGGGTACACCATTAGTTTTGCTTTCCATTCTGCACTGTTGTGGAGCTCAAATAAATAATGAGTGTCAAAGCACACAAAATCATAATGTAATTTCCAATTGTAAGCATGATTCTAAATTAATAGCAATAATTCTGATTATTATTACAATGTCCAGGGATGCCCAACGCTGCATATGGAAGTAGGAAGCATCTCCTATATATCACATTAATGAGTCTCTGAAGAAACATTCACATGGTAAAAGTGACACCCTGGTTTGGAGGTTCCCTATTAAATTAAACATGGAATTATTATATAAATCAGAATTTTCTAATAAAGAATTAAAAACATGTCTTCAAAAAACAAATAAACAAATAAAAAACCCTGTACAAAAATGTTCATAGCATTGCTATTCACAATAGCTAAATAAATAAACAAATAAATAAACAAATAAATAAATTATGGGATATAAATACAATGGACAATTATTCAGCCATAAAAAGGAATGAGGCATTAATACAGAGCTGGTGCCAGATAGAGGTAGAACCTTGAAAACATTATGCTAGGTGAAAGAAGGCAGACATAAAAAGCTGCATTATATAATTCCATTTATATGAACTGTCCAGAATTGGCAAATCCCTACAGGCAGACAACAAATTGTAAGGGTAATAAAAAAAAAAAATGAGGGTTTTTTTTGGAGTGATAAAAATTTTTGTGGAATAAGACAGTTGTGATATTTGTACAATACTGTAAATGTACTAAATGCCACTGGATTGTACACTTTAACATTATTAAAATGGTAATTTTATGTCTTGTATATCATATCACAATAAAAACATTTGCTATTAAAAAAGTTGAACCTCCAGTTTGAAAATTGATTAAACTTGGAAAAATTAGATTCTGCTATGGGTTAACAGCCATTTTGCAAAACACTAATCTAATAATCCAGTAATCTACTCTAAGCATCCTCTAGACAAGAGCTATTCTATATAATAAAAGCCTAATATGCTAAGTGTCCAGTCATCCCATTGTCCAACCAATCAAAGAATAATATGCTAATGATATGCTAAGGCCATTCAACCACTTGCTATAAAGTGCAATGACCACCAGAGGGCAGTGCTCCAATCAGTAGGTTAGCTTGTTGCTGGGATCTGGCCGATTGGGATTGAGCCAGTCTGGCCAGAAATGCCCTGGAGCATTCTCGTGGTCCCTCCCCAGCTGACCAACCACCCATGTCCCTCCCCAGCCCCGATCATACACTGGTGGGGTCCTTCAGCCTGGCCTTCACCCTCTCACAATCCAGGACAACCTCGGGGGATGTCAGAGAGCCGGTTTTGGCCTGATCCCTCAGGCCAGGCTGAGGGACCCCACTTCTGCACAAATTCATGCACTGGGCCTCTAGTAACAACTATATGAAAAAAGGACAATGAATTATCTAGACCAGTAGTTCTCAGCCATGAGGTCAGAACACATAGACTTTCAGTCAGCTGTATGAAAGGGCAAGAGCTACATGTAGTACAATGGAATTGTGTATAACCTACCATATTACCCATCGGAAAGGTCCCCCAACTCACTGTATAACTGCCTAGGAAGGAGCATTCGACATGGGAAAAGTGTTTTGGAAGGCTGGTCTGTATTATTCAGTATGAAATAGCTCTAGTCCAGATGGTTCCAGATGGTTATCAGATGGTTTCAGAATAATGCCAGGACAATTTCCTTAGAGCAGAGAACACCATGACACATCAGCAAGAAAATTAAACAAGCGTGAGTAATAGACGAGCAATTTTTTCCAGTAATGTTCAAGGATATGTCAAGATATTTAAGAATTAGTCTTCCTTGCCTTAGTTGATGTGACTCAGTTGGTTGGAGTATCATCCCACATAGCAAAAGGTGGTGGGTTTGATTCCTCATCAGGGCACATACCCAGATTTTAGGTTCAATCCCCATTTGGGGAGCATATGAAAGGCAACAGATTGATATTTATCTACCACATATTCTCCTCTCTCTCTCTCTCTCTCTCTCTCTCTCTCTCTCTCTCTCTCTCTCTCTCTCTCTCTCTCTCTCCTCCTTCCTCTCTCTAAAACAAAAATCAGTAAAAATTGAGGGGGGGGGGATGCACAAGATTTACTCTTCCATCCCACTATTGGGAAATTCTATAGTCAGCCAGCCACAGAGCTTTGATAACTTCTAGCAAAGTAACTAAAGTAACTCAAGGAAATGGAAGAAATACAATAAATCAGAAAAGAGAAAAAGAAAATGTCAGAGGTACCAAAGGAATGACTCAAAAGTCTTTTAATTTTCTAGAGAAAATATGCAATTTTTCTGAAAGAGAAGACTTTCAGTATGTGCACAACTAATTTATCAATGTGTGGATTTTAGCCCCTAAATTACAACTTTATCATTAACACAGGTAACATAAAAATATTTGAAAATTGATTCCAACTTTTAAATAGTAAATTAAAGGATCTCCCAAGAAGAGAATCAACATTTTTATTCTTACATATAGCTAAATTTATACAATTATCAAGTAGATGTTAAAATTTATAAATTAGTTTCTTTTCCTATTCTGAATTTAGCTCTTTTATTTTCAAAGTACCTGAAATTGGGTACTTTGCAAATGTCATTATACACTCTGGGCCCCGTATAGATCTTTAGTCAAATGGAAATACTCACAGGACCTGAGACAGATGAGAATCTGCTGTGAAATCCTCTTAAAATTAAAATGCCCCAAAGCAACATTTCAGCTGAAGGACAGGACATATCCAAAGGCATTTGAACACAAATTTTGGTGGGAGATACTTTTGTATCAGACTTTTCTTTTTTAAAATCTTGATTTCTTCACTCACACAAAACCCAGATCTGGTGAAAACCTCAGGCAGGCTTATAAATTTAAACCTTCAGTCAGGGAAGGGAGACATCTACTGGTGGATAAAATAAAAAATGCTAGATATATTTATAAATGTATTTATATCTATATATAGTACTATAAATACATACAAATTCTACATGTGTAATATATTTGTATTTTACATGTTAGTATATTTATATGTATACACACACACACACACACACACACACACACACACACACACATAAAACAAGTATTCAACCAAAGGCATTTTGTAAATAGTAAAAAGGACAAGTTAAAATATATTTTCTTAATACATAAACTGTTACCTGATGTAATAAGATACAAAGAAAGATACAGGCAAGCACGTTTGATTAATGTGACAGAAAATATAACTCTGAAACCTCCCTTGATAAATAAGGTACAGTCTCTTTCTCTCTAAAAATTTCAATATTATTTCAATATAGTAAATTTTGATTTCTCATGTGATTTTACTCCAATAGAGGAACTACACCAGCTTACTATTTTTGTTTACCTCTGACATTATTTTGGGCCATTTATACATTTCACTTTGGTCTCAATCTTTGTAAATTGAATTTTTATTTATTTAATTCAAACTGATAGTGCTCAAATGATGTAATTTCTAGGTTGGTGTCACAGAACTTCACTGTGCCTGTATGGACCAGTGTCATTACCATCTGCTGGCTGGGTGATCAGTAAAGCAAATAATCTCTTCTCTACCCTCCAAGCCTTCTTGCTATTTCTCTCTCTTTTCTAAAATGGGAGGAAAAAAAATCCTTTCTCCAATCAGCAGTAATCTCTCCAAAGGTCTTTTAATTTCAAAAGTCATAAGTGTTAATTAGCTATTATTAAGTGCCCTCTGTATAAATTAACATGATTGATGGAAAAATTAAGGCTAATGAAAAATGTGGCAATGCATGTATTTTTAAGTGACTATATTAAAAAATGGCGGTCCCTCTGGACAGTAATTCAGGCCCTCTGTTCTGTACCCTGACTTATTATTATCTCTTGCTATCTCTCCTCCACTAATTTTTTTTTTCAATGGGGGAAAATGTGAAATCTTTAACTTTTTAATTCAGTTACTTTACAATTTTATTTTTTTAACTTGGGACACTTATTTAATATGCTCTCATGAGGTAAAAAATATCCCTCATTTTTAACCCTTCAAATGGAAGTAAATTTCCTCTATTTAGAAAGAATCAAATAACTCTCTTCTCTGTAATCTTCAACTACAGAAATTAACAGTTCTGTAGTTGAAGATATGAGGCATCTAATTCAATACAAATATTAGCAGGGCACCCACACTGGAGCAGGAGCTATATGCCCAGGGCTGGTGAGGCACCAACCTCCCTCCTTTCATTTCCTTACCTCACTCTAGAGTATTTGGGACAGAGTTCAAAATTAACAACAGTTTTTCTACAAAAATTAAAATGGAACCTACACACTGATGCCTACTATTGAAAGTTAAATAATGTAAATTTGACACTGAAGATTATTAGGTTTATTTGGAGGGGAAGGTTCTTTGTTTTTTATTAAAGTATGTAGGATTGTCACAATGAAAACAGTTCTGTAGTTGAAGATTTGAGGAATCTAATTCAATACAAATATTAGTGAGAATTTTCAAGAATAAAAGATTATGTAATATCACTATATATTATCAGACTTCATAAAGTAATAAATGTCTAGTCACTGTATTGTACACCTGAAATTAAAAAAGATTGTATGCCAATTAAAATTTAAAAATAAATTAATAAATTAAAATAAATTAAAATTTTATGATTCCAGGATAAAGATGGTCAAAAGTCATGGAATAAAACTATCAACACTTCAAAGATAACAATGTTCACTTAAAAGTATAAGCAGACATTTTTTTTCATACAATGCATGAAATGGATTTTAGTTTTCTTCTATAGATAAATGGAAGGCAGGCACAGTGTATATCTATATGTATTTATATATATAAAAGCTTAAGAGACCGTTTGACCATTAGACCATTCCACTGGTAGCTACGATGCACAATGACCACCAGGAGGCAGACGCTCCTAATGGTAAGTTAAGTTGCTGCTGGGGCCTTGTCAGCCCCGAATCTGGTTCACTTGCACCAGATTCCCTTACTATGTGCATGCAACTATGCACCAAGCCACTAGTTAATAATATCTTTTTAAAAATTACTTTTATCCATAAGCAAACCTTATCTCAAAAATATAAAACCCTTGTCTTAGATTTTAGCAAAAATTGGAAAAGCAATTATTTTATGTTTTTTTGTAAAGACTACATCATTTTGCAAATTTACCATCCTTTTTAGAAGAATCAAAATAATTTCAACTTTGGACTTCTAAATTTCCTAAAATGGTTCAAAACACCTAAAATGTCTTCACAATGTTCAAAAGTGATATATTATATGTAGGCAATGAACAGCTTAGCTTGCCTGATTGCTGTATTAATGGTTTGGGCAGGCGTGTTTCCATCTTCTTTATCAATCTCTCTCCCTGCCTCCCACATCAATCTCTCTGTGAATACTTAAGAAGCCAGTGATGGCGAACACTTGCAATGCTAACCACTGCCTCATGTCTGATCTGTGGGACAATGTTTACTGTGACACAGTGCACTTCGGGATATTGCGACTTGCATCTTTTTTAATATTTTCTTGGAGCTCTGTGCTTTCTGCAGGCGCTCACACCTTATTCAGAGGCGATCTAACACGCATCCATGGGGACTGCTACACTGGCTGTGGGGGCGGCCGCGTTAATTAGCTCACTGCCTTTTCAGTGGGAGAATGGTCAGAGCTGAGAACAGCTCTGCATTTATGAAGCACATTAACATACTGCTTGTAGGGACAAAAAGAAGAAAGAAAGCTGAGTGATGGGAACAAAGATAGGCTCAAAATTACGATCATAATTGTTGACTGGTCTAGTCAGATGGACACTAAGCGCTAGAAGGATATGGAAATTTGTGGCAGCCTCCTCAGCCCAGTGAGGGAGCCGAGAGGACCCCTATTGAAGGGAGGAAGCTGTAAAGGAATCAATTTGATAATGAGATTGGGGGGGAGGGAGAAGTAAATTAGTGCTATTTCTGGTGTTATAAGATTTTTAATGTCTGTGGGTCTACAGTTAAGTCTTACTGTGGAAACAAACAGCGAAACTGAGGTGGAATGCACTCACTGTCCTCCTCACTCACACAAATCCCTTCTAAAGTAGAAGCACAGCAAGATTTAGTGAGAGACACAATTCCATTTTAAAAAAATAGATTGTGTGTATTGTGACTTGGCATCTGAATCTGAAAAATGCTTCTTGGTGCTCTCAAGTATTTTCATTAACATTTTCCCCCAAAGGAAGTCATAATTAAGCAATCAATGATGCTGCAATGTGGCTATCGTGAGAAAGTGAAAAAAAAATCTTCCAAGGCAGAAAGATACATTTATGCTAAATTTGAGTGAAGTATAATTTAAAATAAAACCTAGAAACAACTCCGATGTTTTAAAAATATTTCATCCTGGTAAATGATGTGAAGAAAGAACATGTCATAAAAATCCCAGCTACGCAAGGAGAGTACCCGTCTCTTAGCACAGGTGGCCAAGGCCCCGATGCCTTCTTTTAAAATTCACAATGTTAAACTATTCTTCACTTAAAGAAGCAGGTACTTAGCCTTTGCACTTTTTAGTAAGCTTATAAGAGAGGTTACAGTTTGGAAATAGAAACTTTTAATGTACCTTCCTATCTTCCCTTTCCACACACATGCCGTCTGTGTCTGGTTAGCCCCAGTATTCATTCCATTTGCTGGAGTGGGGTGTCTGGTGGGCAGGACTAGGATTGCTATAGACCAGTGGGGTCTCCATGTGTGGCCCCAGACCAGAAGGATCAATGGAACCCATTAGATATGAAAACTCTCAGGCCCCTCCCAGCCCTAAGGATTAAGAAACTCTGGGTGGGAAATCCACCAATATTCATTTTAATCAGCCCTCTAGATGATTCCAGGTTGTGTTAAAGCTTAACTATGGCTATAAAAGAATCAAAGAGGATGAAGCAGTATACACATAATTATTATTTCATTTCTGAAATCAAAAATAGAATTTGGCCCTAGCTTATTTTGCTCAGTGAATAGATTGTCAGCCTATAGACTTAAGGGTCCTGGGTTCGACTCTGGTCAGGGGCATATGCCTAGGTTGTAAGCTTGGTCCCCAGTGGAGGGTGTGCAGAAAGCAGCCAATCTGTGATTCTCTCTCATCATTGATGTTTCTATCTCTCTCTACCTCTCCCTTCCTCTCTGAAGTCAATAAAAATATTTTTAAAAAACAAAACTTGGCAAAATTGATGATTATCTCTCATCATTGATGTTTCTAGCTCTTTTCCCTCTTCCTTCCTCTCTCTGAAAGAAATAACAAATATTTTTTAAAAATAGAATTTGGCAGGACAATAGTCCTGAAAGGATAGCATGTTGGAGGACCAAAAGATTTTCTAAATCTCTTTAAATCTCATTCAACAAATCAAGGGTTAAGCCAAGTGAGTAGGTCATAGGTTTTTGTTTTTAAATAGGAAAGTCACAGGTTAAAGAAATAAGAGAAAATCCTTCCTGTTGAGGACATGGGAAGAGAAAGTCAGATAGAAGAGAGAGGAGATATGCCCTGATATCACCATCCTGGGGCTTCTGCAGACACAGCCCTTTGAATGCTGAAGGCTCTTGCTATACCTGGCAGTGCTCACCTCATCAATGCTGTGGCCAAGCAGAGAGAGGGTCTAGTGTGCATTCCCGAGCTGCTCCTGGTCTCCACGTGGTATTGACCCTGGATTGAGAACCAAAGGGCTTTCCAGGGGCCCATCTTGTGGTTGAGAATAAGCTGAGCGTGAAGCTGAGCTTGCTGGGTGATCATCCTGAGATTCAGCAGTCACTCAGAAGGATCTATGGTGCATGTAAGGCCAGGGAACAGGCTGAGTTTGTGGGGAAGTTTGCAGGCCACAGACTTCACTTTAAACCTTTAAAGAGTACAGCATATCAAACACACACACACACACACACACACACACACACACACACACACTGTCTAAATAAAGACAAAAATAAAGTATGCAGAATTACATCATATAAAATAATTGTTTAAGAATAATACATGCAAATAAGCAAATATTACTTTATTTTATACTAGAGGCCTGGTGCATGAATTCATGCACCAGTGGAGTCCCTCGATCTGGCAGGATTGGGCCAAACTGGCTCTCCATTTCCTGAGGGGCCCCAGATTGTGAGAGGGCATAGGCCAGGCCGAGGGGCTCTACCGGTGCACGATCGGGCCAAAGAGGGACACGGGAGGGCTCCAGGGCATGTTCAGCACTTCTCGCTCAGTCCCCAGCAGCAAGCTATCAGTCAGAGTGTCTGCCCCCTGGTGGTCAGTGCACAACATAGATAGTCGTTGAGCATCCTTAGCATATTATTAGCATATTATCTTTTGATTGGTTGAACAGCGTATAGGACAACCGGACACTTAGCGTACTAGGCTTTTATTATATAGGATGGAATATAGAAATTGAAGCTGGAACAGGTGAATGCATGTAATTGTTTCAATGAAATATCCTCATGATCACAAAAGACAGTGTGCCTACGTGGACAGCTTTATAGAACACCTGGGCATCTCCATCACTCAGGATCTGGGTTCAGGGCTACACACGACCCCAAGCATCTGCTCTCAGGCCTAAACCTTTCAGGTGCCAGGGAGACACCTCAATGCTTTGCTCTATGCCCTCAAAACAAGATGACTACTTCCCAAATCTGTGATGGATCGAGGTGCTCCCACTGCTGGTGTTCAAGGTAGGCCCTGCTTCACTGCAGGGAGTTTTGAGTAGAGGAGGCACTCTACCAAGCTAGTTCTCTCAGTAAAAATACAATAGAATTATCAAGTAATGATGTGCCATTTCCCAAAAGTGTGCATTTTCTTGCTTCTTTTCATGCTCCAACTTGTAATCCAAGAGCAAGATCAGTGTTCAAAACAGGCATATGTGACAAGAGAGGATAGGACTCCAGCTGGGTCATAGCATTGGTGTTCTTTTGAACAACCATAGATTACAAATAATCATTTTTGGATATGCTCTGGAAGGGAAAAATCTTAGAGAAAAGTGTTCATTTTGATCTTACAACCACTTTAGTTGCACATTGCTAAGCAAAACAATACAATATACTCAATAGAAATGTTCAAATTGATGGATTGTGATCTTGCAGGAAAATAAAATTAATTTTGAATTCACAGTATTCACAGTATGTGATTTGAATTATTGCTTGCTAGAAATGTTAGCAAAAAGAAAAAAATAAATAAGAACTTGGTTATTTCACCTTTAGAAGTTTGAAATTGCTTTTTAAATTTTATAACAATATGGTATGCCTGAATTGAAAACAAACTGCATGTGAAATGTTCAAACAATGTGACATTTTAATTTAAAGATTAGAATAAAGAAACAAAAATGCTTGTTTGACTACGAAGATTTATGTAGAAATACTCTCCAAACTGTTTCTATAGAGTCATTTTCTGGACATTATAAATGAAGGCACAGTCTTTACTGAAGAGACAGTTGAATATGTAGAGTAGCGTATAGTTACCTTCATTTTTAAAAACATAATCATGAATTAAAAATTTGAAAGAAGAAAAACAAAATAAATTGTATGAATCTAAAGAGATGCTGAGGAATATTAGAAATATAAGTAATAATGTTTATATTATGAAATTTAATAATTTGTAATATTTTCCTTAGTAACAGTTTTATTATATGCAATTCCATTACAAAGTTTGAACAAATGTAACTTTCATGAATTAATTCCAAATCAAATATTGCTTTAAAATTCTTATTGACAATTCTGGTTTCTACCCCTTCAGCAGAGCTAGATTTCTCCAAATTGAAACAAAAAAAATGTATAAAACTATAATGTCTCATTTGGCAATTGCTATCAATAAGACCAAATTATGAAATTTTTGATCAAACAACATAATTACTGATTCTACTGAAATGAAATCAAGAAAAGTAAATTTATGAAACAAATGTTATATATTGAATTATGCATTTCTTTATTTTATTAGTCACCCAACTATTACCAAAACTGTTTTGCTAATTTTTATATGTATAAAAGCCATAGCTTTAAACACAGTTTTCAATATAATGGTATATGTGTCAAGGTAAAGAAAAAAAAATATTAAAGTGTGCTATCTTGATTTATGTATACTAATAAAATGGTAATATACTAATTAGATCAGATAGACCAGACATCTTCCAGTCATCTGGTCCTTCTTCCGGACAAAGCCACAGTGTCAGGGGCTGAGGCAGAAGTGGTTAGGGGCAATCAGGCCTGCAGGGGAGTAGTTAGGGGTGATCAGTATTGCAGGGGAGAGCAGTTAGGGTTAAGGGTTATCAGGCAGGTAAGCAGAGTGGTTAAGGGTTATCAGGCAGGCAGGCAGGTGAGTGGTTAGGAGCCAGAAGTCACATGCAGTTTGTTTTCAATTCAGTGGTTAGGATTGCAAGAGGGATGTCCCGGATTGGAGAGAGGGCAGGCCTGGCTTGAGGCTCCCTTCCATATATGAATTTTGTGCACTGGGCATCCAGTATTTATATATCTATGTATATCATAGGATCTTGCTAACTATCATTAGCATGATAGGAGTCTCTTAAAGACTGAAAATCCTTAAAGTCTAAAAGTAGGAAGTGAGGTACCATTTAGTAAAGGGAGAAGAGGAAAAACTCTGAATCACAGCACATAAGTGGTCCCAGTCTCTTCCAACTTAAAAAAAAAAAAAAAATCTATTTTGCAAAACAAATGTCTCTGTAATACAATCTCAAATAGAACTCTGAACCCAATTTGCTCATTCAAAGGCCTCCATACATAATAAGCAAATGTGTTGACATATCATCCCATCTTTTTCTTTTCTTTCTTCCCTTTGCAGCCGGAAATGTTTAGAAACCTAGTTGGGCTAATAAGCAAACAAACAACTAAAAGCAGTCATCTTCAATTTTAGTACTAAAAATTTAAACCTTGAACTGTAAACACAAAAGAAATCAAAGTGAATAAAAACAGACCATGTAGTCAGGCTGATTAATAAACAGCTTAGTGCATAATGAGGCCAGAATTGCAAGAATCAAATCCTCAAGATAGTCTAGAATGTATTCTTTCCATTATAAAATGGGCCCTTAAAACAACAACATCTGTGATCATTAAAATGACTTCTTATTATGAAAGCAGCATCCAAATGAGTTTCAGCATTTGCTTTTTAAAAACTTAAAATAACAATGCTAAATGATGGTGTGTGAAAAGCTTTCAACTTTGATGTAGTCATAATGTTTATCTGGTTTTCTTCCAGACTTTTTTTGAGAAAGGCATGTTTAACAAACTATAACTACATGGAGCAGCTAGATTTGGGGAAGAAATTTTGGTAGAACTAAGAAATAAGGGGATTATATTGTGCTAATAGTATTCATTAAAATCCTGAAGTGTGGGAAACCATAGAGATCCTAATTAAACCTTTGCAAATTACAGTTTCTCTGGAGGAGCAAACTATTGACAAGATTTTATAAAGGTCTTTTTGTAACAAGCTGTGAGTAAATAAAAAGCAGGACTACATCTGGAAAATGGAACAATGGAATAAAGGCCAAAATAGGAAAATGCTGTCAAGAAAATCAACAAAAGCTGACTTGGAGATGTCAGTGGCAGAATGGAAGATTAAATCTATAACAAAGGGAAATAGCAAAAGAAGGAGAGAAATGACAGTCCATTAATGTTTATAACATGCTTTATTTTTATAATGGAAGTGTTCTTTTTACTTTCCTTGAGCCTTTCTTAATTTTAACATATTTTTCTAAAAATATTGTGATTAACTGGAACCAAAAAGTTAACATGGAGATGCTATTACCACTTCCCTTTGTGCATCTGTTTATGACTTGGACCAGAACATATAAACAGAACCCCTGCATCCCTGCTGAACCTCCCACCAGCCCATGCTTCACTTACTTAGAAGTTCATCTCCGCCAAGAGCCCACTAAACAGTCACAGACAGGAGTAAAGAGACCACGTGCCACCTACTGCTCAGGTTTCAGGAATGCAAGGTGTTTACTTGGCCAGACACTACATGCTGTCTGTGTCATGAAGCATCAGCATTACGGCTTCTTTCTTTGGTTTCAGCTTTTCAGGAGGTTAGCCTGCAATCTCTTTAGGAGGGTCACATCTAAACTATTACCTATCAGTTGCACTTCCATGCGCATGAGCTTAACAGATATTTTGCTAAGAAAGGGTTTTTAAGAAGGAGGAGATAACCTGAGAACAGCCATCAAAGGCTACCAGAAGTAAGACATTGAAAGTGGCCAAAACAGCGATAACAAAACCTCTTCTCAATTTTGTGGGGGCCATAAAAGAGTTTCATGACTCCCTAACTCTTGCTCCCTAAGGAGCTAGAAACAGATTTCCAGGGCAGAAACGGAAGTTAGCTACTCCCAAAGCTGTGGCCTCCTGATTAAGGCTAACTATACCTCAAGGCCTCTTGCAAGAAAGAATTTTGCAGAAAGTCGCTAATACCAGCGGAGGGTCTCGGAAATGCAGGCACAGTGTGTAAGGCAGGGAGAGGAGGAGATGTAGTGATATGGCCCCTGCCCCAAAGAGGGGAACATCCACTAAAGAAAAACAGTAATTTAAATTTGCTTCAAAATATAAATGAAGAGGAAATGCAAAAAGAAATATGTCATAATAATTCTTTGGGGATTGTGATAATATAGAATTCAATAGATTGGACCTAGAGAAATGAATGAAGTCAAGTTCTTCATTCCTGAGAATCCACTCTCCTGTAAGATAGCATAGCACATGTTTAGTGATTCCAAGAGGCACCAGAGATGCTACAAGATAAAATTTAGTTATAAAACCAAGAACAATCCTAAGGAAGAGAAAGTGTGTGTACGATGGGGAATGGGGTGGGGGTTGGAGGAGGAGATCCTTTATAGAAACCAGTGTTTTAACAGGGAACTTCCCTATGATCTCAGGTTTTAAAAAGATTTATAGACAATTCAGAGGTAAAAAACAAACAAACAAACAAAAAACATCCATGACCTTTAAACATGAGAAAAAAATGTTAACTTCGCTTGTAACTTAAAATACACATGAAAACAATACCACTATCAATTATCTGATTAGTAAGTCAAAAAGTGTGATATATCATGTGGGTTAGGATTCTAGGCTATTTGGCATATTCACAATTTGGCAGATATATAAATTGGAATAATCTTTATGGAAGGCAACTTGCAAATATATATATATATATATATATATATATATATATATATATGTGTGTGTGTGTGTGTGTGTGTGTGTGTGTGTGTGTGTGTATGCATTTTAATTATATATTTTATTTTGAGATCATTGTAGATTGACATGCATTTATAAGAAATAGCATAGAGAGATCCTATGTACCACTTATTCAGTTTTTGTCAGTAACAACATCTTGAAAAACTATAGCACAATATTACAACCAGGATATTGAGATCTGTACTGTCAACATATAGAACACTTCCATCACCACAAGAATCCTTCATGTTGCCATGCTATAGCCATGAAATGTCCTTCATCTTCATTCTCTCCTTAACTCCCACAACCACTAATTTGTTCTTTATTTCTATCAGGGATCAAGCCAACAACCTGGGCATGTACCCTGACCTGGAATCAAATTGGCAACCTTTCAATGCATAGGACAATGCCCAACTGACTGAGCCACACTGGCCAGGCCTCAATTTAATTTTTTAGGCACTTATCTTTATTCCCTTCTGTTTGCTTCAGGATTATTTTACTCTTCTTTTTCTTTCTTCTTGAGGTAAAAGTTTAGATTACTGATTGATACTTTTCCTCTTTTCTTATGTAAACATTTGGTGTTATAAATTTTCCTCTCAATACTGCTTTAGCTACATCCCACAAATTTTGATATGTTATTTTTATTTTCATTCACTTTATTGTATTTTTTTAGTTCTCCTAAGATTTACTTATTGACATGTGAATGATTTAGAAGTGTATTAGTTTCCAAGTGATTGGAGATTTTCCTATTATCTTTCTGTTATTTATTTCTAGTTTGATTCCATTGGGGTCAGAGAACACACACTGTATAATTTAAATTATTTTAAACTTATTAAGGTTTGTTTTATGGTCCAAGATATTTTCTATCTTGTTCTGCATTCAACTGGTAAAAAAAAAAAAAAAAAAAAAAAAAAAAAAAAAAAAAAAGCATATCTGTTGTTGGATGGAGTGTTTTATAAGCATCAATTACATACTGGTATATGTTGTATTGATCAAAGTTCATTTGCAAAAATAGATTCTTTTCTAATCCCCTGTTTCTCAATTAGGGTTCCATGGAACCCCAGGCTTCTGCAGTTTTTTTCTAGTTATTTTTGTTACATCACTACTAAACAAAATAAACCTTATTTTGAACATGGCATGGACATGTAGTGATCAACAGTGATGTAGGAGGTTTGTTACTTAGTTCATTAGCAGTCTTTCATGCTTATACAGCGTGGTGGCACAGTAGAACCCTGTTAATTTGGTTGAGATCTTCTCAGTTTTTGACCCAGGATAGGGAAGGTCATCAATAATTGGTGAGCACTGTACTGATAAGAGACCAAGATTATAAACTGATGACATTAGTGTTTTCCTTCCAAATCACCTCTCCCCATCTCCTCTTATTATCAACTGACATTTGGGAACAAACAATCTCTGCTTATGTAATATAAAATAAATAAATTTTTACTAAAAAAAAAAATTATAAGCCACAAATTAGTTTCCTACCCCCCACATCCTACCATTCAACCTTTGTTGTAAACACTATAAAATATAATACTCTAAGTTAGAAGTGAATTGTATTGTTTGCATTATTTACAATTTATTTCATTTACTAGTGACTCAGTTCATGAAATTTATGTACATTAAAAGGGAATTAATAATAGGAAACATTTTAATATTGCTATTTTCCCTTTCTCTATAATATTAGTGTCAGAGATGAGAAAAAATTAGTAAAATGTATATGAAAATCTCCCTCCTGTGAGAGTATGGGGTATGCCATGGGTCAAGTCCCCACCCATCTGCTCACACCTCAAAATTGCACAAGACCCAAACCCAGCAGGCCCCACCCCCATTGTGCAAGATCCAGACATAGCCGGCCCTACCCCCATCAAGCTCTGCTAGGCAGGGGTTGCATCCTCAGATCCCTGGCCTGGCACCGGTTTTGGGGTGCAGCCTCAGGGCCCCTGTCAAGCCCCTCCAGGCAGGGGGCACAGCCTCAGGTCTCCAGGCCTGGTTCTGTGTGGAGGGTGTGGTCTCAGGTCCCTCAGCCCAGTGCCAGGGTGGGGAGCGTGGCCTCAGGTCCCCTGGCCTAGGATCATGGGTGTGGCCTGACATCCCCCATCAAGCCTCCTGGGTGGAGGTTGCACCCTGAGGTCCCCCAGCCTGGTGCCAGGGTGGGGAACGTGGCCTCAGGTCCCCTGGTCCAGGACAGGGAGTGTTGCCTGAGGTTTCCCATCAAGCCCTGCTGGGTGGGCAGGGGACACGGCCTCAGGTACTCCATCCTGGCCTGGCACCATGCAGCCTCAGGTCCCTGCTGATTGCTCATTATGGCTCATTATGGGAGTCCTGCCTCCACTTTGGGTGCAGCCATCTTGTCTTATGGAAATCCAGCCTCCACTGTGCGTGTCGCCATCTTGTGATGATGTGAGGGTCAATTTACATATTACCTTTTTATTATATAAGATTATTGTGTCCTTCTATTTTATATTTTATTCGTATTTGTGTTTTAAATACATACCTAATGGTCCAATGTGGAGATATTTGAAGACAGAGTCTTAAGATGGAAGAGGATTGTAGGCCTAGGCCCATAGGCAATACTGATAAGGTTAATGGTAGAGCCACTTTCTGAGTCATTTCATTGCACGAGGGCTAGAAACACCAAAGAAGTTGTTTTACAATAAATCTGTTTATCAACCGGTTTTACATGGGCTAGTGATCCAAACAAACTGTCCTATTCCATTGTTGGCAAATAAGTTTAAATGCAGCACCTGCTCCAGCAAAGTGGGGGACATATACCCACAAATCGCAGCCATTTGCCAGTAACGGTGCCTATATTTTTAATGGCCATAGGCATGTCAAAACAAACAGTAAAATATTTGTTTAAAAAGATGTATTTGTCTCAAAAAGCAAGTTATTTACTAACAAAATGTATTACCTAAGAAAACCTGCACAGGTAGTGAAAACAAAATAATGTGAAAGTTCTATTCTTTAATAAGTCAATATATTAATGACAAGTCTTATACACCTGAAGAAGTTCTGTAATCAACTGAACAACAGCTTCTTTATTCATGTCAATGAGTCAACCTATTTATCCAATAAAAGTCATTCTGGAGCATTTGTGAGTTTTATAAAATTTTCTACTGCAAAAAGCTGTCCCAAACAAGCAATGGCCAAGATATATTCAATGTTTGGTCTTCCTAGCTGGTGACAAGAAGTCTATCTTGGAGAAATGATGTTACCATGATATTGATAATACCCATCAATGGGTGGCCCCATGAGATGCTTTGCCTCTCACATAAAAAGTCCCAACATTATCACAATACACTCTTTTCTTCACAGACATGAGGTGATGTTAAAAGTATTGGAGCTTAAATGAACAAAGTTCTGGACAATACAAAATTTGGTGACTATTAAACAAAGGTTGGATCATTCAAGAATGTTTGAAAACCAGGACAAAGACCACATAAGTCTGCTCCATACTGAAATGTGGTGGCTTAAAGAGGAAGAGTTCTCAATAGGATATTGGAACTGAAAGGTGAAAGCCAGGAATACTTCAAGAAAACATTAGGCCATATTTTGCTGGGCAATTTCAAGAGGATGACCGACTACAAAAACCAGCCTCCAAAAAAATAGCTTTTTTATCACATGAATTAGTTGAACAAATCCCTAAGAAACCCTGGGGGGAAAAAATGTTTTTGCTTCAAGTTTTAAGGTTTTAGAGCAAACTGAACCTTTGGGAAAAAATATTGTAAAGACGACTCAGAAAATGTTTTTACTGGAGTAGAGAAGGAAATCAGTAAGTCGCAAGTCTTACTGAAACTCTCTATAAGAACTGCAGAGCAAACTGAATAACATCCTCTTTCCCTTTCAGTACAAGTGTTTAACTAGAGAAGGGATCTCTCTCTGAATCTTTTGTTCAGCTGAGAATTTAACTCTGAGAAAAGATCAAGACTATGTAAACGCAAAGACTATATACTCTAGATGAGATGTACTAGTATCTCCTGAGACCACTTCTGTTTCTATAGAAGTAGAGTATGCTGCCATCCAAAAGAAACATTTTGCTATAGTTTTCAACCTATTATATGTGTTAGCAACATTTTTATTGCTTCATAAATATCAACAGCAAAAGCAGAAATCATTTAATTTCAACTGAAAATGAAATCCATATGTGTTTATTGCAATCTCAACCCAAAATTGAATATTTGTACAGTGAAAACCAAACATAGGTCTCACATTAAAGAGTTAGATTTTATTCTGTATATCTAGTTCCAAAAATAAAACTTTTATGCATATCTAAACTTCTAAAAAGAGATCAACACATGCGTATAATTATTTTGTAATGTCTAGACCAATGTTTGAGCCTGATCATGTCACTCATTTAAAAAATGTGTTTCAAAGTCTAATATTAAATTGCATCTTAGGCCAAATTTTCACTCATTTTGCTTTCGCTATGATTTTAGTTACTTTACTATTTAACATTATAAATAAATTTTCATGTTGCAAATAGCATTCATTTAAAGCATCTTATAATGGCTAGTTAAATTAACTCTACCAAATCTGCCACTGAAAAAATTAACGTCCATTTTTACTTAAGCCTGTGAATTCGCAAAAATTTATTCTTTTTGCCTTTATGAAAAGAAAGCATTAAATAACTACCTTTTTATATAACAAAGATTGGCAAAAAGTATATTTTTCATTTTAAATAGAGCAAAAATTACCCTTGCATGCACCATATCATATATACTATACCTTACAGAAGTTTGTGACAAGACTCTTGGATTTACTTGGACATGGTAAAACATCAAAAAGAATTTATGTTTAAGGCTAACCTAAAATTTCCTCTGACTATATTGCTGACTTGCATTAGAGTAGGTATCCTTTGCATAAGGGAACCATATAAAAGAGTAAATTAATTAGTTAGCCAAAATAAACATCATCAGAAAAGATCATTCTTTACTCAAAAGAGATTGACAATTATCACTCAACTAGAGGCCCTATGCACAAAATTCATGCAAGTGTAGGCCTTCCCTCCCCTGGCTGCTGGCACCGGCTTCCTTCTAGCACCCTGGACCCAGGCTTCCCTCGCAGCCCTAGCTTCATCAGGAAGGTCATCCAGAAGGACGTCCAGTCTAATTAGCATATTATGCTTTTATTATTATAGATTATTATATTACAAGGTAAAGATCATGCTAACAATTTCATGAACTTGAAATACTATCATTTTTAAACAAAGGGGTTAGCTGAAATCTGGAGATAATTTTAAGACATTTTAAGAGTAAAAGATTAAGAAAGAATAGTTTAGGCAATTCAAACAAGAATGGATATGTTGCAGCATATTATGTGGCTTACGGAGTTATAGGAAGACATGGGAAAAGCAAATTAAACAGGTTAAACTTTCAGGGACATCTGGATAACAAATGGAGCTGCTGCCTCTTCTATGATTAGGTAGTCAGTTCTAGAACCACACCTTACCTCCTATAATCTTCACTCCTTGAAGAGGAGCCAGCTCCCTGGCTCTCAAAACCAGCAAAGCTAGTGCCTGAAGACTGGGCCTTCTGTAAACTGCTGAGAAACCAAACTGTCACTATGCCTGTTTGCCAGGAAAGTACAACACAGGGACAATTCTACATCTTCTAAGCCCTGTTTAAGTACACTTTATTGTCAGCACCTACATTTAATTTAGACTGATCTTACTGGAGTCACCAAGAATTATAAACAGACTAGAGGCCCAGGGCACGAATTTGTGAGATGGTGGTGTCCCCAAGGGTGGTCTGTGGGGATCAGGTCCCAGCTTGCACCCCCAGCCTCGCAGCCCTGCAGCCCCGCCTGGAACCCTGCCATGGCCTGGTGCTGCCCCCTTACCTGCTCCACCATCCCATTTGTTGTGTGATTGGTTGAGGCCGGCCCCCTCTCCTGCCCCCTACCTGGCTCCCTTAGCACCTGGGAGACGGTGGCAGCCCTGCCTCCACTGCTGCTGCTGGTCACCATCTGTGGGGCTCACACCTGCCTTGGACTGGTGCCACCTGCTCACCTGCTCCAACATCCCACCGCAGTCCTGCTCTCATTGGGGCCATCAGGGCCAACAACGTCTCCACTGACACCCACTGCCTGTGCCACATCATTAATGCCCGCCATGTTCCACACTGCCCCCTTGTGGTCAGCGCACGGCACAGTGAGCAGACGAACTCCCAATGGAACTCCCGGTTAAACAATTTGCGTGTTAGGCTTTTATATTATAGGATCCTTCCATTGTATATGTTCTTTAGGTGACACTAACACCTATCAGTATTTTTAAAATATTTTATTAAATTTATTGGGTGACATTGGTTAATAAAAGTATGTAGGTTTCAAGTGTATATTACATTGCATTTACCACCCAAAGTCAAATCTCCTTCTGACACCATATATTTGATACCCTTTATCCTTCACTACTACCCTCCTTCCTTTTTCTCTGGTAAGCACTATACTGATGTCTATGTCTATGAGTTTTTATTTATTTTTTTTGTCTTGTTTGTCTATTTCTTGCTTTCAGTTTTATATACCACATATGAGTGAAATCATATGCTTCTTATCCATTTTTATCTGACTTATTTAGCTTAGAAATGATATTCATAAGATCCATCAATGTTGTTGTAAATGGCAGTATTTCATCTTTACTTATGGATGAGTAGTATTATATATCTTGGCCACTGCGAATAATACTGCAATAAACACAGGGGTGCAAATATCTTTACAAATAAATGTTTTCAACTTTTTCAGATAGATACCCAAAAGAGGGCTTGTAGGATCATATGGTAACTCTATTCTTAATTTTTTGAGGAACCTTCATGCTGTTTTCCATAGTGGCTACAGCAATTTACATCCCCACCAGCAGTGAATGAGGGTTCATTTTTCTCCACAACCTCTCTAACACTTGTTAGTACTTGCCTTGTTGGTAATTGCCCTTCTAATAGGTGTGAAGTTGTATCTCATTGTAGTTTTGACTTGCATTTCCCTAATAGCTAGTGAAGTTGAGCCTCTTTTTATATATATGTTGGCCATTTGTATGTCTTCTTGAGAGAAGTGTCTGTTCAGGTCCACTGCCCATTTTTAATTGGATTTTTTTGTTTTTGAGTTTTATGAATTCTTTACATATTTTGAATATTAACCACTAACTGAGGTGTTGTTTGCAAATATCCTCTCCAATTAAGTTGGTTCCTTTTGTTTTGTTGACGTATTTTTGCTACGCAGAACCTTTTTAGTTTGATATAGTTCTATTTATTTATTTTTTTATTTTACTTCACTTTCCTTTGAGGTCAAATTCATAAAATCCTTGATAAGATCAAGGTCAATAAGTTTAGTACCTATGGTTTTTACTATGTAATTTCAGGCCTTACATTTATGTCTTTAATCCATTTTGAGTTAATTTTTGTGTATGGCAGCAAATTGCAGTCTGTCTACTTTCATTCTTTTGCATGTGGCTTTCCGGTTTTCCCAGCACCATTTATTGAAGAGGATTTCTTTTCTCCATCATGTGTTTTTGACTCCTTTATTGAAAATTATTTGTCCATACACATGTGGGTTTATTTCTGGGCTTTTGATTCTGTTCCATTGGTTTGTACATTTGTTTTTCTGTCAGTACTATCCTATTTTTGATTATTGTTGCTTTGTAGTATAATTTGAAATCAGGGAGTTTGCTACCTCTGGCCTTGTTCTTTTTTCTTAAATTTCTTTAGCTATTTGGGACCTTCTGTGGTTCCATAGAAATCTAGTGATTTTTTTCTCTATTTCTTTTTTAAAATTTCATTGGAATTTTGATGGGGATTGCATAAAATCTGAATATTGCTTTGGGTAATACAGCCGTTTTAACTCTGTTGATTCTTTCAATTCATGAGCATGGAATATCTTTCTTTTCATTTATGTCTTCTTCAATTTTTTTTAATAATGCTTTTTAATTTTTAGTGTATAGATCCCTCACATCAGTATTTAGTATTTAAACATGTGTGTGAGTTTCTCTTTGTCTGTGTGCATGCGCACGAGGGGGGAGTGGGGGAGGGAGAGAAGATGTATATAGGAAATATGCTTTTTATCTTTACAGACTCTTCAGTGCATGTGAGAACACTAACAAACCGGTGGAATGGATTGAGAACCAGTCCTATATCTAACACAAAGGCTTCTTAATAGCACTTGCTTGCTGCCTACATTGTTAAGTATATATTTGAGTGATTCACACTGCTTCTCAATGTTTGACAGCTAGATCAATGTGTCTTTTAGATGTGCAAAGGCTCTGAAATGAGCCTAAAAATAAGCCATAAATTTTGTTTAGTTGCATATTTATTGAGTGGGACATTGGACTTAATGACCTTCAATTGTCCTCTTAATCTTAATGAAGCAGGTTTAGAGCAATGTGTGGTTTTATTGAGTTTTACTTAAATTCTAGTCCTGAAATTATTAGCTAATATTGAAATCAGAGTAATCCAGGGCCATTTGGTCCATAAATCTTCCCTTCTCATTCATTAATGAAGATAATTCACTTGAAATGCCACACACCTGGCTTTTTATTATGTATAATAGTAATGAGTAAATGTCTTAGGAATATGTCCAACATCCTTTTGTGCAAGATAACTTCAACTATGGCACCTGGACCTAACAGGACATTTTTGTTTATTTAGTAAACATTTCCTGAGCACCTAATTTGTAGCTGCTACTATGTAGAGGACTAGATTTCTATTTCTCACTTGTGTGGATTACAAACCCAAAGCCTGTAATGTCTCCAAACATAACTTTAGTAGAATTGGTTGGTTGGAGCTTATTTGCAAAATTTAGGTGAGAGAAATTCTGAAAATCCTCTCAACTCTCTTAAAAGCCTGTTTAAGTTCCACTTCAATAGCTTCAACAGCCTAAACTAATAGGCTAATAGCTAATATTAATAATACTATGTTCCTTTCTCCAAAATAGTATATTTTAAACCTCCCTCTCTTATTACTGCTTATATTCAATAAAAACTGGACAGTAACTCTCATTTGTATGTAAAGATGCTGGAGTTAACTTAGTTCTTAATTTACTTGCCAACAGCTCCCAATATTTTTATGAATTTCTCTGCAACCCCCATTCAATTTATATAAGCCATCTAATGTAAGAGAGAGAAGCAAAGAATATCAATAAGACATTTTGATAAAGGACAAACTAAGAATAAATCAAGAAGTCCCTGTCAATAGAAATTTAAGACACAAATTTTATTGTCTTTTTAATCTGTTGCTATAAAGTGTCAGCCATCTTTAGAAACAGAGTGAATCTGACATTTTTGTGTTGACTCTCACATTTCCCATTACAGACTCCTCTCATGTCTGTCCTGAAGCAAAAATAAATTTCCATTTTTAAGCTTTTGATGATAAAAATCTCATCTGAAGCCTCATAAATGATCCTTTATTATCTATATTAATAATGAATAAATGTCTTTCGAATACCCTGATCTTTTGCATTAATAGCACCAGATGTATTATAGATAACCTTTTGATTTAACAGCACAAACTCTGAAACAATATTAAACACTGAAGGACTGATCTTACTAGAGTCCTGAGGTCAGAATTATAAACATTTCTTTCAGTTGAATGTGTCCATTAAGTGACACTAACACCTATCAGTATTTGTTTTTTGAATGAGTGTGTGTTTCTGGGTGTGCGAGAGAGAGAGAGAGAGAGAGAGAGAGAGAGAGAGAGAGAGAGAGAGAGAGAGAGAGAGAGAGACTGAATCCATAAATTTTTACTTTCTGCAGCCTTTTATTTTTTCATATATTACATGTTCCTTCTACAACTTTATTCTAGTGTGAACTAAAGTTCTCAATGGATTTTTTAAGGTATTCCTGCAACTTTTTGCTTTTTTCTAGCCTTTAAAAAAATTAGTCTCTTGTTTCTGCATATTTAGTTAGAAAAATTCAGTTGGAAAGAGATATATTACATTTTTTAAAAAATCAAAGGACCATTCATGAGAAACTTAGCTATTCCTTCTTCAGGTTTTTTACTCCATTTCCCTGATTATTATTCTATTACTAAATGCCATCTTTATTCTATCACAGACACAGATACTACAGATGAGTGTCAGAGGCCCAGTGAAATGAGTTGCGAGGTCAAAGAGTGAATCAGGGCAGAGTGGCAGCAATCCCTCAGGTTTCTGACTAAAGTCAGCTTTCTTCACGTGTTTCAGGCTCAGCCTCTTCCACATACTTCAGTTCTTGGCCTGAGAGTTGAAAACAGTAATGGAGTCATAGACTAACTAAAGGAATAAATTCTAAGAAAGAGAAAGGGAAGGTAAAGAAAGAATGATCATGTGTTCTCTCTGGAAATGACACAGTGGCCTGACATCATGCAATTATTTACTATGAAGAATTTTTTTTAATATCTAGTATGCATATATTCACCATCTAGGAATATAATATATCAGAATAACTGGGGAGCTGATTTCTCAATGAGAGAAACATCAGATAAATTCTAGTAGAGAATTTGATGATAAGACTGGGATTATGAGTTTGGGGAAGGAAGATCACAGAGGTAAACTGCATTTTATCACACCATATCAAGGGTGCATGATATGGACGTGCTTCAGAACTGTGAATACTGAGCTTGATCACCTGGATGAGGTAGTATCTGTCAGGATTCTTCACTGTAAAGTTACTCTTTGTTTTCCCCTGTCTACTTCATACAAAAGGAAAAACAGGGACATGAAACAGGCGTGCTCAGATTTTTTAAAATTTATCTTTATTATTGAAAGTATTACAAATGCTCCCCTTCCCCCCCCCCTCACTAAGCCCCTCTACCCCACACCTGCCCTCACCCCCAAGCCTTCACTGAATTAATCTCTGTGTCCATGGATTATGCCTATATACATATAAATTCTTTGGTTAATCTCCCCCACCCCATCCCTTCCTTTTCAGATTGCATCCATTCTCCCTCATCCCATCTGGCAACCAACAAAAAGTACTCTGTATTTATGAGTTTGTTTCTGTTCTGCTTATTCATTTTGTTTATGTATTGTTGCTAGATATGTATTGATTGTCATTTTATTGCTCATTTTTTTATCTGCTTCTTCAAGAAGACCCTTCAACATTTCATATAATATTGATTTTTGGTAATGAACTTCTCTAACTTTTTCTTGTCTGGGAAGTTTTTTATATGTCCATTGGTTCTAAATGATAGTTTTGCAGTATAGAATAATCTTGGTTGTAGGTCCTTGCTTCTCATCACTTTAAATATTTTTTGCCACTCCTTTCTCACCTGCAAAATTTCTGTTAAGAAATCAGCTGACAGTCTTATGGGAGCTCACTTGTAGGTAACTAATTGCTTTTCTCTTGTTGCTTTTAAAACTCTCTTTGTCTTTAACCTTTGGCATTTTAATTATGATGTGTTTTAAAGTGGGCCTCTTTGGATTCATCTTGTTTGGGACTTCCTGAACTTGTCTATCTCTTTTTTTCACCAAATTAGGAAAGTTTTCTGTCATTATTTTTTTTTAAATAAGTGTTCAATTTCTTGCTTTGTCTCTTCTCCTTCCAGGACCACCATGATGTGAATGTTAGTTCACAGAGGCTCTCCCAGAGGCTCCTTACACTATCATTATTCTATATTCTTTTTTTCTTCTTGTTGTTCTGCTTATGTGTTTTTTGCTTCCCTATATTCCAAATTGATGGTTTTATTCTTTCCTTCACCTACTCTACTATTGATTCCCTATAAAGTATTATTTTCTTAAATATATTTTATTGATTTCAGAGAGGAAGGGAGAGATAGAAATATCAATGATAAGAGATAATTATTGATAAGCTGCCTCCTAAATGTCCCCTAATGCAACCCAAGCATGTTTCCTGACTGGGAATTGGACCTTCTTGTTCATAGGTCAATGCTCAACCAATGAGCAACACTGACCAAGCTGTAAATTATTCTTTATTTGTTAGTGCATTCTTCATTTCTGACTGGTTCTTTTTATGCTGTTGATAAGTCCCTTGAGCATCCTTGTAACTAGTATTTTGAACCCTGCATCTAGTAGATTGCTTCTCTCCATTTTATTTAGTTTTTTTTTTTCCTTTTTCTGGAATTTTGTTCTATTCTCTCATTTAGGACATGTTTATTTGTCTCCTCATTTTGGCCACATCCCTGTGTTTGCTTCTATGTATTAGGTTGAGCTACTACATCTCCTAGGCCTAGTAGTGTGGCCTAATGTAGTAGGTATCCTGTAAGTTTCAGCAACAAAGCCTCCCTAATCATCCTAGGTGGGCACTGGAGGTACACCCTTCTGTGTGGACTGTACACCCTCCTGGTTAAATTGAGTGCTAATTGCTTTTGGCACATCAATGGGAGGGATTTACTCTGGCTGATCAGCTACAATGATTGGCCAGGACCACTGACACCTCCTCCAACTGCCGTGGAGGATCAGCTGTGTAGGGACCCACCACACAGAGAAAGACTTACTTCAGCAGGGCTGTGGTACCCACTGAGTCCACCCCCTTGAGTGTGTCAGTTGTGGAGGTGGTTGAGCAATGTAGGTAGTTGATCTGAAGCTGTCCACTGGGTGTGCTGGCTCTAGAGCCTCCTGGTAGGTGCAGGCCAAGGTCAGCTACCTCCTGTGCTCTGCCCAGGGCCATCAGGCATAAACTACAAAGCAATCTGCAGATGACTGCTTTTTGTGCTACTGGTTGGTGACCACAGGGTGCCAGTCAGAGTGCTAACAGCCACAGAAGCAGTAGTGGTTAAGGCTGTGGTAATGTCAACAGAAGAACTGTCACTTTTGATGCCAGTATCGTCTCAAATTATAAGCACAAAACTTTAGAACATGAGAAAAGAAAACCCAAATTTCCTTTGCAAATCCAAAGATGAAATTCCTGTGACAGAAAACCAGCTCTCAGAGCACACATGAGACAGCACTGGGGCTCTCCCAATGTCATCTGGGAAGAGGCTGGTCATTTGGAACTTCTTCAAAGAAGGCAGGGACAGAGCCAGAAAGTATTTGTAGTGACTGCTTTTGTCACCCTATTTGCAAAGTGCCTTTTGAAGACTTAAAATGTGAGTGGTCTGGAATGGTAATGGAAGCAACTAGGAAATGGGATACTAGTGGATATTTGTAAGTTTTTATCAACATGGTATTAATTTTTCCTTTTAATAGCATCTTAATTTCTTTTTAGGAAATTCTTTCTTCCCTATTGTATGACATCTTTGTGAGACAATAAATTCAGATAACTTGCCTCTTACTGTCAAAACTAATTAACAAAATCCTTTCTCTCAAACACTTCACACTGAGAGATGGTTAGGCATTAGACAATCTTTATGATGTTGAGTCTTTGGAAAGTAACACAGGGAAAAATAAATGGAAGTCACATGGGTGCTAGTGGAGGCACTCACTGACTAATTAGGCTCTTACTATAAACCCAGCCCTGTGGTTTCAGCTTCCTAACTCTCTGGAGTTGCCTTGCCCTTCCTATTGTCAGCCCTATTTCTCCAGATCCCCTATTACTGTTGTGACTTTCTGACATTTTTCCAAAATATGGCTTTTGTCTCTATTCTCTAGGGTCAAGTTCTGCTTTATGTCCCAAACAAATTCTATATGATGCAGTCTTGTACACTATGTTTGTCTTTGAATTTTCCTCTATAAAAATGGTGGAAGACACAAATGTAAACCCTATTAGAGTAAATCTTGTGTACAACAAATCAGTAAACAATGGTAAACCACCTCACTGTGTTCAAGTGAAGTCCAAATTCTTGTCCTGTTGGAGCATTTCATGTAGGCTTTGGCACTAGGCAGGTGGGGGAGATAATAAGCCAAGGCTGAATAGATCTGCCTTGTAGAGTAGAAGGTGGCCAAAAGCACTGATAACTGAAAAGGTTGCCAGTATATGTAGGTTCAATGAAGTCTGATATACGGTTTTATTCCTAGTTCTATAAGTGATTACCACTCTCAGTATCTCACAGGCCATCAAGTGAGTTTGGCTCCTGTGTTCTTAAATTACAGTTGTAAAAATGAGAACCCTGTAATTATTACAGTGTAATCTCTAATAATTAAAATACATTTTTCCAACAAAGCTATTTAGATTTGTTGAAACACACACCCACACATGTGTGCACTCACATCCCTCTCTTCTACCACTTAAATTCTTTTACTCGCTTCTCACAGCCTTCAATACCTTCCAATCACTGAAGCCATAAATGCCCAATGAGAATCTATCTACATCTTTATCGACCATATCCTCCTTCTTAAAACAGAGTGAGGACTTCACTTTTTTATATCATAAGAGGACCATCTGATGCGTTCTTGCAGTCCATGCAGTCTTTAAACTCTGCTGCTTTTCCTGAGGCTCACTCACTCTCATTAACACACACTCACATGCTCATATAATCTCTAAATTAGTCACCTTTCTGCATAAGTGAGTTGAAGCTATTTAATAAATCTTTTACTTTCTTCTCCCAGTCCCCAATAACCTACTGTTATTATATCTTAATTAGAGGCCCCATACACAAAATTCATGGGGGGGGGGGGTGGAGGCAGGTAGGCGGGGAGGGGGGTCTCTCTCAGCCCAGCCTACACCCTCTTGCAATCTGGGACCTCTCGGGGGATGTCCGACTGCCCATTTAGAGGTTAGAAAGAAACTCTGTGAAAAAAATAAAACAAAACAAAACAGAGGCCACTTCAGTAAGGGTAGGTTCTGAAAAGCTAGGGTTATCTTTCTGTGTGAAGATTCTCCAGGCCAGGGAAGAGGGGAGGAAGGAGTGTGTGTGTGTGTGTGTGTGTGTGTGTGTGTGTGTCCCAAAGACTCCAGACTCTACTGTTCTAAATCACCAAAACCTTGCTTTCCCTACGTTTATCGCATATCTAAACACCATTGTGTACTTCAAACACCATGTATTAGGGAAGGAGAATGCAGCCTTAAAGCAAAGGGTGGAGGTGTCAGAGTAAACTCCTCTCATCCCCCCAGCTGAAGCTTCTCAGGGTCCTGCCTCTTTGCAAATCCACATTTATCTCTTGGCACAAGGGAAGTTAGGGAGCTCAGCATTATCCTGGGAGGGGAAGATCACAGGGACTGCATCCTGTGGTACTCGCCCCAAGTTTCATTTCCTCACCCTCCCGGGTTGCTTTTCACCTCTCCACTGATCCAGTTAATGGGGTCAGAGGTCTACAGCTGGATGCCTCCAGGCAGAGAGCATGCTGGGGGCTGGGTGGTCCAGCTCCAAGGCCCCTGCATCCATGCTCCACCCACACCCACTTCCTGCCTGCTGGCAGCAGCTTGAGGTGTTCCACCCTAAAGCACTCCAGACCCAATCGGACTGGGTGTGGGGAGAGATTGGGTGGCTCCTTGGCAGGGGGCTCCTTGGCTAGCACCTTTGAATTGCGTGCTGCTAGTGGGTGGGGGGAAGGGGGGAAGAAAAGCCTCCCCAGAAAGAGGTTTTTCAAAAGCTTGCAGGGACCGGGAGGTTGGCTGGCCAGGGCCTTCCTTCCCCTGGCTGACAACACACACACACACACCCCCACCCACCCCCTCTCCACATCTGCCTTGGTGCCACCAGAATCTGCCACCACCCACCCCCGTTCCCCATTCCTTTTGGGTGATCAGCACCTGCCAGTCAAAGAGAAAAACTAGGAGATTGGCCAGCAAGCCCCAATCAGGCGATTGGGGTGGTCAGTGCACATCATAGTGACCAATTGTTCTGCCTAATGGTCGCTTAGGCTTTTATATATGTAGATGGGCTAACTTTCCACTTTGCCATCTGCCTGTTTAATATATGTTTGAGAAAACCCATTTGCTCATTGAGCTATTTTTATCCTTTTGGATCTCAGCATTTCTTCTTCCTCTAATTGTCCTAGTAATTGTTTCTGATCTTTCCCTCACTTCTGATCTGTTTCACATCCCAGGATTTTGTCCTCAGGTCTCACAGGGATGCTGTGATGTTCAGATTTTTAAGGGTCATTGTAAGAAAATATAATACATTGCAACGTTGTTGCCAAAGAGGGTGATAAACAAGTACATATGGTTTTTTTTTCTGAAAATATAAATTCCAAATCCTGAAGGAACATCAGAGTAAATAGTGGAATTGTTAAAAATGGGAATTCATGGGCCCCATCTACAGAACTCATAATATGCCTCTGGAGAGGAGCCTGCTTGCTAACTTGTATGCCAGGGATTCTGGTGCAGGTTGTTCATGGGCCTCACTCAGAGAAATTCTTCAAAATAAATTCGTATGCTTGGCTGCCATTGCAGGGATCCCCAGGTGTCGACTTCATAATATTAGAAATAAGAGTTAAGGAAGCTTCAGGATTGGTACACCCTGCGGTTTCACAATGTCTTCTGGGACCTAGATTTCTCCCATTTTCAATGCTATGGTACTTGGCCTGCCCACTGGTCCTGAGCTATCACCCCTCGGAGTCACCAGACAGCTACAGAGTATTAGACATTGTCACATCCAGAAGTGACAATGCCAGAGGCCATGTTTTCATTTTGCTTCTTCTAAAAAAGGAAAAACTCCTTTTCCAGACGTATGCACAATAGATCAGTAGATCTACCCTTACACATTTCACTGGCCCGCATCGGGTCCCACTTCCACTCTTAAGTCATTGGATGCCACACGAAATGGGACCACTCTGATTGCCTCAGACTGGCCAAGAGCTAAGTCATGTGGCCAGAGCAGTGAGCAAGTAGATCAGAGGGGAGGACAAAAGTGAGAAAGGCCTTGAGTAGGTAACCCTTAATGTCTGAGCAATATTTTAATTATTTACCATAATTTACCTTGCATATGATTTCTATAGAATAGAGCACTGTGGTGTCAATGATAGCACAGGAGTTCCCCTCGTCCACAGGGGGAAAGTTCCAAGATCCCCAGTGGATGTATGAAAGCTCAGATAGTACTGAACCCTAGTATACTATATTTTATTATGCCTATAATGAAGTTTAATTTATAAATTAGGCAGAGGAAGAAATAATGGTAGAGAGTGGTTATAGGGTTAAGCCTCGGACTGATCTGCTGGCAAAGCCACAAACAAGTCCCAATAAAGCTTGATCTTGTGACTCCACCCTAGATCTTTCCTGGGTAGCTAATGGGCTGTGGGAGGGGCAGCAAGTGCTGCAAAACAAGTGAAACTCATAACTATGGTGACCACTACCTTGTTTACCTCTGACTATAAAATAAAGCATCAGCTTGCAGTATGGATCTATTCTGTGGTCTCAGTTATGCACAGAAGATCCACCTAGACCCAGCTTATTCTGTCTATCTTTTTTCATCCTTTGCCAGCCCTTCCTCAGGCTCGACAAACCCTTGGCTGTGCTGGCGCAGCACAGATAACAATACTAATAACAAAATCAAATATGTAACAATATATTGCAATAAAAGTATGCCAATGTGCTGTATCTATCTATCTATCTATCTATCTATCTATCATCTCCCCAAATATCTGGAATGTTAGAGTTGGAAAATTCATACACAGCAAGTAGAATAGTGGTTGGCAGAGGCTGGGGATGGGGGAGGATGGGGAATTGGTTTTTAATGAGTACAGAGTTGAGGAAGATGAAAAAGTCCAGGAGATGGATGGTGGTGATGGTTGCATGGCAATGTGAATGTATTTAATGCCTCAGAACTTTAGACTTAAAAATGCTTGCAATAACAAATTTTATCTATAGTAATAAAAGCATAATGTGCTAATTAGACCAGACGACCTTCCAGATGAAGCTGGGGCTGTGAGGGCTGAGGCAAGTCACCATGACTGCGAGGGCCAACCCCCTTGCATGAATTTTATGCATCGGGTCTCTAGTTATGTATATAACAATTTAAAAATAAATATGAATTTGTTAAGATAAAGTCATGCCAAACAATCTTATCTTCTTTATGGTTGAGTTGATGGACTGGGGATCAGAGGGAATTTCATAGACATTTATCTTGAATGCATCAAATTGGCTGACACTCTCTCCTTGTAGACAGGAAATGAGAACTTGATAATAGCACATTTCGGTATAGTCAAAGCAAGTGCAGCAAGCTCATGAGGATCACTGTCAACCTGCTGTTTTTCAATTCTGGTTGCACATTAGAATCCCTGAGTGATTTAAATATTTAAAAATCGCTGGGACTGAAACTTATAAGATCTCTGGGGATGAGGTCAAGGCCATGAGACTTTGAGAAAGTTTACAGCTAATTCTCATGTGCAGTCAGTGATAACTGAGGTCAGTCTCTAGGAAGGTATTTGTGACATGTCTCAGTTCTCTACCTTGAGGGAACACAAACAACTTGAAATGAAGAAGGTATAAAATTAATCAGACCTGGGTTTCAATTCCAGACTCTCCATTGTCCATGTGTTACTCTAAAACCTTGGGCAGACACATGACATATCTGAGCTTTAGTTTGTTCACATGGAAATAGGATTAAGTCTACTTACCTTGCAGGTGAATGTAAAAAAAAAAAATGTTATGGGGGTGGGTTATGCAAAGGGCCTTAACTAAGTGGGTATGACTCTAATGGGAGCAAATTTGGGAAGGCCAGTTACCAACAGGAGGCCCAGCCTCAGTGCAGCATGGAATTAACAAGGAGCACACGGTATTAGTGTGGTATTACTGGGATAGGCAATGCCATCCAGCACATCTTCAGGGAAGGTTATGGAGCACCTTGAATGGCAATCTGAAGAATTTAAATAAAGATGCCTTTAGCTGCTTTTTCCAAAACATTCCTGAACCAGCAAATGGTAGAACCTAATAAGCCAACATAGAGGACAATTACAGTTGATTCAATTCAGCAGAATTTTATTAGTGTCTCCTCGGTAACTTTTCTGGGAGTTATTGGAAATGTAGCAAATTATAAAATATAGGAATACTCATATCTGTATCAATAAACATTTTGGGAAAATGAATAAATGAATAACAAATAGTTGGGCAAGAAGACAAAGGGTAGCCCCAAAGGGATAACCTGATGAAGCAAAAGTTTCAAGAAGAAAGAAATATCTCTTTGTTTTTAACTATGAGTTAGATCTGAACTAATGATTTGGGCAATATATTCTGTTGTTGAAATGAAATAATATCTCCTAATGAAATAAAATAAGTATCTTAGTTTTGGCCAAAATAGTGTTCTGCTACATATTTGACCTCTCTAAATGTCTAGATTCTGTTATATTGTTCAGATTATTTAATTTTTTAAAATAGTATGCCTTATAAATTGAGGAAAAGTTAAATAAATATTAAAAACTTAGCTATACCTTTTGAAAAAAGGTAGCACAGATCTTGTCTTATCACGATAGGAATAATCCTATCGAATAAAAGGGTAATATGCAAATTGACCATCACTCCAAAACATAAGATGGTCACCACCATGTGGTCAAAGATGGTTGCCCCCATGTGGACAAAAGATGGCCACCACAAAATAAACAGCAGGGGAGGGCAGTTGGGAGGGACTAGACCTTCAGGGGAGGGCAGTTGGGAGGGACCCAGGGCTGCAGGGGAGGGCAGTTAGGGGGAACCAGGCCTGCAGGGGAGGTTAGTTAGGAGTGACCAGGCCAACAGGGGAGGGCAGTTAGGGGCAATCAGGCCAGCAGGGGAACAGTTAGGCATCTATCAGGCTGGCAGGGGAGTGGTTAAGGGGTGACCAGGCTGGCAGGCAGAAGCAGTTCGGGGAAATCAGGCAGGCAGGCAGGTGGTTGGGAGCCAGCAGTCCCGGATTGTGAGGAGGATGTACAACTGCACCAAGGAGTCCCAGATTGCAGAGGGTGCAGGCTGGGCTGAGGGACACCACTCCCGTTCACTGAGCTTCAAATATGCCAATAAAATGCACTATCTACCGGTTCCTGGTCAAATGAGAAAAGAGAAAAATAAAGAGATAATAGAGTGGCAAGAGAAGGGGTGCATAGGTACAAGGAGAGATTCGTTGATTCATCAATGTAAATAAATTTTACTGAAACTAATAAAATCTCTGAAGCAATTTCAGCATGAGAACAGAAGTTGAGAATATAGCCCAAACCAGTTTGGCTCAGTGGACAGAGCTCCAGCCTGAGGATTGAAGGATCCCAGGTTCGATTCTGGTCAAGGGCATATACCTTGGTTGTGGGCACATCCCAAGTAGGGAGTGAGTGTGCAGGAGCAGTTGATTGATGTTTCTAACTCTCTAGCCCTCTCCCTTCTTTGTAAAAAATCAATAATATATATATATATATATATATATATATATATATATATATATATATATATATTAAATTGAGAGAACATCCATTTAGATACAAAAATCATGACTCATAGTTTTCTGTCCTTTATAAAGATGACAAGTAAGCCAAAATGTTTTCAAAATTACATTTTCCACATCACCTGAGATAATATACCAGAGTAATATGAAATATTATAAATTTGACTTTCAAAGGTGGTATTTCAACTTGCATTTTCCAGTGTGGAAAATTAAGCCAATCCTACTGAATTGTTTAACGGCAGAAAACAAACCTGAGGGCAAACAGGATATATTTTCTGATCCCCAGGCTACTCTTCAGGGGAATATATTTTTGATATTCTCTTGGGGAGCAATGATATAGGGTTGTCATTAAAAAAATCAAGCATCCTGCCGAAACCGGTTTGGCTAAATGGATAGAGCATCGGCTTGGAGACTGAAAGGTCCCGGGTTCAATTCCAGTCAAGGGCATGTACCTTGGTTGCGGGCATATCCCCAGTAGGGGCTGTGCAAGAGGCAGCTGATCGATGACTCTCTCCCATCGATGTTTCTAACTCTCTATCTCTCTCCCTTCCTCTCTGTACAAAATCAATAAAAAAAAAAAAAATCAATAAAAAAAAAATCAAGCATCCCATTTAGTTACATAGGACAGTTGCCAGACTGTACACCTCATTTTAATTGGAGCATCAGTGCAGCTTCTTTGTGGCTCATCTAAAGGTGGGTGTCTGTTCCTTTTTTGTTTATTCATCTTATATTCATTAGCTGCAGTAATGATGCCATGAACCAGAGTGCCCTGCACAAGGCGTGGCATAAAGGGGACACGGAATAAATGCATGTTAAAGAAAAGGAAGGAGAAGAAGGCTTAGAGTGAGGTTAAGTCAAGAATCACCACTTCAGTGTTTTTAATATATATTTTTATTGATTGTGGAGAGGAAGGGAGAGAGAAAGATAGAAATATTGATGAGAGAGAATCATTGATCGGCTTCCTCCTAAGTGACTCACAAGGAAGACTGAGCCAGCAACCCAGGCATGTGCTCTAACTGGGAATCAAACTGTGACCTCCTAGTTCATAGGTAAACCCTCAACCCCTGGACCACACTGGCCAGGCTTTGTTTATATTTTCATTGAGCTCCTCCAGAGCTTCATCCCATGGCTATCCTCTGGATGTCTGGCCATCAGGAATCCTGTTTGTATCCATCAGCATTTTAAACAAATGCCTGCAAACAGTGTTTTAAGTGGGGCAGGTGGAACAATAAGTGAATGCCCTTATGAGAGATGATAATATGGATGATTTTATGAGAAGCAAGACTGTTTAATGTGCTTTTAACAGGAACAGATAGTAAATGACCCCAGTGCTCATTGCCTTGCCCTTTCACAGATTCCAGCCTGTCTGCAAACAGACCTGATATCTCCACTGTGAAATGGGCGGACTGGCCATTGGCTCTTCCTCCCATCCCCCATTCGTTACCTTTCCCATTGCCATGGACCATCCTTTTAATCACCTTCAAAGAGGTTGGCAGAGGAGTCAGAGGGAGCGGAGGAGACAATGCACCAATTGTCCTTAGACAAAGGCAGAGAAGGAAGGGTAACAGAGAAGGCAGAACACAGAGCCTCATCTGTAACGCAGGGCCCACCGTCCCCAGATGGTACCAAGCATCAGAATCTCTCCCTGCCAGAAAAATTGGATTAGTCTCCGCCTTGTCTCCTAATGGACACACTCTATGATCTTTAGAGCTTCATTTACTGGGTTAATAGTGCTTTGCTTGAGTTCCTTTGCTATGGGGGGGAAAAAAGGAAAAAAAAAAACCTGTAAGAAGAAATATTCTGGGTGTCATCCGCAACCACTGACACGAGTAATATCGTATTCATCACAGACAGCCCTCGTATCTCATTACTGCTGAAGAGTTGCCCTGGAGGCATCTGAGCTTGGCCAGGCCAGGCCTCTCATGTGGAACCGTTCAGGTATATTGTGAAATGATTTAATGCGATAATAATGTCCACTTTGTGAGATAGATTATGTTTTTCATAGTGGCTGATGGTTAATGAATGATACATTAGCAAACATCACTAAAACATTATTGGGAAATTCAGATGAAGAGATGGAGTTCTTTTTCCTGCTTCTTGGCTTTCTCCCCAAGCGGTCCTACCCTCGCCCTTCCCCCACTTCGATGCATAAAGATGGAAAACAGAAGAACTTCCAAGAATCAGAAAACTTAATTTATTTAAGGGGGGGGGGGGGTAACTCCCAGCTGTGTGCTCCTGCCTCTCAGCCTCTCCCTACCGGAAGGGGGTATGAATACTAAAAACGTTCAAACATGAGCTGAAATATCTCTTCTTAAATCAAATGAGAATCAATGAAAGCACGAACCTGAACAAATACATTATATGTTGGCCCAGTTTATTAGATGAAGCCGTTTACCCTGATTTGATTTATCTGGCAATACACAGCTCAGCTGTGAAATGAGATAAGCCGAGCCCATTCACCTTATTTACTACATTAACGCAGCTCTCGCTCGCACTGCCATGGCTAAGGGTCTGTCAGCAGTTCCATTACAAATCCCTATTTGCCGCTGTCAAAGATTCACTCCCAGCTGCTCCGTGGCATGGTCAACCCCAGTCCAGGAGCACAGCCTCTGGAAGATGGATGTAGCTCCGTCTGGTTACTCACCCTCTCTGTGCTGAGTAGCCAGGAGGAATGTTACTGTCCCGGGTCCATGAGGCTTGTTCTCACTGCTGAAGAGGTCAGGCATGCTCCCACTTATATCTTCATTTGATTCTCCTTTCCTTGACCTTTCCTATATAGATATTTCCAACATGTTCTTTTTTCTTCTCCAGCCATTTTGGAATGCAAAAGCCTCCACATGTCCCAGGACCCATCCCCACCATCTTCCTCCAGACAGCAATGAGGGGCTGAGATCATAGAATACAAACTGGCTGTAGCATTAATGGGTGGACCTGCCCAGGAGGCAGGAGGCAGACGTTGTTATTTTGAGTTTTTCAATAAACACCCACAATCCAGATTCAAAGTAAGTTGTACATAGGGAGAAAGGCGGGGGAGGTATATTTCTGTTACTAAAGTTTTGTTTAAGAGGTAATTTTTTAGAAAAAAAGCATTCTTATAATCTTTCAGTCTTACTTTTGTTCCAGCTCCACAGAGCATGTAGCCAGCCCCATGACACCGTGTACAGGTAGGAACCTTCTACTTGTTCCTTCTTGACACATGTCCAGGCGCTGGCATGTGGCACATTCATGCCCAGCAGAAAGCAGGGGACCTGGTGTCTAGCACACAAGAGATCCCCACTGGTCTCGAGTCTGAATCGGGACATGGCCACTGGGCTGAGAGAAAAACCAAAACAAAAGCACAGGGGACGTCTGGGTAGCATGGCAGGCCAGCCCTGTGCCCTGTTCCTGCTTTCTCCTGAAATGCCACTAACATAAGAAACGCAGTAAAATAACCAAGCCTGCAGGCACAAGGAAAACAGGAGAGGATGCACCAGCAGATAAGCACGTTCAACCCATTTGTTAGAAGCTGGAAAGAAAATGGAAGGCCGGTAACTGACTTAGCAAGACAGAGGAAACCGCTTTGCAACTAGAACCCTGACAGTGCCTCCCACACAGAGCAGGAGGCGTGGACCTGTCTCTGAATAAATTCACCTGGAGAGGCCCCAGCTGCCGGGCACGATGGAGGGTGGATGATGCCATCCTCAAGCGGGAAGATAATGGAAAGTCTATCAGTGAGTAACGGCCCCTGCCCCTTCCCTCACTCTGCTCCCCAGATGCTGGTGGCCACACATGTGCTGGAGTATTGCTGTTGTTGTTGGGGGCTTTTTTTTTTTTTTTTTTTTTCCAGATTTGATGGGGAAATATTACAGATAGAGTAAGCAAAGCCAATGGCCAAATGAGGCAAAGTATTAATTCAGGGAAAACCAAAAACTATGTAGGGGGAAAAACAGAGTCACTGTACACAGTAGGCTCAACACTGAACAATATCCACAAAGTTCATGATAATAAACAATGTAAAAACAGTGATTATGACCATGTTATGGAGATAGGTAGAGTAGGTGTGAAAGACAGTGTAAGGAAGCTAAATCTTCATCTACATAAACAGGGCTTAACGAATGAGTAAAATTGGCAGATGAATAAATAAAAAGTAAGCATATTTAGAAATGTGAAAATAAAAAAACAAAGACACTGGGGAAAGAATTAAATGCAGGTAATGGCTCAGAGATGAAGTCCCATTCGATAGGTAGACTCCGCCTTCTACTTTCCATCTGGATTTATCTATGAACCTGAAAATGGCTTGGCTGTAGGGAACGGGAAGGGTAGGGACTTGGAGATGCTACTCCTCTCTCCACGGTCTCCCTCCATCTCTGCCCTCTTCCCATCTGGTCTTCTTCCATTCCTTCAGCACTGAGCCCTCTTTCCATCATATGCCTCCTATCATAGGGGGTTTGCACAAACTGTTTTGTCTCCTCAATATATTCTCGCATCTCCCTTTCTTCTCCTTGATTCCCAAACTTCTTCAGCTGTCAGCTCAGAATATCTTCCTCATGGAACCCTGGGCTGCCCACCCTCAGTTAAAAGCCATGCTCCCAACTCTCATGTTACCCTAGTAAATACCACTTCCCTCGAATTCCCTGCCCACCTGTCTTCTGTTGTGCATTTCTGTGCCATACACCGAAGTCTGGAAATGTCTTCAAGAAGATTCTTATCCTTGAACTTCTCTTCTGAAGCCAACTTCACAGTAGCTTTGATCCTTTGAATCCTCTCTCCTCCAGTTAGCTATAAGCTAAGTGTCTATATATTTTCTCTCTCCACATGATCCTAATGACTAGAACAGTAATTGCCCATATAAAGCATTCAAAAAAGTGCTAAATAAATGAATAAATGAATAAGTGAACAAAAAGAAAACACAAAAATAAGGAATGAATGCTGACCCTCCTTTAATGAAAAAGCTTGATATCCAAACTTGTGTAAATCCAGAAAGAACTTTCCTATGAAATATTATGCTTCTCTAGCCTTGAAGCTCACATGCACCAATGTTAGAGGGGAAAGAGAAACTATTTCCTTGACTCTGTGATTAAAAAAGTCCCCCTATGAGCGCTTTTACACTACTGGTGGAAATGTGAACTGGTGCAACCACTATGCAGAACATACACCTCAAAATATTCAAAATAGAACTGCCGTATGATCCAGAAATTTCATTTCTGGGTATACCCAAAAGAAACAAAGCCACTATCCTGAAGAGATATTTGCAGTGTCATGTTTATTGCCATGTCATTCAATGTAGCTGAGATATGAGAACACCCTACATGCCTGTTAACAGATGAATAAAAAAGTAAATGGGGTTTACCTGGAATACCTTTAAAAAGGAAATCCTTCCATTTGAGACAACATGGATAAACCTGGAGGATATTATGCTAAATGAAATAAGCAAGACACAGAGAGACAAATACTGTAGAATCTCATCTATATGTGAAATCTAAAAAAAAAAATTAAAAAAAAATGCAACTCAAGGAAGCAGAGGGTACAATGATGGTTACCAGGGGAAGGGTGGCAGGAAGTAATGAAGAGATGGTGGTCAAACGGACAAACTTTCGTTATAAGGTGAATAACTTCTGGAAACTTAATTACAGCATGGTTACTGTGATGGTTAATTTCACGTATCAACTTACAGTACTGAGGGATGCCCAGATAATGGTAAAACATTATTTCTGAGTGTGCCTGTTTGGGCATTTCTGAAAGAGATTAGCATTTGATTCAATAGACTGAGTAAAGACATCCACCCTCACCCATGTGGATGGATATTATCCAATTCATTGGGGACCCAAATGGAACAAAAAGGAAAATCAAGGGAGAATTTACTCTTTCCCTTCTTGAAGTCAGACACCTATCATCTCCAGCCCTTGGACATTGGAGCACCTGGTTCTTAAGCCTTTAGACTTCAGGGTTTACACGAGTGGTCCCCTGTTCTCAGGCCTTTGACCTGGGGCTGGGAGTTACACCACTAGCTACTCTGAGTCTGAAGGTTCTCAGATCTTCATACTTAGACTAAATTATGTCCCCTCATTTCCTAGTTCACTAGTTTGCAGATCGCATATTGTGGGAGTTCTCAGCCTTCATAACTACATAGCCAATCTCATAAATATTCTATTAGTTCTGTTTCTTTGGAGAACCCTGACTATAGTTAATAATAATCTATTGAATACTTGACATTTGCTAAGAAAGTACCATACAAAAAAAGACACACACACAAAACAAGATAACTATGTGAGGTTCTGGATTTGTTATTTAGCATGATTGTGGTAATCATTTCACAAGGTGCATCATTTTATATGTTAAATATATATAATTTTTACTTGTCGATCAAATCATACATCAATAAAGCTGAGGGGATAGGGGAAGAAATGCCCCTTATATACTCAAGATCCATCCTCAATGGCAAATCATCAACAGCATTCCATAATAGCTCAAGAAACAGAAAATAATCAGCAACAAATACTTAATGATTCCTTGACTGATAGTAGTTTGGGAACTGGTATTCAAATGGTATTTTAAATTCTCAAATATACCTCCAAGAAAAAAAAATCATCTTGCCTGTTTTAAAGGTAAAAGTCATCATATGCAGAGGATATATTTTATATCTCCTGTGATTGAACCTACCAGATAATCCCAAAGTGCTAATGAGAACAAGTCACTGATTTGGGTACATCTGATTTCTTTGGGACCTTATGAGATTTGGAAGCCCATTTTGCTCAGTGTCCCAGTTTCAATGGTTTACCAGTTTCTAAAAATACACCTGCATCCCAGCAACTTCCTTCTCTCCTGAACACTGACTCTTCTGCTCAAAGCATGAAGTTCAGGATCTTGGTCTTTGAAATCACACCACTGTTTTCACCTCAGACTGGACCCTTTTTTAAAAGTCTCAACTATGTGAACAAAGCTGCTGTAGGCCAGAGAGGGAGTCAGACAACCTAGCTGCCTAGGATCAGAGTGTCCACCAAATTGCATTAAAGCCATATAGCTTCCTGCAAATTTTCTCCCATATTGCTAGGTCATACATGGAAGTAACTGGGGAAACCTCTGGCCTTATAACGTAAATGTATATATTTCTGTCATAACAATATATTCAGATCTACTAGAGATGAAATCTGGAAGCAAAATGCTGATAGACATCCCCTGGATTTAAGGCTTAACCCTTTGAATACCTGATCAAATTAGAATGCTAACAGAGGCTAGCACTTGTTTTCTAGGAGTCATTTTGATTCCAACACTAAACGTAAGCATCTTCATCCAATAACATTTTGTTATTTTAATTTTTCAAGTATAATTTTTTTAAAAAAATACATTCTCCTGACACCAAACCAGGCTGGTTTTTAGTTTGGGGATTTTCCCCCTTCCATTTGTGACAGATATAAATGGGCCCAGTTTATTTTTCACATCTGTTCTGCATTCAAGAATATGCCACACTATTGGGATGCACAAAAAATCTGTCTGGATTGTTTACATCAGCTGCCTGCCAGCTGTAATACAAATACAGGTGGGACCAACTGTGTAGATGTTGTGAAAGCAACGAAATGCTGCAGGACAGGGCCCAGGAGGCCTGGGGACTGCCCCTTTATGGCCACACAATTTCCTGACAAGTATGGACTGGGCCCCTATTAAATTACAATTTCCCTCAGCCTTAAATGACCTCTGTCTCCCACCAATCAATGTCCTGGTACAGGGGAAACTGGGAAGAATCCTTGTCATCAAGGTTATTTCTTGTCTGAAGTCCAAAGGTTTTGGTGCATTGTGAGGAAGTCTAAAATATTTTGCAGTGGTGATACATTTGGATTTCAAACATGATTCTGGGCTTGAATAAGCTACCTAACTCTTTTTTTTTTTAATATAGTTTATTGATTTTGTACAGAGAGGAAGGGAGAGAGATAGAGATTTAGAAACATCAATGAGAGAGAGTCATTGATCAGCTGCCTCTTGCACACCCCCTACTGGAGATATGCCCGCAACCAAGGTACATGCCCTTGACCGGAATTGAACCCGGGACCTTTCAGTCCCCAAGCCGACGCTCTATCCATTGAGCCAAACCTGTTTCGGCAAGCTACCTAACTCTTATGAGCCAAGAGGATACTATCCACTTCATGGGTTTGAGATATTTACCATCTTCACTTGAATATACGATACTTCCCAATTTTACCAGAAAAAGATTTTAGGGAAAAGCATTAAAACACACACACACACACACACACACACACACACACACACACACACAAAGAGGATATCTAAATACTCTCAACAATAAAGATACATTTAAAAGTATCTAGACTAGTCAAAACTGGTTTGGCTCAATGGATAGACCTGAGGGGTCCCGGGTTCGATTCCGGTCAAAGGCATCTACCTTGGTTGCGGGCATATCCCCAGTAGGGGGTGTGCAAGAGGCAGCTGATCGATGATTCTCTCTCATCGATGTTTCTAACTCTCTATCCCTCTCCCTTCCTCTCTGTACAAAATATATATATAAAGAAACAATAAAAAATAAATTAAAAAAAATAAAAGTATATAGACTAATAAAAGGATAATATGCTAATTAGACCAGATAGATCGGATGTCTTCCAGATGTCCTTCCAGACAAAGGTGCAGCAGCTGCGAGGGCTGAGGAGGGTTGTGGTGGGCTGGCAGTGGCAGCAGCAGCGGGGTGATGGGGGGGTGCCTTCCCCTGATTGGGCCGGTCGCCTCCCCCAGAGGGAGGCCAGACTGCAGCTTAAGCCCACTCCCCATGGATATCCCTTGGGGGCTCCCACACTGTGAGAGGAGGCAGGCTGGGCTGAGAGACCCCCCTTCCCAGTGCACAAATTTTCGTGTACCAGGCCTCTAATATATATATAAACAAATTTTATTTTAATGTGATTTTTGAAGGATGGGCATGACTTGTTAATGTTAATGTGTTTTTATCAGATACTTACATCCAGATAGACATCAGCTCATTCTTTTTTCTGATCCCCATGTGTTTATATCTTCTTATAGATGTGCCTCAATGGCCAATGTTCTCTATCCACTGCTGGTTTTCCCTGACTTCATTAGTAACAGAAACTCTGATTTGTAGCTAGGTATATGTTCACCTTATAGTCTTTTTCCAGACATAAAAGTAGCAGTATGTGTAACAGCTTCCAGGAAGCCCCTCAAAAGAGAGCTGGTTCATGTCCTTACCTGCTTTTGTCATTTTCCCTTATCCTTCCAGCTAGACAAAATGCAGTTGCATTGGCTGGAGGTCAGGAAAACCTTCCTAGACCAGGGACATCAGATCAAGGACAGTGGACCAATGAGAGCATTTGAGCTGGATCCCTGACAATTATGGAGCTACCATACAAGACTCTATCACAGGCCTCCTTCTGAGGAGAGAAAAACTAAACAACTATCTTGCATAAGATTTAAAATGCTACAAATATTTTTGGTTTTCAGTCACATGCATCTGAAGCAAATTCTACTTGATGCATGGCCTTTTCCTAATCCATTCTGAGGGTAGTATTTACTATACCTAATACCTTTCAACATATTTCTTCTTTTCCATTTTCTTGATTTGTGGCAAGACAAGAATACCACTCTGCAGCCTATTTGCTGTGTTTTGTTTTGTTTTATTAAAGTCTATGACATTGAAGTCTTAACTTAAGTTGCTTTTGAATCTTAAGCTATAGTTATATTGTATATTGATTCTAAAATGTTATGAGAATAACTCAAGCTCCACCTCATTTTTATAGAATGGCTCTCATTATTTTGTTATCAGTGCTCAGCAGGCTTCTATGAGAGGGCCACTAGACACAGGAAAATTTTGAGATACTTTCCTTGAAATGGGTATTGAAAGAAACATATCTCTTAAACCAAAAGAAAAACTGTTTTTAAAAAGGACCGAGTACAGAGCCAGCTCTTAGTGAAAAATACACGTGGATGGTGATGGCACCAACAAACCAGGACCCTTCGGAACACTTCCCACCACAAAGTGATCTCAAACTCAGCTGAGAGTCCTGGATGTCTAGTCATCATTTTCATATGAGGAAAGTAGTCTCACGAATTTATGATCACAAAATAAACCCTTACCTCAGAGATCTCCAGTTGTTGCATGAGAAGTTTCCCCTTTCCTATTGCTCATATTGCTATTATGATTTCTTAAAAGCCTCAAGGTCTCACAGAGAGGCACTAATTGTAGCACTTTTCACAGGCTGCTGTGTACACTCAGACATACCTTAGAGCAGTGGGAAGGTAACTGAGTTCTACCAATGCAGGGAGTCCAGCCGAAGTACAGACCCTTATTTTCCTGATTGAATGATTCTTTACTGCAGCAGAAAATGCAAAAGTTTCATCTGAAGAGCCTCAAGACTTCCGCCGGGGTGCACTGCACAGAGCTGATGACAAAAAGCCCATCTCAGTTCTGTCTCTATTCCAGATGCTCAAACACTTGAACATCTGTCAAGCCAGCCAGTTGTGTGAAATCAGCATGCTTTTGCAGTGACAAGGAAATGCCATAAGAAATGTGTGAGGAACCCACCTCCCTATGCACTTTTATCATGTATCCATCCCCAGGAACCTTCTCTCAGCTGCAAGAAAGAGGAAGGCCAGGCCCACGTCTTGGCTCAATCATTTACTTAGCTAGGTAATTTTTCTCAGACTCAGTTTCCTGTTATTAGAAATAATAATCTAAGAGATAGGATCTTATAAGGATCAAAAGAGATAATGTATGGAAAAGTGCCTGAAGCACTCTGAACATCCATCCGTATAATATCTGGGGTCACACGTGGAGGTGACAGTAGGACTTGCTGAGAAGCTGCAGTATATTCTGCATATACTCCTTCACAGTCGTTATGCTCAGACCAAAGAGGAGAGAAATCTAAGCTCCCCACTTTGAAATTAGCTTTTCAATGATGGTTCATCCGTTTTGCCACAGAGCTTTCTGCATTACAGGTCACACTTGTTGATTCAATGTTTGTCTTCTAGAAAATTACCCATAAGTATTAAGAATGAATGAATAAATGAATGTGAAAAGGTCACTAATTTTTTTTACCTCTTTCAGAATGACAAGCCAATGTAACTTTGAATTCCACAAGGAATAGAAAAGAATCTCTAGTACTCTCTTTTTTTCTATGTTTTTACTGATTTCAGAGAGAGGGAGAGGGAAAGTGAAACAGAAACATCAATGATGAGAGAGAATCACTGATTGGCTGCCTCCTGCACTCCTCTCCCCTACTGGAGGTCAAGCCTGCAACCCGGCATGTGCCCTGATTGGGAATCTAACTGCAATCTCCTGATTTATGGGCCAACACTCAACCACTGAGCAGCACTGGCTGGCTCTATTGCTCTCTTTTATTTACGCCAGACTGATCGATGATTTTACCCACCACAGAACTAGGTTTTTGATGGTCAGCAGATTGAATAAGCTTACAAACAGGATGTTGTTGATCCACAATCATTAGGACATGAGTCTTCAAATCATTCTTTCTGAATCTGGGCAGGCTCTGTGATAGTTCTGCCCAAGCCTTTAAAAACTGGGAGCTTCCACTGCTGTCTTGGGATAGTTTCGTCTGAGATCCCTGAGCTGCCAGGTAAGTTCCGTGGCAGCTCCTCCACTGCAGAGGCCACCACACTGCTCTGTTCAATAGTCTCAGTTCAGTCCAGTCCTCCACTCACCCCAGCTGCATCAGTTTCCTATGGCTGTTGAACCAGACTTAAAAGTTTAAAGCAACACACATTTATTTTCTTATCATTCTGGAGGTCAGAAGTCCCAAGTCAGTCTCATGGGGCCCAAATCAAGGTGTCAGTATGAAAACAGACACAGTGGGTCTGAGGCTGCCTGTCACTACTTGAGTGAAATTAAGCAGAGACAGAGTTGAATCATACATGAGCATTTATCCCAATAATGCCAGCAGTATGGGAGAGCAGTTGGTCACCCTAAAAATTCTGCTCTGACCCTCCTCGCCAGTTGGCTGACTATGTATGGATGAGGCTATGTGCAGCGGTGAGCTTCAAGTGTAACAAGGAAAGGGGATATAGTGTCTGAGTCCAGCCTTCAGGAGCTCAAAGTTTGATCACAAGGTGGCTAATCTTCTATGATGTTACCCACAGCTCAGCCCATTCCTGGGACTGGAGAATGCTCAGCGTTCCTGAGAAAATTCCCAGAGGGGGTCAGGGTCCCAGCACAGCAACCAAATCAAAGTGTGTGTTGTCCTTGGCCTGTTCTCAGAATGTATTTCTTTTCTGAATAATGGACCCATCGAGGCATCTTATCTTTTTACGGCCTAATTCCATCCTCCAGTTTCCCGTGGTGTGTAAGAAAACTGCTTATCTTTACTTAGTGAGGTGAATACTTATTAGACAGCTGTGGCTCTGCTCTTTTGATATGCCTTTCCCCACTATCAATCAGAAACCTCACTCCCTCTAGAGACTCTAGAGAATCCATTTCCTTGCCTTTCCTAGTAAATGGATTCTCCTTCTAGCGTCACAGGTATAATAAAATGGTCATTGTTTAAAGCAACTAAAATTGTAGGATAATTTGTCACAAAGCAGCAGGTAAACTAGAACAAGTACTGATAGACTTGGATTGATTGATTCTACTTTCCACCAAGAGAGTCATTGTGTGCAGAAGCACATATCTTTGAAATAGCTTTTATGGTCAAGAACACTTCGAAAATTACTTCGGTTTCCTCCATCCTCACTGTTGACGAGGGAAGTAAAGGGAATGGGTAATCTTGTTTTATGATATTAAAGGAACTAGAGGCCCAGTGCACAAAAATTTGTGTGTGTGTGTGTGTGGGGGGGGGGGGGGGGCGTCCCTCAGCCCAGCCTGCACCCTCTCGCAATCCAGGACCGCTGGCTCCTAACGGCTTGCCTGCCTGTCTGCCTGATTGCCCCTGACCACTCTGAATCTGATTGCCTGACTGATTGCCCCTAACCACTCTGCCTGCCTACCTGATAACCCCTAACTTCTCTGCCTTTTTGTCTGATCACCCCTAACTGTTCACCTGCCTACCTGATCACCCCTAACCACCTCTGCCTCAGGCCCTGCCACGAAAGCTTTATCCAGAATGATGTCCAAAAGGTCTTTCGGCTGTCCAGTCTAATTAGCATATTACACTTTTATTGTTGTAGATTGGTGCTGAGCAGGTAAACAGCAAACCCTCCTGAGCATCTTCCCCCATTTTTTCCTCCAGACTCTCTTTTTACTTTCTTCTTTTATCCACCTTCACCTCAAAGCCTAAAGTAGAGATATGCCTTGAGAGTAAACTAGAAATCAAAGGTCTGAGAAGAAGCATTTTCATTACCTTCTTCCTTCATTTCATGAGCACTAACAAGTTCACCATGTACCTGTCTGAGGGCTGCTGCTCCACATCTGTTCTTCACTCGAGACTCCAGTGGGCCCCCTTCTGAACTGGAAGAGCTTGTGGGGGTGTTTTTAATGTTCTAGAAGATGAGTTGTCCAATGGCCTTTGCCCTTATTCTGTCTCAGTGGGAACAAGACATGCTTTTTAATGTTCTTTTTGGAAAGACTGAAATCCTTGGTACTGGCTCTTACACACACTATGTTAATAAATACTCCTCAACAGTTCAAAGCATTGGAGAGTCTGTTTAAATTACAAAAGACCTTAGGGTGAATTACTGAGTCTGTTTATTCAAGTGTGACTCAGTATATTTTGTTCCTTGTAAGGAACTTCATTTCTTCCAGGGTACAGATCATACATTTATTTAGAGAGGCATTCGTGTCCCCAGGGATGCAGGCACATGTGCCCATCACGTGCTAGATCTGGGGGATGGCTGGGATGATCAGCCATGCTGGTTTGCCTGAGACTGAGGATGTGGGGCTGAGAGCTGTAAAACCTGGTAAATTCCATAGCAACCTGGATTAGTGGTCACCTCCTCTGCCCTTCTAGAAAATATAAAACAAAATTACAATTGTGAGACAAGTTGTTAAAGGGGAGGACAAATGTACTCTAGTTTGATGAGTAGAAAAGCTTTCCCCAAAAGAGACCCTTAAGTTGATATTAGAATAACCAATAGGACTTAGCTTATAAAGCAAGAGAAAAACATTCTAAGCAAACCCAAGGGCATCTGTGAAGGCCTCAATGCTACAGAAAGCATGGTGCATGCAAAGAAATAGGACACATCCTTTGTGGCAAAAGACTACAGAAGGAGGGAAAGATTGCTTATAGAAAAGATGCTCCAAGGATAGAATGTGAAAAGCTTGGAGATATATATATATGATTCTAGAAAAAGGTTTTAAGAAAAACTAAGTAAATTTTTCATACTATCAGGTTTTGCTAAAGACCTCTGCTGCCAAACTATTAATTCTTTTTGAGGGACCCTCCTTCCTTCTTTCCCTTCACCTTTCCTTTCCTTTCCTTTCCTTTCCTTTCCTTTCCTTTCCTTTCCTTTCCTTTTCTTTCCTTCCACCCTCCATCTGTTCCTTCTTTTTACATCTCAATTGGCTCCCTTTTGAATTAGTCCTACAGCTTCTTCAACTTCAAGCACATTTTATGAGAATCTGGATGAATCCTTCTGATACCCAGGAGTGCTGTAACAGTTCACTTCTCAGTGAGGTCCACAGACTATCTGCCTCAGAATCACCTAAAAGGTTAGCTAAAGATGCAACTTCCTACTCCAATCCAGTGTAAGTCTAATTCCTCTTCAAAATGCTCATGTAAATATTTGAGATAATCATCACATTCTCTCCAAGACTTTGCTTCACCAAGTCCATTATTTCAGTCACTTTTCTATGTATGTTAGACATCTCAGGCCTTATGTAATCCTTGTCATTCTCCTTAATAGTTCCTGGCCTTTCATTTCCCCTTTTACAATGTGATGACCAAAATCATCGCAAGGTTAATATTTAAATTTCCTTTTGGCTTTCCTTGCATAAAGTGTTAACCCAGGTCAGTGGTTGGCAAACCCATTAGTTAACAGAGCCAAATATCAACAGTACAATGATTGAAATTTCTTTTGAGAGCCAAATTTTTTTAAACTTAAACTTCTTCTAATGCCACTTCTTCAAAATAGACTTCCCCAGGCTGTGGTATTTTGTGGAAGAGCCACACTCAAGGGGCCAAAGAGCCGCATGTGGCTTGCCAGCTGAAGTTTGCTGACCACATATCTAGGTAAAGGACCTTATTTTTCTATATTCTATCACATTTTGGAAATGTATCAATTTCTTAATTAGATACAGTTACCAAATACAACCAATCACCTATAGTTGAATATTTCTTGCCAATCCCCTTTAACCTGCAAAGTTTCTATTGAGGAATTAGCTGGCACTCTTATGGGAGCTCCCTTGTAGGTAATTAACTTCTTTTCTCTTGCTGCTATTAAGATTCTCTCTTTGTCTTTAACCTTTTGCATTTTCATTATAATGTGTCTTCATGTGGGCCTCTTTGGGTTCATCTTGTTTGGAACTCTGTCCTTCTTGGACTTGTATGCCTATTTCCTTCACCAGATTAGGGAAGTTTTCTGTCATTGTGTTTTCAAATAGATTTTCAATTTTGTGCTCTCTCTCTCTTCTCCTTCTGGTACCATTGAAATTGTTCCAAAGGGTCTTTAAATTATCCTCATTTTATGAAAAATATTTGTATTGATTTCAGAGATGAAGGGAGAAGGAGAGAAAGATAGATGACAAAGACTCATTGATTGGCTGCCTCCTGTAAGCCCCACACTGGGAATTGAGCTCACAACCTGAGTATGTGCCTCAACTGGGAATCAAACTGTGACCTCCTGGTTCATAGGTCAGTGCTCAACCATTGAACCACACTGGATGGGCTAGTCTCATTTTTAAATTATTTTTTCTTTTTGCTGTTCTGATTAGTGGTTTTTGCTTCCTTATATTTCAAATCACTGATTTGATTCTTGGCTTCATTTACTTTACTGTTGATTTCCTGTAAATTGTTCTTCATGAAAGTTAATTGATACTTCATTTCTGACTTTTTTAAAAATATATTTTCCATGTCCTTTTTTATGCTATTGATTTTTTCACTAAGTTCATTTACTCTTCCTTTAAGTTCATTGAACATCCTTATAACCAGTTTTTTCAACTCTGTATATAGTATAGTGTTGTCTCCATTTTGTTTAGGTGTTTTATTTTTTCCAGAGTTTTGGTCTGTTCTTTCATTTGGGACATGTTTCTTTGTCTCCTCATTTTGTCAGCCTACCTGTGTTTGTGTCTACATATTAGATAGAGCTGCTCTATCTCCTGGACTTAAACTTGGACTTGGTAGAGTGGCCTTATGTAGTATTGTAGATACTATAGTAGATATCCCATAGGGTCCAGTGGCAGAGCCCCCATTCATCCAAGCTAAGCACTCCAGGTGCAACCCTGTGTGGGTTGTGTACACCCTCTTGTTGTTGAGCCTTGATTGCTATTGGCATGTCACTAGGAAGAATTTAACCCCAGGACAATCGGCTGAAAGGACTGACTGCAACTACCATGGAGGATAAGCTATGTAAGGGGCCTACCTCACAAAGCAGGGCTTACCTCAATGGGTTCTATTGACCACTGAATCCACTCCTTGAGTGTAACTTATGAAGGTGGTTTGTGGTGCTTCAGACATGGTCAGATGTGTCTGGGGCTGCCCCCACACCAAGTGCTCTTTCTCCGGGACTTCCTGGGAGTTACAGGCCAAGACCAGCTGCCATCTGTGTTCTGCTTGGAGCCACCAGCATGAACTAAATAGTGATCTTCACCAGATTTAAAACATTCTGATTGATATTCCTACATGGGCTAAGTCATACCCCAGCCGTGTGCATTTGTTTACTCATGGTGACTGGTGAATGCATGCATTTAGTAGATCTTCTCAGCATAAATTAAAAATTACTGTAATACATATAGAAAACTTTTCTGTGAAATTATACTTTTCATATATACTTAATTTTAATTACACAATCTCAAAACTTCTATATGCTTTTTTTGTTGTTTTACTAAGAGTCCCCATCATTCATTCCCCTACCACCTCAACAAGACGCATTGGAACTGCATTAGAGGATAGTTTCTTGTTATATGGACTTCTCTTAAATCATTTCTCAAAAAAAATAGGTGCTTCCTTGGCCCAGTGGCTCAGTTGGTTGAAGCATCATCCTATACACCAAAAGGTTGCTGGTTCAATTCCCAGTCAGGGCAAGTACAGGAAGCAACTGGTCTGCTTCTCTCACACATCAATATCTCTCTCTCTCTCTCTCTCTCTCTCTCTCTCTCTCTCTCTCTCTCTCTCTCTCTCTCTCTCTCCTTCCTTCTTCTATCCCTCCCACACTCCCTCTCTCTCTCACAAATCAATAAAAATATATCCTTGAGTGAGGATCTAAAAAAATAGGTGCTAATATAGCAGAAACCTAGTAACATGGCAATACGTTAGTATTATATTGAGTATTACCAGGTGTTGAAAATCATAATTTGAAATATATAAAAGAAATTATTTGCTATAGCTCTCCAGTGAAATCCCTCTCCAAATTTAATCATAAGCCCCACATTTTAAAAACTTAAAGAATCTATGACTAATTGTGGAAGATGTTGACAAAATATTAGACAAGAATAGTTACTCATGCAAGTTGCACTTGGGGAATAGTGTAGTTCTTGGGCTGGGCCGAGATCTAGTCTGAAACGATTGACTTTCTGAAAGACCTTGCCTCACATCCTCAGCACCACAACTCAAAGAGTTCTCTATTAACATAACTCATTCTCATTTTCATTCATCAGTTTTAGTAACATAGGTAAGTGCAGAAGTGCTAGAGAACCATATTATGGACCCAAAATAGAATCTATCAAATCCTTTTAAGTTTAATTTTTTTTCACTTTACAAATTGCCCTTTCCTTTCAAAAAAGAAAGTGGGGGAAGAGGGTGCTGGAGGTGAAAAGCCCTTTGCCTGCATTGCAGTGTCTGAAGGAAGGACGATCCGAAATAGCATGTTCCCGGACTCGATCAGGCTTGTTTTGTCTGGCAAATGAATTATGTAAACCTTATCCACCAGAAACTCTTTCAAGTCAATTAATTGTTGTAATTACTTAAGATTTCTTTTTAATGACTATGGCTCTCCAGGGATTTGATGATATCCTGTCATCTGTAGGGCCTGATAAATGAAATGTGATTTGTGGCTCACTGCAAACTGAACCCTTGTACTTGAGCAATGTCTGCTTCCCCCGCGCTTGTGAAAGGGAAGAAATGCCCTTGATGAAGGCAGGGACATTCATCAGAGACTGAGAATAAGGGCTGAATGGCTGTGTCACCCTTCTCTCTCCTTCTTCCTTCCATCCCTTTGAAAGGGAATTAACCAAGCGCATGACCTGTGCATCTAAATCATTATCAGTCAAGATTCTTTGTCTCATCTCCATCAGGTTCAGTAAATTGAGGTCTCAAATTGCTATTTGGAGATAATATTAGAAGTGAATATAAAAGGTACAAGATTATTTTCCTCTCTCTCTCTCTCTCTCTCTCTCTCTCTCTCTCTCTCTCTCTCTCTCTCTCTCTCTCTCTTTTTTCCCTTCTCCCCTCTCCTTCTCCCACTCCCAACCCCCACTATTATTCTTTTCATTTTAAGCTCTCTAAGATTTGGTGAAGTAAGGTGGCTTCTCTCTTATGTAGACAGCCCATTTCCAAGTAATTTGTATTCAATGAGATTTGCTACAGTTGAGAAAATCTAAAATTGCACAATGGAGTACTGACAACCAGTTCCCATTTTCTGAAATATGGATATCATCTATACTAGTAAACAAAACTCTGTAAGAAAACACAATTTTTGAACATGTCTGTTGTCTCCAGTAGTTTTATTTTTTCCCAGCAAATAATTTAGTCTACCCCAATAAAATAATGTTTTTCAGAGATATTTATACTCGATAAACATAGAATCATAAAGCAGATTTTAGCCAAATTTTTCAAAAACAATTGAGCAGTAACGAACCACAAAACTTTTATAAAGTAGCATTGCTATGTTTATTGTCCTAATTCAAACATTGATTCCCAATTGAAAACAGTCATATAAAAAGTACTACAAGTAAAATATGTGTTTGCTTTGAAATCCATCATTTTTGTTGAAATTTACAATTTCACTGGATTGTGTGAAACTGGCTACAATGGATATTTTGTAATAAAGCACATGAACCAGAACTTTGGAAAATAAGCAGTTACTATTCCTTAACAGTCAAGCAATGTTTGTTGATTCAAAGTTTCAGGCTGTTCGCATTCCCTTATAAACTCATTTATTAGTTCTAAACCAAATTTAAATAGGAAAGATGGTGTCATAGACAAACACTAATTTGACTGCAAGCCTTTTCACTGTGGTGTATCTTTCACTATATTAAAATCATAACTCTAAGAAAACATAGGAATATAAAAAACATGTGCAAATCAAGGATTCTATTAAAGCATTCATTCAATCAACAAACATTTATCAAGCGGCTGATAAAAAAGTTAGGCACTCTGCTGGACCTGTTACAGTGGCGAGCCACTGCACAGACAACCTCATCGCCGCATGTTTACCATGTACCAGACACTGTCTTAAGCACTTTGCAAACACGCTAACCTCAAGGATGCAATGAGCCTTTAAAAATACCCTTTGTTTAAATAAAGCTCGTACAACCAAACAGATCAGCTAGACTGTAATGTCCAACTTCTATTTCCTGCCTCTGTAATGTGATCGCTCATATTTTTCTATCCTAATCCAGATGTGACAGTTGCTTATTTCGTACCTATTCTTACACAAAGAGTGGTACCCTGAGGATGATAAGCTGCCTAAGTGCCAATCCATTAAATGGCTGTGTGACTTTTGGCAAGCTATAAAAATATTTTTATCTCTGTTTCTTCATCTGCAAAATACAAATAGCCATGATGATGATAATGATGACATGTGCCTCTTAAGAATTAAATGATTTAATATATCATAAATATCTCATGCCTAAGACAGATTAAGTAATCAATAATTTATTATTGTCATGCTGTCATCATCATCATCCAAATATTATTGACAAGAAAATAAAGGCACAGAGAAATTAAGTAACATACCCAATATTGCCTCGTTAGAAATAGAATTAAAACTTAGAACAACTTTCTTGCTCCAAACTGACAACCATTTCCTAGCCAAACTGCCATGTGGCATTCTGCAGCAAATCAAGAGAGTCGTGTCAAGCTGTCAGTTCTCCTGTTCCTCAGCAGCAGCAGTAACCAGAGGCATCATGTGTTGCAATCCTAGGTGCTTCTACTAGGGTCATTGGATTTAACTAACATCGTTTTAGTTACATGAAATCTTTTACTCCAAGAGTTTATGGAAAGGTAAAGAAATAGTATAAAACAAATTCTGGTTCTTAATAAACCCCTATAATGTACATTATTGGCTGAATTTTATAATAAAACTAGAGGCCAGCGACATGAAATTAGTGCAGGGGGCGGGGGGGGAGAGTGTCTCTCAGTTCAGCCAGCACTCTCTTGAAATCTGAGACCCCTCAGGGGATGTCCGACTGTTGGTTTAGGCCAAATCCCAGGGATCGGGCCTAAATCTGCAGTCAGAAATCTCTCTCGCAATCCAGGACTGCTGGCCCCTAACTGCTCACCTGCCTGCCTGATCGCCCCTAACTGCCTCTGCCTGCCTAATTGCCCCTTACCACTCTGTCTGCCTGATCGCCCCTAAGCACTCTGCCTGCCTGATTGCCCCTAACCACTTGCTGGGGGGCAGCCAGCCAGGATGAGGGGCCAAGGTCGTTCTGGTCTCTGGTCATTCTGCTCGTTCCACCCTTTCCGTCGCTGGGCTTTTATTATACAGGATTGATGCTCAGATTAACTTATTCACTTGCCTAAAGTCACCAAAAAAGTGACTGAATTAGAACCTCTGTTTCCCAAAATCCTATGACCTAAAAATACTTAGAAGGGGTAATGGGTAGGCAGTATTTCAACTACACTATTTCTTCTGAACCTCTTCCTTTAACTGATGGCACCTATAATTAAATATCTGGGAGATCAAGGTACTCTTGTTTTCTTTATTTTCAAACTAGAGGCTTGGTGCACAAAATTTGTGCTCAGAGGTGGGGGGGGGGGGGGGGACGGACACAGTCCTTCTGCCCTTCTTGCACCCTCTCACAATCCGGGATGCTTGCCTGCCAGCCTTCCTGATTACCCCCAACCATTCTACCTGCCTGATTGCCCCTTACTGCCTCTTCCTGCCTGCCTGATCACCCCTAACTGCTTGCCTACCTGCCTGATCACCCCTAACCGCCTCTGCTTCAGCACCACCACCACAGCTTCATCCAGAGGATGTCTGGAATGATGTCTGGAAGGTCATTTGGCTATCTGGTCTAATACTTTTATTATTATAGATAGTTGCCTTGCTCCAACCTATAAGGACTGCTTGTCATAGAGATAGAAAAGTTTTAATTTTTTGCTCTTGATTATGGCAATTAACTGACACAGATGGCCACCAAAGAGGTGACTTACCAAAGGGTGTATAGCAAACGGTGCTGCTAAGTCCTCTTCTGTGAAAATGTGCATGTCGTGCATTGTATCTGCCTGAGTACATGAAAGAGTGAAGTTTCTGTCTGTCTTTGCAATCATATGAACGAATTGTCTGAGACCCCACCCCAGTCTAGTTTGGTGCTCACAGAATAATAGAGGTTTTTTGTTTTTTCTTTGCTCCATTGGTGATTTTCTAGAAGTTGCAGGATATTTTAATTTTTCCTCTACATTCTGACTTTACTTATGTCTCTCACCTTTGCTTTCCCTCCATCCTCCACCCACAACAGTAACTTGTTCCAGGCTCACTTTGCTCCAGTGTCTAGGAGATCATGCAATATGTCTGCCACCAGAACTATGATTCACAACATTCCTGGTGCTTCCTGTGTTCTTTGTTTCTGCTTCTGGTTCAGGGGCTGCAGAAATCAAAAGGACTGGGAACTCCAGCCTGCTCTCCTGCTCTGCTCTCCAGTCAGGCTTAGTGTCCTGGGCCGCCCCAGCAACCCAGGATCCCAAACATTCCCGCCTGTTCTCTGGCCCTCTCCGTGGCTCTGGCTGGCTCCGTGGCTCGGGGCGGCATGGCCATTTTTGTCCCATCAATTTGCATATTCCCTCCATATTGGCTGTGGGCACCGCCATCTTTCTTGCAAAGTGACAGTTAAATTGCATATTACTCTTTTATTAGATAGGATTTTTTTTCTGGGTATTCTCTTAGAAAATTTTATTTATTTTTGTGTGCCATCCTACATATCAGAAACCTCTTGTCATACACACAATGAATCTTATTAGAATCTTTATTAGTATTGCATTAAACCTATCTATTAATTTCAGAAAATTGGCATGCATATTTTAAAAATTCAGTCTTTTCATCTAGCACTTTTTTGTTTTTCTTTAAATTGTCAAAATTTACTTTCTTTGATATAATATATATTTATATATGTAAAATATATATCTTATATAATAAAAAAGTAATATGTAAATTAAACTGCACACCATCACAATATGGTTGCACTTACACTGGAAGCTGGGTTCCCATAACAAAAGATGGCTGCACCCACAGCAGAGGCGGGGTTCCCCTAACGAATGATCAGCAGGGACTTGACACTGCATGGTGCTGGGCCAGGGTGTGGGGCCTGAGGCTGCACCTCCTGCCTGTGGGGATTGACTGGGGACCTCAGGCCACATCCCCTACCTAGTGAGGCTTGACAGGGGACCTCAAGGCCCACCCCCTACCCCGGTGCCTGTACAGGGAACCTCAGGCTGCACTCCTGCCCAGTGGGGCTTGACAGAGGACCTCAGTCCATGCCCCCTGCCCTGGCTCTAGGCCAGGGGACCTGAGGCTGTGTCCCCCACCCAGCGGGGCTTGAGGTTGTGCTGCCTACCCAGCAGGGCTTCACAGGGGTGGGGCTGGCCAGGGCTGGGTCTCACTCAATGAGGGTGGACCAGCCAGGTCTGGGTCTCATGTGACTTCAAGGTGTGCATGGGTGGGCAGGACTTAACTCTGGGTCCCATGGTGCACAAGAGACTCTGACAGGATGGAGATTTTCATATACATTTTACTAATTTTCTTTCATCTCTGACACTTCTATTTTACAGGGCAAATAGCGATATTAAAATACGTCCTCTAATTAATTCCCTTTTAATGTGCACGAATTTTGTGCACCAGGCCACTAGTATGTGTATATTTCTCTTTTGGTAGATTCTGAACATTTCTGGTTTAAAATTTTCTAGGTGTTTATTAAAGATATTTTGTTATTGAAAAAAAAATGTTTCCATTATATTTTCTAATTGGTAATTGCTGATATTCAGGAAACTTGTCGAGTTTTTTTAATTCTTATTTTAACCAGTAAATTTATACATGTCCCATGCAAGTATAGTCCTCCCTTTCTCTTGGTTACATGGCTACCTAGCTTTCCAAACCTCCTTGTAGTTGCTGTTTGTAGGTAACTATGTTGAGCAGTAAAATGTGAAGTGGTATGTGCAATTTCAAAGTGATCTTTGTATTTTTCTTCTGGGGAACCCACTTGAGATGAATCATCTTTAACCATGAAAAAGGCAATAAGTTATAAAGCACGAGTTAGGAAACTATGGCCTGTGGACCAAATCTGACCTGTGGCCTGATTTTTGTATGGTCCATGAGCAAAAAATGTTTTAATATTTCTAAAAATTTTTATTTTATTGTTTAATATATTATAAATAATAGAATATATGTCTCCTTCCCCTTCCCCCCCCCCCCACTGACCTTCCCCCTGCCTTCCCTACCCCCCGGTACATGCCCTCACCCCCACTCCACCAGTATCTTGTATCCATTGCATACAAGTCCTTTAGTTGATCTCTTACCTCCCCCCACCAACCGTCCCAGCATTCCCATGATTACTTTTAAAAAGGAAGGAAGGAAGGGAGAAAGAAAAATGTGACAGAGATTCTATGTTCCTTCAAAACCTAAAATTTTCACTTTCTGGCCCATTACAGAAAGATTTGCTAATCCCTGTTCTAGAGGACTATTGGACAACAAGAGAGGAGGAACCTGGGTCTCTTAATCACCACATGGAGCAAAGTAGATCTATTCTTGACCACTGGGATGAAAAGAAATTTCTATCTTATTTAATCTACTGTCTTTGAGTTCTCTTCGTTAAAATGTCCACTAACCTAATTATTCAACTACCCTTATTGTTTTAACAGTTTTTAAATTCATCTCTTATAACTTCTAAAAAGACAATGTCATCTATAAACAATAGTTGTCCTGGTTGGTTTTTCTGTTTTTTGTTTTTTGTTTTTTGTTTTATTTTGCTTTGTTTTTTGGCCCTAGCCAGTTAGCTCAGTTAGTTAGAGCATCATCCCACATGCCAAGGTAGCAGATTTGATCCCCGGTCAGGGCACACACAAAAAGCAACTAATGAATGCATAAACAGGTGAAATAACGTATCTCTCTCTCTCTCTCTCTCTCTCTCTCTCTCTCTCTCTCTCTCTCTCTCTCTCTCCTCTTTTCTCTCTCTTTCTCTCTCTCTCTCAAAAAATCAATCAATAAAAAGTTTAATTGTTTTTTCCTTAATAACAAACATATTACCTCTTGTATAATTTTTTTCTCTTCTATTTTAATAGCTGGAACTTTCAGGACATGATAACTTGACAGTGACAATATCATATAGCCATGTTTTGTTCTTAATTTTTTTTAAAGAAAAGTTTGTTATTGATTTCAGAGAGTAAGGGAGAGAGGGAAACATCAATGAGAGAGAATCATCAACTGCCTCCTGCACACCCCCCACTGCGGATCAAGCCTGCAACACTGGGCATGTGCCCTGACCAAGAATCAAACCATGACCTCCTGGTTCCTAAGTCAATGCTCAGCCACTGAGCCACACCAACCAAGCTGTTCTTAATTTTCATGACAATGCCTTTAGCTCTTTACTGCCTAGTAAACTATTGCTTTTTGATTGTAGATAATTTTCATTATCTTAAGCATATTCAGAAGAAAATCTGTTCAGTAATTTTTCTCCTTTTTAATTTTTTTTAAGTTTTGGCATCAATTTACACTATTTTATAAAATAAATTGGGATCCTTCCATCTATGTTGAGAAGTGGCTTGTGTATCATAAAAATGGGCTATGCCTTAAAAGTTTGGAAAACGTTATTTCAAAATAATCCAGCCCTAGAACATTTTAAAAGAAATTCTTCAAAAACATTTTTAATTTCTTTCATGATTATATTCAGCTACCACTCTATTGGATTAATTATGATCATTCATATTTTCCTTAAAATCATTCATTTTGCCAAGGTTTTCAAATTATTAACATAAACATGCCTAGCATTTTCTTTAACTTATTTTATCTCTCAATATCTAATATTACAATCACTTTCTTACTAGTGTTTTGTTTCTTTGTGTTTTCTCATTTTTATTTTGCTAATACAGTAATATGCCACATAACATTTTGGTCAACAACACTCTGCATATAAAATAAGATTATAATGATGCTGATAATTTTCTGTCTCCTAGTGATGTTGTAGCCATCCTATAGTCATAGCGCAACATGTTACTTATGTGTGTGGGATGCTGATATAAAAGCACTGCCAGTTGTATAAAAGTATAATAAATATAATTATATACAGTACATCAGGGGTCCTCAAACTTTTTAAAGTGGGGGCCAGATCACGGTCCCTCAGAGAGCTGGAGGGCCGGACTATATGAACTACTAATTCCTACTGTAACACCTCGGCTGCACTCACCGCCCAAAACACCTGGCGGGCCGGATCAGACTCCTCTGCGGGCCGCATGTGGCCCGCGGGCCGTAGTTTGAAGACCCCTGATGATACTGGATAATGATAATAAATGACTATGTTAATAATTTATGTATTTATTACATTATAGTATTTATTTTTAAAATTGTACTGTTTCTACTTATAAGAAAAGTTTGCTGTAAAACAATATGCCCAGCAGTAGCCTCATACATCTCCCATTTACCCATCTCTTGACTACATTATTTTTTTCTTGTGCTTGATTTAATCTTGTGTTGTTTTGTAACCCAGGTTTGTGAAGGACACTCTATGATGTTTACACACTGACAAAATTATCTAAGTCCACATTTCTCAGATTTTATCCTGTCCTTATGTGACACATGACTGTATTATTTACCAGAATTTTCAGACATGTGCTAGTTTTTATTTTTTCCAAAGAACACATTCTTGAACTTATTAACTATTTTAATTTTTGTTTGCTTTCTAACATACTGATTTTGTATATGTGTTTATCTATATAATTTTCTAATTTATACTATTCTTAGGTATATGTATTATTTTATAACTTTTTAAATGCATTACTTAATTATTATATTATTCTTTCATTTTTAATAATGAAATTTTATAGTGCTGCAAATTTTATTCAGAGTGTATTAATCACACCTATAAGTTTTGAGACATAGTGGTCATCTTTATAGTAAGACTAGTGGCCCAATGCATAAAATTTGTGCACATTCAAAGGGAATTACGGTAACTAGAGGAAATACTTTAATGTTGCTATTTGCCCTTTCTCTATATCAGAAGTATCAGAGATGAAAAAAAAATAGTAAAATGTATATGAAAATCTCCCTCCTGTAAGTCTCAGGCATGCCGTGGGACTGAGTCAAGTCCCGCCTGGCAGTCCCCACCCCTGTCAAGCCCTGCCAGGTAGGGGACGAGGCCTCCTGCTGATTGCACATAATGACCATTTGCATATTAGCCTTTTATTATTAAGATATACATTACCTATGCACACAGACAATAGGGTGGTGAAGGCCTGGGGCAGGACAGAAACAGGGTGGAGGGGGCAAGGGAGGGGGGAAAAAAAGAGACAATGTAATATTCTCAACAATAAGGATTTTTTTAAAAATCCAAATGGGTGTAGCTATGTTCCAATAAAACTTTATTTTAAAAAGCATGTGGAGCTGGATTTGGCCTGTAGCTGCGTTCCAATAAAACTTTATTTTAAAAAGCAGGTGGAACTGGATTTGGCCTCCATTTTATTTTATTTTATTTTATTTTATTATTTTAAAGAATAGTTTATTGATTTTTAGAGAGAGAGAAAGCGAATGGCGGGGAGAGAGAGAGAGAGAGAGAGAGAGAGAGAGAGAGAGAGAGAGAGAGAGAGAGAGGAGAGGGAGAGAGAGAGAGAGAGAGAGAGAGAGAGAGAGAGAGAGAGAGAGAGAACATCAATAAGCCCACACCGGGCACGTGCCCTGACAGGAAATCCCGCAGCCTCCTGGTGCAGGACATGATGCCAAACCAACTGAGCCACACCAGGCAGGGCTGCTGACCCCTTTTAAGTAAGTTTGCATTTCTGCTAGGATATTATCTAATCTAAGAACTTTTTTGTTTTGTTTTGTTCATTCTCAGAGTGTTTTTCCTGAAAAAACAGCATCTAATTTTTATTTCACATGTGCCATATATTATCCTAAGTCTGAATATAATAATAATAGTTTTGTTTTAAAGTTTTCCCCCTCTGCATGTTGTTTCCTCAAAATTCTGTTTGTTTTTGTTATATTAGAGGTTTTTATTAAACATTCATGACCCCTGGTTATCTGCTCATGTCTAAGAGATTGAATAGCATAGCGGTTGCTGCTGTGGTGGGGGAGGTGTTAACTGGGGCATGACGGAACTTTCTGGGGAGATGGAAATGTGCTCTATCTTGAGTGAGTTATGGGTTGTGCAGTGTATACAATTGTCAAGAGCCATTATACTCTCCACTTAATACCTTTGCAATTTGCACAGAACTAGAACAAATTATCCTAAAATTTATACGGAATCACAAGAGACCTCAAATAGCCAATGCAATTTCAAAATATAAGAACAAAGTTGGTGGTATCATGCTCCTGGATTTCAAAATATACTATGAAGCTATTCTAATCAAAACAGTATGGTACCATTCAGATCTCTCAATGAAACGAACAGAGAGCCCAGAAATAAACTTACACTTATACAGTCAATTAATCAATGACAAAAGAGGCAAGAATATACAAGAGAAATAGAAGTATCATCAGGAAATAGTGTTGGGAAAACTGGACAGATAAATACAGGCAAAAAAAAAAATTGAAACTGGGCCACTTTTTTATACCATATACAAAAATAAACTCAAAATGGGTTAAAGACTTAAATGGAAGACCTGGAACCATAATCCTAAAAGAAAATATAGGCATAAACTCTTTGACATCAGCCTCATAAATGTCTTTTTGGATATGTCTCCCCAGGCAATAGCAACAAAAGCAAAAATAAACAAATGGAATTATGCCAAACTAAAAAGCTTTTGTATAGCAAAGAAATTCACCAACAAACAAAAAGACAACCTACTTAATGGGAGAAGATATTTGCAAATGATATATTTAATAGGTAGTTAATATCTAAAATATATCAAAAACTCATATAATTTAACATAAAAAATAAACAATCTAATTTTAAAATGGGCAAGGACTTCAATAAACATTTATCCAAAGAAGACATACAGATAGCCAACAGAGAGATGAAAATATGCTCAACAGCACTAATCATCAGGGAAATGCAAATCAAAATCACAATAAAATATCATCTCACATCAAAAAAGTTAACTTTCCCTGGCTGGTATGGTTCAGTTGATTGGGTGTTGTCCCATGCACCGAAAGGTTGCTGGTTTGATTCCCCATCAGGGTCAGGCCACATGCCTGGGTTGCAGGCAAGAGGCAACTGAATGCATGTTCCACTGTCACATTGAGATGTTTCTCTTTCCACCCTCCCTTACTCTCTCACTCTAAATAGGGGTGTCGAACTCAATCAGAGAAGGGGCCAAAATCTAAAATCCAGCCTAAATCGTGGGCCGAATGGTTTACTGAACAGTCATAAACTGACAATGTTAACCAGAAATGTGAATTTAAAATGAGTGGAACAATCTTTTCCTTAACAGTGCTGTTAACCAACTCACATGCTATCAAGCAAAACAGTAATATTGGTATCAAGCAAAACAGTAATATTGGAATGTACCTAAAATGCTCATTGTTTTGTTTTCTGGCTAGATGTCTGACACTGTTTTCCCCAGATCAATGAGTCAATGTTCGGTTTTATTTCTTGGGCTGTAGCAACCCGCAAAACAGCATGGAGGTTGTCATCGGTAATGCGTGATCTGTGCTTGTTTTTGTTCAGATTCATTATTGAAAACATCTGTTCACAAAGATAGGTGCTCCCGAACATGGATAGAATACGGGCAGCATGAAGTCGGAGCTCTGGCATTGATTCAGGGGGCAGTAGAGGGTAGAAGTCCTCAATTTCAACATCCTGAAACCTTGATTTCAGGCCACTGTCAGACTGAAGCTCGATTATCTCCATCTGAAGGTGATGGGGCACATTGTTGACATCAACTGTAAAAGGATTGGCAAAGATGTCAAAGCCTGAGTGCTGTGTTCTAAAGTCAGAGAAGCGCCGCTCAAATTCACTTAGTAAACGGCTAACTTTGGTAGCCAGCCGACTGCAAGGAAAAGTACCAGAAATAGTGGTTGAGATACTCAAACAAACGGGAAAGTGGGCAAGATTGTCCTGTTCCAGTTGGGACTTCCATAGTTGAAGTTTACACTGGAATGCTGTGATCATGTCAGACATCTTCGTGATGACTTGTTTGCGTCCCTGCAGCTTCAGATTCAGTTGGGCGAGATGCTCGCATATGTCACACATCATAGCAAAATCACATAGCCCGGCGGGATCCGACAGTTCAGGCAAGGGCTTTCCTTTACTTTCCATGAAAAGAGCAATTTGTTCTCTGAGCTCAAAAAATCTTTTGAGGACTGCGCTCTTGCTCAGCCATCTTACTTCTGTGTGGTATGGCACGTCTCCATGCTCTGCACCCACCTCCTGTAAAAACTGCTGGAACTGGCGATGATTCAGGCCACGTGCCCGTATAAAGTTAATAGTTTTAATGACTGTGGTCATTATGTCATTCATGTCCAGAACTTTTCCACACATAGCCTCTTGGTGGATAATGCAATGATAAGTAATCAAGGCTGTGTGGCAGTGACTTTTTTGCATTCTTTCCTTCATTAGTCCAACCAAGCCTTTCTTTTCTCCGCACATTGAAGGTGCGCCATCGGTAGTTAGCCCCACCAACTTTTCCCAGGGTAATTTAAAATTATTTATAGATTTCTCCACAGCCTCAAATATATCTCTACCAGTCGTCATCCCATGCATGGCAGCTACATCCAAAAGTTCCTCAGTGACAGAGAGGTCGGTCTTCGTAGCACGTATAAAGATGGACAGCTGCGCTGTATCAGTGTTGTCTGTGCTTTCATCGATAGCAAGTGAAAAAGCGAGATAACTGCATGCCTGTTCGGCCAGCTGTGATGATAGATTTCCTGAGAGTTCTTGAACTCTATCTGCAATGGTGTTTCTTGACAAACTGACATTTTGAAAACTCTGTATCTGGTCTGGGCATACTTGCTCACACACTTTTAGCATGCATTGCTTCAAAAAGGCACCCTCTGAAAAACACCTTGAAGTACGGGCAATTTCTTCAGCCACTATAAAGCTTGCTTTCACTGCAGCATCATTTTTCGCTGTAGCCTTTGTAAACATTTGCTGCTGTGATTGTAGTTTGCCTTTTAGTTCTTTAACAATTTTATGCTTTTCTTCCAAAGTATATTTGCCATACTTAACATTATGTTTGGTGTCAAAATGACGACGTATATTGTACTCTTTCATCACCAACACTGTCTCATAACACAATATACACACTGGTTTGCCCTCTCTAAGCACAAACATGTATTCATTTTCCCATTTGTCATTAAATTGTCTGCCTTCACCATCAACTTTTCTTTTCCTGGACATTTTGGGATCAATATTGGCAGTGAAAGATGTAGTTTATTGGAAATCTGTGTTAGAAGGAAAAAGTTGAAAACTGCACAGGGATAGCTTGATTTGGCAGATGGAGTGGAGAAAAAAAAAGTCAGTCAATAAATGCCTGGCTGGGTACAGATTCTGTTGCGATTTTTATGCCTGCACTTTATGCCAGGAACTGGCAGCTTCTGCTGTGTATTTTTTATGCCCGCACACTCACTCTCTCCTCTGCTCTGCCACCCGCACAACCACATCGAATGCCGGACTATAGGTCACGCCTCCTGAATCTCGCGTGACTTGTTATCTATGCGCATGCGTAATAGATAGCAAGTACGGCGGCAGCGAGGCGGCCGGTGAGATCACAAGCCTCCTATGTCACAGCGCGTCATTGTGATGGAACGCAGCGGAGTGCAGTGATGACAGCGCGGTGCGGGCCACATTGCAAGGCCTGGCGGGCCGGATTTGGCCCGCGGGCCTTGTGTTTGACATGTGTGCTCTAAAAAATCAATAAAAATACATTTTTTCAAAAAAGTCAATAAACAAGTGTTGGCAAGGATTTAGAGAAAAGGAAACTTTCACAGAATATTGGTGGGATTGTAAATTGGTGTTAGCATTTCAGAAAACAGTAAGAAGGTTCCTCAAAATAAATGAAAATGAAACTACTATATGGCCCAGCAATTCCATTTATGAATATTTTTTCAAAAAAAACTAAAAACACTGATTTGAAAAAATATATGCACCCTTATGGTCATTGCAGTATTATTTACAACTAGAGGCCTGGTGCACAAAATTCATGCAGGGTGGGGGAGGTATCCTCAGCCCAGCCTGCACCCTCTCCAATCTGGAACCCCTAGGGAGATGTTCAACTGTCAGGAATTGGGCCTAAACCAGCAGTCAAAATCCTGGACTACTGGCTCATAATTGCTCACCTGCCTGCCTTTCTGGTTGCCCCTCTCTGCCCCCCTTGCCAGCCTAATCGCCCTCCAACAGCCCCCCTGCCAGCCTGGTCACCCCCCAATGGCCTGGTTGCTCCTAACTACACCCCCTGCTGGCCTGGTCATCTCTTACTACCCCCTCCCCACCTTCCTGGTCACCCCTGTAGCCTGCTTTTCAGACGTTTGGTTGTCCCTCACTAACCCCCCCTACTGACCTGCTTGTAGGCAGCCATATTGTGAGGGCATGAGGATCAATTTGCATATCACCTCTTTATTATATAGGATTGTCAAGATATGGAAGCAACCTATGTGTCCATCAACAGAAGAATGGATAAAGAAGATGTAGTACATATATATGCAGTGAAATATTAGCAATAAAGAAATGAAATCTTGCCATTTGCAACAACACAAATGGGACTAGAGAGTATTGTGCTAAGAGAAATAAGTCAGAGAAAGACAAATACATATAAACAAGCAAACAATACAAAACAGAAACAGTCATAAATATAGAGAAGGAACTGATAGCTGCCAGGGGAGGGGATTGGTAAAAAAAAAAAAAAAAAAAAAAAAAAAAGGTGAAAGGGAATAGGGGTTCAAACTTCCAGTTACAAAATAAATAAGTCAAGGGGATGTGATGTACAGTACAAGTAATGCAGTAAATAATATCATAAACCTGTGCAGTGACAGATGGTTGCTAGATGGCCCATTATGAACACATTGTAAGTGTGGGGACCCTGACCTGAGCACGCTGGATGATAAAGGCCCAACTGCCATATGCATGCGCATAGGCAATGACACAGCCGTTTTACTACACGCACTGCGCAGGCATACCTTCCTATAACCTAAATACTGATGTCACTGTTTGGCAAGAACCCTCTTTTGACTAGTTGGTATAAAACTCTGTTGCTGACCAGTCAGTATGAGGCTGCTTTGGGGGCCTATTTTGAAGAACTGCTTTGTCTGATGGCTCCTGTGTTAACAATGGCTACTTGATCTGCAATAAAGTCTCTCCTATATGCCCACGGCTTCTCATGTTTTCCTCCAACTCCGGGCGTCCATGGAGGTCCAGTTCCTGGCAAGAGAATTGTGGCCTGATAGTAAGATATAAATATTGAATCACTATATTGTACACCTGAAACTATACTTTATGTCAACTATACTTTACTTAAAAATAAATAAGTAATAAACATGCAAAGTAGGCTGAGAAAATAAATACTAACATGCTGATATATAGTATACACTCGATGAATACTCAAGTGAATGAACCAATCTTTACCATCATTATGTTTCCATAAATTTTATTTTTTTCAGTCATCACTTCAGCCATAAAATTCTTTGATAAGAGATAAAATTGCTTCTTTAAATATTCTGCATTTCCTTGAGTCTAAATCTCAAAACCCAAATTAAGTTTTTTCAGCTTTCCTCTTAGCAAATATTTAAATCCCAAGTACGGTTGATAACAAACTAAAAACCAAGAGGCACAGAGCTTCTGCAACAGGGATTTAGTGTCCCTCCTCTATTCTCCTTCTGTTCCTGGCTCACTCAGTGTCAGTCCAGGAAAGCTCACAGATGGGTGATAGAAATTCTAACCAGCTTCCCAGGCAAGTGGGCAGGTGAGCAGATAGTGGACGTGCTTCTCAAGGAAATCAGAGGAGAAAGATGTCTGAGATCTGCTCCAACTTGGGCTGTGTTTTGAACCCCTCATCGAGAAAGTCCATTCCATTATATACAACTAGGGTCCCAGCGCACAAATTCGTGCACCTTGAAAGGAACTGTGGGCCAGGAGGCTGCAGTGAGCACAAGGGCAGGGCTTGGCCCATCCTCCACGCCCCCACCCAGACCCTCCCGCCACAGCTCCCCCTCCCCTCTCTACCAGCAGCCCGGCTCCTGCCTCCACTGTTTCCACATGCTGATGGCCCTGGCCCCTCTCTCACCCATTGATGGTGCAGAGTGGTTGGGGCTCATGCCAGCAACAGGTGCAAATGGGGCTGGCACCATCAGCAGGTGCTAGCAGTGGCTGCTGGCCCCTATCACCCCTCAAGAGCAGGGCAAGGTGAAGCCCTGAGGGGTGATTGGGGCCGGCAGCTACTACTCACACTGCTAATGGCGCTGAGTGATCGGGGCCAGCAGGTGCGAGCGGGGCCAGTGCCGGCAGCAGATACAAACACCAGGCAGGACTGCAGCTCATGGAGCAAAGAATTTTCAGTAATGACAAGAGGCTCACCCCAATGACACCGCCTTGGTCTGGTGCCCCCTTCACCTGGTCCACTATCTCTCCGCAGCCATTGCTCACCATGTTCCATGCTCTGCCACCTTCTGCTGATGCCCACCATGTTCCGTGCATGCCCCCTGGTAGTCAATGCATGTCATAGCGATTGGTTGTTCGGTTGTTCAGTTGTTCCGCCGTTTGGTCTATTTGTATAGTAGGGTTTTATATTTAGAGATTATAGAACAAGAAGTGATCACTGTCTAATAATCTGTTCTTTGGTTTCAGTTGCTGAATTATTTGCAACAAGTGAAGGTTCTTTTCTTCTTATCTGCCTGTGAGGCACCCCACCTAGACAGATGTCCTCTGTAGCCAAAGCCAATAACCAAGGCTTCTGCCTCTTATTATTTGCACCCTGCTTTGATGTGTACATTTACTTTTTTATGTGATTCATTTTTCTGTAGTTACTATTTCATCTCCCATTTACTAATTAATGATTTTTGGTAACCTTCCTCTATGCCATATTTAGGTCATTTGCAGTGTTAAATTATAGGTATACTAGATAGATAAATGATAGATAGATAGATGATAGATGATAGATGATGGATAGATAGATAGATAGATAGATACACATTTATATACTTCAGGAAATATTTTTATTATTTACCTCATAATCAATATTTCTATAACACTCTGAACAGGAAGTGAAATTGATACCAAGAATTATGAGATGTAAAGCTTACTTATAAAAAGGGGCTCCTGCATCCAAAGGCCATCTTATATGCCATCTCTCCAACATTCATTAAATTCCAGTTTCTCTGCTCAGCCTCTTCTCCAAGGCTTTCTGAGGCCAGACAGCTCCCCAAACCACATTCCCTCCAATTGCTGCTAATGCCACACAACTTCTCACCTCTCTTGCTCTCCAAAGGTTTGAATTCACGAATCCTTACATCACACATTTTTCTTTTTCAAATTTTCTAGAATCTATTGCCTCCTCTTTCAAAACCGTTTCTGCAGTCTCCCTTTTTCATTTGTGTGCTTTGTCCATATTGTTTCACAAAACCCTCCTAATTTTTGTGCCTTTTTGTCTGTCCGTCATATGTATTGAAACAATCACAAAATAACCAGCCAATTCAGGAAATCCTAAGATAAAGCACACAGCAATGTATGAAAATGACAGATAAAAGAGGCAAATTGGATTTTTCCCTTTACACTTATTACTTGTAGATGTAAATTCTAATTCTCTATTCACATATGAAGTCTTTGTTTATTTCATTGAGGTTTCACAGCCAAGTCTGTTAAAATGTGTATAGTGCCATATTTTATTATGATGATCATTGTAAAATAGATTGCTAATACTTTCCCCAAAAAAAATAAAATCTGTCACAGATATATTAGGTATCACTGCAACACTAACTCAAGCTGTTAAATGGAATGAGAATAATCAGAGTTGAGAGGAAAACTAGAAAAGAATATAAGAACCATTTTCCAAAAGTGCAGAAGCACATGAACACTTGCCTAAGCTAATCATCAGGAGTGTAAAACTTTTATTTCTCAGTTAATAAGCACCACCTGTGTTTATAAGAAGTCCCTAATGACTTGTTTTGTCTCTTGCAAAGAATATAAAGTGTTCTTAGAATAGATTCCATAGAGTACGTACATATTATTAATATACTCTAAAATCCTTCCATATGACTGATGTAACCTTCATTATCCTCTTCCCACTCCCTACTGCATACTTTCTTCTTTAATTTTTTTATTGAAATGATATAATATAAAAAAAAAACATTGACTACATATAAATCAATTGCCTGTGACATCTTACAGGGGAAAAGAAAACATCAAGATTGCCAATAACAGGCACTCAGTCTCATAAAACTTGTAATCAATTTCCAAGCCAAGGCGTAAACTGTAATATATTGCTAAAACGTGTAACAATAATAAACTATTTGAATTGCACCTTCACATTCTCTGTCGTTAATAACAAATAAGCATGAAAAAATTTTGGCAGTCATTCATTTTCATGGGTGTCTGCTGGTTTATCAGATGTCATCTGACATTGTAGACTACAACCTGATCCTTAGAAGGGTATGAGGAGAGAGTCTCAGCTTTGAATTCTCACTACAAACAATGAGAATGCCACCCACAGGAAAATTCAAAGACTAACTTATTTACCTCAGCTCCAACAAAGGTTCCTTGGCCCTAAGTTAATATTTTTAAAAAGCAAGTCCTTCATCTGATTAATTTTTATTATTCAGACTCTTCTAGACATCTATTGCTGCATAAGAAGCACTCCAAAACAGCACGTTGGAACAATTACAATCATTTATTTTGCTTATAAATCAAGGAGCTAACTGGGCTCTACTAGGCAGTTCTCATTTGAAGTTTTTCATACAGTTACTAGAGCGGAGGTCTGACTGAGGTCATCTTGGAAGCTTTTGACTCGGGCTCAGTGCCTGTGCTGGGGAGATTCATACAGCTGGGTACTGGACTAGATGGGGATTCCTTCAGCATTTCTCTTTCCTTCCTCCCCCAAGTCCCTGTCCCTCTCCCTCTCATCTCTCCATGTGGTTTCTGGGCAGGGTAACCAGACTTGTCACGTGGTGACTAAAGTCTCAAAGCAAGTATCCTGAGAGGGAGCAGGTGGAAACTGCATGGCCTTCCAGGACCTCACAATCACACTCTTCTGGGCTCTGCCCATGGAGACCTCACCAGGCACAGGTTTGAAGCAAGGAAACATAGACTCCATCTTGTGATGAGTCATCAACACAGTTCTGTGAGGTTCCTGTACAGGATGTGGTAGCTATCTGTGCAAACAGCGGCCTCCCATACAGACTTATGTGGCACACTTATGCACTCCAGTGCACACAGGCATGCGAAATAAATCGAATTCCTGATTGGCAATGCAGCGAACTACCATGAGTCTAACAGTGCCACATTTCCTCAGCTACATCCCAACAGCTCTCATTGCTGTCCTGCAGCTAGACAGTGCTGCAAATGTTCATGTTAGACAAGAGTGTGTGAATTAGTGGATGATATCTTTTTAAAAAATATATATTTTATTGATTTTTTACAGAGAGGAAGAGAGAGGGATAGAGAGTTAGAAACATCAATGAGAGAGAATCATCGATCCGCTGCCTCTTGCACACCCCCTACTGGGGATGTGCCTGCAACTTGACCAGAATCAAAGCCAGGACCCTTCGATCCACAGGCCAATGCTCTATCCACTGAGCCAAACTGGTTTCGGCAGTGGATGATATCTTAATGCCTTGCAGGGGTCCTCAAACTTTTTAAAGTGGGGGCCAGATCACGGTCCCTCAGAGAGCTGGAGGGCCGGACTATATGAACTACTAATTCCTACTGTAACACCTCGGCTGCGCTCACTGCCCAAAAAACCTGGCGGGCCGGATCAGACTCCTCTGCGGGCCGCATGTGGCCCGCGGGCCGTAGTTTGAAGACCCCTGCTAGAGACTAAGATGCAGAAAGAAACCCCTAAGATTTGTTAATCAAAATAGTGTTGGTGGACCAGCAGCATCCTCACCTGGGCAGTGGTTAGAAATGCAGAATCCAAGGCCCACTGAATCCGCACCTGCATTTTAGTGGGGTCCCCTGTGGATTTGTGCGTAAAGAAACTTTGAGAAGCATTGCGTTAATGGGTTTTGTAGTGCACAGTGTTTTACAAGCAAATTTGCTCAGGAGCCCTATTTTTACCCTGAGCACTTCTTGGGATTACTTGGGGACTCACTTGGAGTTTGCCATAATATGTGACCTTGGGGAAATGCAGCCACACACACACACACACACACACACACACACACACTCACACATTCACACGCACCACCTAAAGGAGCAGGTCACTTGGCCCAACTTCCTCAAACTTTCCCAAGAGAACTGGATGGTCCTATGGGGTCCCGATCTCAGGCCAGAGAGTAGTGAGAAGGGCCTGGCCTCCACCCCGAACACTGTCCTTCAGGCGCTCTCTTCTCCACTCCCCACAGCCTTGGAAAGGTGGGCTTTTCTCCAAGCTCCCGACCCAGCTGGTAAGACTTTCCCGACATCATAATCTAATCCATGCCTTTGCTTCATCCTCAGCTACAGCCCAGTGCCCACAACAATGCCATTCACACAGAGGGTCCACCAAAACCCTCGGAGTGAGAGCACAAAGGAGTGAATGTTAGCAGAAAGGGAGCAGAGAAGGAAATCATTTGTGAGTCATGGGAATACACTCAGGAGAAGGAGCCACTGCTCTGTCTGCTCTTTTTTCATGTGTGTCTGTGCCATCCACCGGAGAGACTGAGGCTTCCTGACCACAAGCCCTTGCCTTACTCCAGTGGCAGTCCCTTCCCCACAGTGGCCAGACCAGAAGGCGATCAGTAGTCACTTGTTCATCAGCATAGTCAAGGTTCTATAAACGTAGGCAGCTTTTTAAAATCTCTATACCCTTCCTCCTCCTCTTCTCAACCCACAGCAATCAAGGTTTCTTGTTTATTGTGAAGAAGCAGGAGAGAGAGGGAGAAAAGGAGGAGGAGGAGAAAGGAGAGGAGGCGGAGGAAGAGGTCGGTGCTTGAGGAATTCGGAGTTGATAGAGGAGATGGATATGACCACACACCTTATGTAGTGGCACTTGCTGGGAAGGCTGCAGAGGGGGGAAGTCCTCCTAGCATGGGGGTCGCTATTCAGACTGAAAGGAAAACAAGGAAATTCCTGGGGGAAGAGGGGCTTGCAGGACCGGGGTGGCGCTCAGCAGCACAGTGGGGACTCTGTGGACAGGCAGCTCAGAAGGGCACAGCAGCCTGAGATGTTACCATTGCAGAGCCCTACTCCAGCAGTAGGTGACAGCTGTTGGGTGAGATTCCCCAACAAAGCAGGAAGTCTATAAATGGCTAAGTATTTCCTTGTTTGGGCTATTTTTTAAATAATTGGCCTGTAAAAATTTGAATTTGGCCTGGATGAACTTTTGAGCTAAAGATAAAGAAATAAACAACGGAGGGGCCACACACAGAGGCCATCAAGGGCTCATTCACGTACCAGGGGAAGAGGCTGTCTCCCTACAGAGGACCCTACTGCAACATGGAGAAAGCATGGAGGAGGCCGAGGCTTTTTCTTAGGAGCCAGGATTAGCTAACTAGGCATAAAGCAACCCAGTTTGGCCCAATCCATATTATCCTGCAGTGGCGATTCAAGAGTCATTAAAATTGATCAAACCGTCAAGAAACACAAATTGCTCTCATTTTTAAATTCTTTGAAAATGGTTATAACATGCCAAATTCTATCAAAATACCTATGCTGGATGAGAAGATCTGATTATTCTGTTTTTGTGTTATCCTTGACTATAAAATCTGAAATGTCAACCAGAATCTTTCTTGCTTACGAAAATAGTGTATGCATGGAAATGTGTGTGGTTATGATGACACTATTGACTGGATTTCGGTTATGCGTTTTTTCAATAAAGAAATCATTTTAGTGGAGTTTGTGTTTTCTTTTTTTAAGAAGGCAGTGTCATTAGTCAAGCACTCAGACTGCATAACCCTTCTCACAACAGGCTCAGTCACCAGGAACCATATAGATTGGAAAAAGAAACACATTACTGCACACCCATGAAAGGTGCCTTTGTGAAGGCAAGGGGGGTGGGGGCAGTGAATCCAGATCAATCAGCTTCAAACGCAGGATTAGATACCATCAAAACAGATTTCACTCAAGCTCACAGTGACCAGCTCTCAAGTTCAACTGTTTTCTAAGTATGTTGACCTTTTCATTAAAAGGTAATGCTTTGGCAGCATGGGGTGGGGGGTGAGGGTGCAGATTATGTAAAATAATAATTTTAGAAAGTTCATGTCTCCCTTTGTGAAGCAGAAGAAATGGTTTTTCATACCCTAGTAATGCATGCACTTGGAAAAAAATGAAGCCACGAAAGTTGGAAGAAAATAAACCAATTTTTATGCTTGGGAATGCAATAGCTGCTTCCATTTTCAACCTGGTGGTTTGTTTAAACTGCAGGGATCATTAGAGATCTCCTGCAAGCCAGATGAAGTGGATTTTAGTTTTGCTTTTATGATCCATAATAGCTGTACAAGAAATAGCAATTCCCCTCCTACATCAAGGTCTGCTAAGCGAGGAGATAACATGAGGAATTTACATGAATATGGAATGAGTGTATAAATGAATTGTTTAGGCAAAAACCACTCCTAAATTAAGCTACCTATTTTTCAATTCACAAGGGTTGAGTGACAAACTCGTTTACAGATGCCAGGCAATTTATCCAAGGTGACCTCTTACCGTCTCTGCTCAGAAATATGTATTCATTGCAAAGACATTCTCCTGACTTTGAGAACAATTAATCCTACCTACTAACTCACAAAATCTACCAGTGGGGGTGGACAATGCAGATTTCTTTTCTTTGGGGGAAAATAAGTCACAAATTGGAAAGAAGAATGAAGAATGTTAAGGCTAGTGGTTAAGAAATGACAGTACCATCAGTCCAGTCCTGACAGGTCCCTCCTGTTAGCAAGCTCTCCGAGAGACACTTAGCTGCTCTGATCCCAGGATGCCGCCAATGCCCCATAGATACACAAACCAGGAGCATTTCTTTAAAGTGAAAACTTTTATCTCTGGAGCCAAGTGACTTTGCAAATGCTTACATCAAAGGTCAGAAGTCTCTTCTTCCTTATGGCCCCATAGCTACATAATTACACCACTAAAGACTCGGGAATTTCTCGTTTTACATAAATATATGCAATGATACAAAAAAAATGCTTGACCGTTTAAAAACACCATCCTTTAATATCCACGTGAAGTGTTCTCTAAAGAGCAAGAAGACACTGGAAGAGGGAAGTTAGATGTCCCACCGCTGCAGCCCCTGCTGACTCGGCAGCCCTGAGTTCCCACTCAGCACTCTGAGCCCCGCCTCTCGCCCCTTGGTGCAAATCTCTGAGCGTGTGAAAGTTTGTCATGCAGGTGTGTGTCCCGTACCTGCCACAGTGTGAAGCCACCCCAGTTCTGGCCTCGAGGAGAAGTTCTCTTTCCTTGCAGCAAGATAATGTTTTAAAAAGCTGACTTTTAAACCTCTTACTGAATTTTTTAATGGATTAAATTCATCATGTCACCAGCTGCTGTGCAGCTAATAGAGCCATAAAACACTGTATTAAAGGATTACCCATGCAAAATTTCCTCTTGTGCTAATGTGAATTTTAATACTTTTAACATTTAGTTGAGATGGGAATGTCCAAGAACAGCTTGTTCAATAGGTTGTTCTATAAAATTAAGTTCCTCATCTCATCAGAAATGCCAGGACTCCATTAAGCTAAAATTTTACAGAGAGGCTAAGATGATTCACTGTGCAGCATTTGTGAGGAGGAGACAACATCTGCTTCTACATTAACACTTTTTAGAAAAAAAGAAAAAGAAGAGAAAAGCAAAACAGTCATGAATCCCGTAGGTTCACGCAGGCTGGGGTGAGCAGAGGGAAATGCTAGCTTCAGGTTTGTGGAAGGTCAGTTTACACAGCCACAAAATGCTCTTAATATTCAAGAACCTAAATTTATGTCCTTTTGAAGGTCATTTGTCAGAAGGTCAAAAAGTCTTAAAATGCACAAAGTGGCTATTATGCAAAATCACATATAAGTCATGCTTTGCATAAAAATGTCATTATGTGTATCTAGATGGCAGAATAGAGAACAGAGAAAAATGTAGCTGATAGAGGATAAAAGAATCACGGGAAAGGACACTAGCAATTATGTAATCCAGCTTCTTCATCTCATAGGTTGGGAATCAGTGCTGAGACCCTAAGAGTTGCCCCTTGCCCGAGGTCACATGCTAATCAGTTCAGAGTGAAGAGCGAAACCCAGGTCTCCTGACATGCAGACTAAGAGACCACAGGTGTAGCTCAGATATCTATAAATACGCACATGACAACTTTATATTTATGTGATGACTTACGTGTTAAACAGCAATAAAAAGCAATAAGTAGCCCGGCCAGTGTTGCTCAGTGGTTGATCACTGACCCAGGAACCAAGAGGTCACCTGTTCAATTCCCAGACAGGGCACATGCCTGTGTTGTGGGCTTCATCCCCACTAGGGGCCATACAGGAGGCAGCGAATCAATTATGTTTCTCATCAATTCTTCTATCTCTTTAACCCTCTCTCTCTAAAAAAAAAAATTAATAAAAACATATTTTTAAAGTAATAAGTAAACAGTGATAAGATCACTTTTCTTCCCTTGGTAAATAAGGGAACAAAGCTATATGTATTGCAAATCATTTCCAAAATATTTCCAAATCAGACCACCCTCTGAATAGTTAACTTGAAATGTTTTAGTTCTGTTGCTTTAGCCTGTATTCATGAATGACCCTTCCAAAGTCTGATTGGAACTATTACCTGTATATCATAAATGTTACAGCATTTCATCATTTACTAAAGAAATTGTATCTTCAAATGAGGTTACTAAAAAAACAACAGACTTTCTTTAATGTTGTTCAATAATTGATCTAAATTTAATCATCGACAGAGGCTCCAAATTCACATCACGATTAAAGTGACATTAGAATGCGACTTGCCTGATTTGAAAATATGACCCAGGGATGACCGGTTTTAATGGAAATTCTCCAGAGTCAGTGCTCGCTATCCCAGCTGAATTTTGTCCACAGCTCCATATTTTGTACTCTGTATGTATTACTGTTCTGAGAGCCTGTCATTTCTTATCAGAATGAGAAAGGCTAAAGAGATAATATTTCAATAACATACTGGCCTGATCATAAAATAACTCAATGGAAATGTGTAACTGCCTCAGGCAGCCCGGCAGGGTACTCAGCACTCAGATGATTTCTATTCTGGGTGTTTTTTTATGGTCACATTTTCTGTTATATCAGACATCCCCTCAAGTCTTAGTTATGCTTTTATTCAAAAGGGAGAACCATAGTATAAAGACCTACAAAATTTATTATGATATAGTGCTATAAGGAAATAAAAGTAGCTGCCAAGGTAGCATATTGATAAGGACAGGCCTGCCACATTAATTGACCTTCTTTCTTCTCCCCCACTAGGGCTGAGGCCCGAGTTTTCCAGTTGCTAGGCAACGAGGGTCACAGTTTTCAGGTCTTAAATGCACAACCTCATCTAAAAGAAGATGATGTGATCCTCAGAGGAAGGCAGATGTTGGCCATAGGAAGAATTTCAATCGGTACAGAGGTTTGGGTTGTTTTTGGTGTTTTGTTTTTTTTTTTCTTCATCATGCTAAAGGCTGAAAAGGAGAAACTTTAACTTGTCAAAAGATTGAGGGAACAGGTTTTTAAGTTGTGGTGATTAGAGCCTTTTGCTGAAACAATATGAAGAGAACAGAGCCAAGCTTCTCTTTGAAAAACACACTGACAAATAGTTTAGGATTTTAGCTGCTGGTAGAACAATGATCAGGCTCTCACTGGAAACACACGAGCACATGTAGACACATCAAAAACACAGAGTGATTGTGGGGGATGAATTTGGGGCTGGTTGGGAGGTGAGGGGTTTTCTGTTTCGGATTTATTTATTTATTTATTTATTTATTTGCAAACATTACTATATCCGGTCATGCTTAATGACAGTGCTGCAGGCAGCACACCAGCCCTTAAAGATCAGCTGTAAGAAAGCTCATTCCCTGTCCCTCTCTCTCCTGTCAAGTCAACACTTTCTTTAAACTTTAATAAAGGGCATTAGCGAGAACCTATTTCTCAACAGGGAAGAAGCACTCCATCCCTATGTAATTGCACTTGAGAATATATCCCATTGATATGTATTTAATTTGTGTTATATTACCCTAATAACATTTCAGTAATGGCAACTTTTTAAACAAGAAACTTGGTAGATTTAAAGAAGTTTCAAGATTATGTAAGAGAAGCACTTTGAACTTCCCAGTTCAAAATTTATTTGAATATCTTACCCTAAGCAAAAAGCAGCTACTTTTACTTTATTTCCATACCCACTCTGTACGTATAGTAATATCTTGTAGAAGTGACATGATAATTAATTCTTAAATGTTTACTTTGCTCAATGTAATGTTTTGGGGGAGAGAGGAATAAAAATATTAAAGTGTGTGTGTGTGTGTGTGTGTGTGTGTGTGTGTGTGTGTATTTGGGGAGAAGAGTAATTATAAAGGATGGGTGGATAATTTGAAACCCAGAATTTTAAAAGACAGATGTAAGAGTTGCTGGTTTCTTTCTCCTGGGCCATGTGGAAGTTCCTGCAGATGCCCCCAGTTTCCACCCTGGCTGCTGGACAGCTGTCCTGGCTCATATAAATAGCAATGAGACAGCCGGGAGGCAGGTCCGGTGCCTGGAGACTGAGGCTGTCAGGTAGCTCTAATGATTTCTTTAGCCCTTCAGGGTGAAAAATTTGCTTCATACTTTTTTGTCTAATATTTGCCATTTTCCTTTCCCTGAAGATAGCTGTCATTTGTAGATGTGTCTGCCGCCTTTTCCAAGTTGTCAGCATTGAGAGGACATAAAACGACGTAGTGGGAAGGGACAGAGACCCCTTCCACGAGTCAGATGCACACACGTCCTGAAAGCAGAATGGGTGAGTCTTCCCAGCTACTGCGCAGAGCTCGGTGGCACATTGTTCTCCTGATTCACAGATCCTGCTTATTGTTAAATCTTGGTCAAGACTTGGTCAAGGCGTGGGAAAAACAAGCTTCCTGCAGAGCAGCTTCCTGAAATCAGAAGGACAACCTCGGGGGATGTTCTGAGCAAGTGTGGGCCCTGAGTAAGTGTAGAAACGGTGTGGTCTACAAGAGTGCAGAGCAGCGAGGAGGCACGCAGTCATTTTAGGCCGATTGAAACCAATGTAAAGTATTTGAACGGGACTTTGTATGTCTTTTTTCATTAAGCTTTTAAAAATCTATTATACTTTACAAAAATGCAGGTCCACCATGCATTGGCATGGGGGAAAACTGGTTTTTGAGAAGTACTGTCCTCAGCTGAGGTCATTGTACCCAACCTGACATGGTCCTGGGAAAGGTGGGGCACATCATGGAAATGTGTAACTGCCTCAGCAGCCCGGCAGGGTACTCAGCACTCAGATGATTTCTATTCTGGGTGTTTTTTATGGTTACATTTTCTGTTATATCAGACATGGGCCATGTGGGAGTTCCTGTAGATGTCCCCAGTTCCCACCATATGCAGAGCTCCTGACAGAGGGGAGGCCAGAGCCCAGAGGACCCTTAGAAACTTTTCACCAAAACCCTGCTTGTTTTTGCCACAATGCTTACAATTTTTTACCTTGAGCTAAGCATTTCTTCTCTGAGAGTCTCAGAGGCTGCTGATGTGGACACATTGATCATCTGTCTGGATTCACATTTGGCTGATTTCCTCTGAGAGCAGAAGGCAGATTTGAGCTCTATAGCAAGACAAAAAAAGTTTTAAAATTTTTAAGTGAGGCTTAGTAGAGAGTCCAAGAACCCTGGTTCTGGTTCTGAAAGAGATCTGGATGAAACAGTGCCTCTGCACTGCTTAGACTCCCACATCTCAGCTGCTCTCCATGAGGTACATCACTTCTTGCTCTGCACATGTGCACACGTACACACAAATACACGCACTCACACAGGGATTGATCCTGGTCTTCTCTACAACTTCCTTACTCTGAACTAACATGTGATTAATTCCTAGGGAGCAGCTGAGTTTGCCCCTTTGGACTATTTGGTTTCATTCTCCCCTTTCCCTGCTCTGCTCATATCACAGAAACAGTGTTTTCCAAACATCCTTCTCCTCTTGGCTTCTCCTTGGGTTTGTCAATGGGAGGCACTGGCAGAAGACTGAGTGGATTGCTAGGTGCTAGTTCTGGTTTGCAGACCATCACTCCGCACAGCTCTCCGAAGAACCGCAGTCATCACTTCCAGCAGTCAGCTCATCATCACCCAAAGCGGCCTGGAGAAGCACCATGGTCAGCGTTCCTCAACCAGAACCCACACACCAGAGAAAGAGGCAAGTGTGCAGCTGTAAAAGAGTCCATGACATCTCTGAAGAGCTACATGGTATCGTGAACCTGCACATCTGCTGCAGGCATGGCAGGGAGAGGCTGGGGCCACCTGACAAGGATGGGGCCCATGAGGGAACCACTGAAGAGACTGAACTGATCCCCCGGCCTCTGGAGAGCCTCCCACAGAGCCTGTCAGCAAAAAAGCAAATGTTGGAAAAGACATTCCTAAAAGGATTAGGAGAGTAGTTATGTTCTAATAAATGACTTTCTGTTGCATTATCCTAAAGAGGACACTTCCTCCAACCTTTATTCAGAGCCACATCTAATATTGGGATATTACACCTCCCTAGGTCTCTTGCTGTGCTTTCCCCCAGCCCCTTCCAGTCAGAGGGGCTAACATGAACTTTTCAACATGTAACCCATGGGAAACTAAAGATGCTCCTTCTTGCTCTACTCTGACAGGCATCTCTAGCAGCAGCTGCATCTGTCCAGGATTCCAGGTCCCACTGGGAGAGCCCACTGTGGTCCTAACCCACCACCCAGGAGCCAGCTTCTGGAGTCTGTTTTCTTTTATTCTCTCCAGCCGTTCCCCGTGTTGCTCATCTCCAAGTGCCTCACCCTCCTGTATCCTTAACTATTCTATCACCTATGCCCGTGGTCAGCAAACTACGGCTCGCGAGCCACATGTGGCTCTTTGGCCCCTTGAGTGTGGCTCTTCCACAAAATACCACAGTCTGAGCAAGTCAATTTTGAAGAAATGGTGTTAGAAGAAGTTTAAGTTTAGCCGAAACCGGTTTGGCTCAATGGATAGAGCGTCGGCTTGGGGACTGAAAGGTCCCGGGTTCGATTCCGGTCAAGGGCATGTACCTTGGTTGCGGGCATTTCCCCAGTAGGGGGTGTGCAAGAGGCAGCTGATCGATGACTCTCTCTCATCGATGTTTCTAACTCTCTCCCTCTCTCCCTTCCTCTCTGTACAAAATCAATAAAATATATTAAAAAAAAAAAAAGAAGAAGTTTAAGTTTAAAAAATTTGGCTTTCAAAAGAAGTTTCAATTATTGTACTATTGAAATTTGGCTCTGTAGATTAATGAGTTTTCCGAACACTGGCCTATGCAAACAATCTCCTATCTTCAATCCCTCTTTTAACATGTCTCAAAAGAACAAGTCTATTCCAACAAACTAGACAACATGGAGGAAATGGACATATTCCTAGAAAAATACAACCTTCCAAAACTCAATCAGGAAGAATCTAAAAATCTCAATAGGCTGATAACTATGGAAGAAATTGAAGCAGTCATCAAAAAGCTTCCAGCAAACAAAGCTCATGGCCAGACAGTTTCACAGGGGACTTTTACCAAATATTCAAGGAAGAACTAAAACCTATCCTCCTCAGACTATTCCAAAATATTCAAGAGGAAGGAACACTTCCAAGCTCATTCTATGAAGCTAGCATCACCCTAATTCCAAAATCAAATAAAAACAACATAATGAAAGAGAATTACAGGTCAATATCCCTCACGAACTTAGATGCCAAAATCCTCAACAAAATTCTAGTAAATCATCTCCAGCAGTACATCAGAAAGAGCTTATACCATGACCAAGAAAGATTTATCCCAGGGATACAAGGATGGTACAATATCTGCAAATCAATAAATGTGATACATCACATAAGCAAATTGAGATATAAAAACCACATAGTCATATCAATTGTTGCAAAAAAAAATTTTTGACAAAATCTAATACATTCTTGACAAAAACTCTCAGCCAGATGGGAATAGAAGGATCATACCACAACATAATAAAAGCCATATATGACAAACCCATAGCCAACATCATACTCAATGGGCAGAAACAAAAAACATTTCCCCTAAGAAGAGGAACAGGACAGGAATGCCCACCTCACCACTCCTATTCAACATAGTACCAAAAGTACTAGCCATTGTGATCAGACAAGAAAAAATAAAAGGCATCCAAATTGGAAAATAAGAAGTAAAACTGTCCTTATTCGCAGATAACATGATACTGTACATAGAAAACCCTAAAGACTCCATCAAAATTGAATTTGGCAATGTAGCAAGATACAAAATTATCCCCAAGAAATCCATGGCATTTTTATACACCAATAGTGAACTTACAGACAGATAGACTAAAAAAGCAATCCCATTTACCATTTCACCAAAAAAATTAATATACCTAGGAATAAACTTAACTAAGGAGGTAAAAGACCTCTACTCAGAAAACTACAGGACACTGAAAAAAGAGATAGAGAAAGACATAAACAGATAGAAGAACATGCAGTCTTCATGGATTGGTAGAATCAACATCATTAAAATATCCATACTACCCAACATAATCTATAGATTGAATGCACTCCCATTAAAATACCAATGGCATATTTTACAGACTTAGGACGAACTTTCAAAAAATTCATCTGGAATAAAAAAGACCCTGAATAGTTGCAGCAATCCTGAGAAAGAAGAACAAAGTAGGTGGGATCTCAATACCAGATATCAAGCTGTATTACAAAGCCACTGTTCTCAAACAACCTGGTTCTGGTACAAGAACAGACATACAGACCAATGGAATAGAATAGAGAACCCAGAGATTGACCCAAACCACTATGCTCAATTAATATTTGACAAAGGAGGCATGAACATACAATGGAGTCAAGACAGTCTCTTCAATAAATGGTGTTGGGGAAATTAAACACATGCAAGAGAGAGAGAGAGAGAGAGAGAGAGAGAGAGGGGGGGGGGGGAGAAACTAAACACCAACTTAAACCATATACAAAAATAAACTCAAAATAGATCAAGAACTTAAACATAAGACAGGAAACCATAAAAATACTAGAGGAATCCACAGGCAGCAAAATCTCAGACATATACTGAAGCAATTTCTTCACCAATACTATTCCTAGAGCAATGGAAACTAAAGAGAAAATAAACAAATGGGACTACATCAAAATAAAAAGCTTTTGCACAGCAAAAGAAACCATCAACAAAACAACAAGAAAGCCCACTGCATAGAAGAACATATTTGTCAATGTTATCACCAATAAGGGTTTAAGTTCCAACATTTACAAGGAACTCATTCAACTTAACAAAAGGAAGATAAACAACCCAATCAAAAAATGGGCAACGGACCTAAATAGATACTTTTTGAAAGAAGACAGAAGGAAGGCCAAGAGACATATGAAAACATGCTCAAAGTCACTAATTATCCAAGAGATGCAAATCAAAATGACAGTGTAGTACCATCTCACACCTGTCAGAATAGCTATCATCAAAAAATCAACAAATGGCCAAAACCAGTTTAGCTCAGTGGATAGAGCGTCGGCTTGTGGACTGAAGGGTCCTGGGTTCGATTCCAGTCAGGGGCATGTACCTTGGTTGCGGGCACATCCCCAGTGAGGGGTGTGCAAGAGGCAGCTGATCGATGATTCTCTTTCATCGATGTTTCTAACTCTCTATCCCTCTCTCTTCCTCTCTGTGAAAAATCAATAAAATATATATTTTTTTAAATCAACAAATGATAAGTGCTGGTGAAGATGCAGAGAAAAAGGAACCCTCGTGCACTGCTGGTGTGAATGCAGACTGGTGCAACCACTGTGGAGAAGAGTATGGAGTTTCCTTACTAAAAATGGAACTCCCATTTGATCCAGTGATCCCACTTCTAGGAATATATCCCAAGAAACTAGAAACACAAATCAGAAAGGATATATACACCTCTATGTTCATAGCAGCACAATGCACCATAGCTAAGATTTGGAAACAGCCTAAGTGTCCATTAGCAGATGAGTGGATTAAAAACAGTGGTACATCTACACAATGGAATACTACGCTGCTATAAAAAAAGAAGGAAGTTTACCATTTGCAACAGCATGGATGGAGCTGGAGAGCATTATGCTAAGTGAAATAAGTCAGTCAGAGAAAGATAAATATCACATGATCTCACTCATTTGTGGAATATAATGAACAACATAAATTGATGAACAAAAACAGATCCAGAGACAGAGAAGCATCGATCAGACCGTCAAACCTCAGAGGAAAGATAGAGGAGGATGGAGGGAAGGGGGAGAGATCAACCAAAGGACTTGTATGCATGCATATAAGCCTAACCAATGGACACAGACAACAGGGGGGTGAGTGCATAAGTGGGAGGATAGGAGAGCCATGGAGGGATAAAAACACATATGTAATACCTTAATCAATGAAGAAATTTAATTTGTTTTAAAATGTAAGAGATACCCTAGCTGGTTTGACTCAATGGATAGAGTATCAGCCTATAGACTGAAGGATCCTGGGTTAAATTTGATCCCTGTCAAGGACACATTTCCAGGTTATGTGTCACATGCAGACTCAATCTCATGTGGGGGATGTGCAGGGAGGCAGCCAATCAATGATTTTCTCTCATCATTGATGTTTCTATCTCTTTTTCCCTCTCCTGTCATCTCTGAAATCAATGAAAATATATTTTTAGAAAAGCAAGAGAAATTGTTTCAGTAAAATTCCTCTCAGAAATTCAAATTCAGGTAGTTATATTCTACCTGGTCAAAGTGTACTTAACTTATAAGAGGTAAATTATCACATCATAAAGCTGTCTGATGGGATTCTCCTGTTTGAGGTGTTAAATACTTATGTCACCTTCAAAGAAAACTACTTTTGACATTTACTTCAAAAGAAAGGCAAGAGGTAACACAGGCAGGGCTGGCCTGAGGCAAGATTGGGAAGTCACAGAGATTGTTATTGGTGCACCTGCCTCCCTTCCTAACTCCACAGAACCTTGCCCCTCCCTCCAGCACTTTTAAGCTGACTGATAACATCTTAGAAACTCTCTCTATATATAATCTCTGGAATATGTACATTTTTATAGTAATCAATGTGATCACTCAAATCTTAGCAAACTATTTAAAGACACACACAGTAGCAAAAACATGTTTTAAAAATACAAAATTCTCCTTGATTTACTTCCAAAATTCTAATTTATTAGGGCTATGGTGTAACTGAAATCTGTATTTTTTTAAAGTTTTTCATTTGACCCTGAGGTGCAGCCTTGGGGAACCCCTCTCGTGGGCAGTCAGTGTTGCAGGAGAAAGAACTGAAGCAGACCTGAGTTCAATCCAAGTCCCACTTCTTACTATCAATAGAACTTTGGACAAATCACATAAGCTCTATAACTCTCAATGTAGTATTCATAAAATGTAATTTTCAGTAGCTGTAACTTGCCTCATGTTGTCTACCTCCTACCCTGCCTGCTTGAGAAGCAGCTCCCAACTCTGGATTTTGTGTGAGAGAAGAAATGATAATGCACCTGCCAAAACTTTAAATTTGGGCTCCCCCACCAAAATGTCAGGAGTGAGAGAGGAGGGGATATACCTCTTGATCATTTTAGTTGAAAAAACAAACAAAACAAAGCACTTTGCCAATGAATGAAGAGTTGGTTCCTTGAAGAGTGGTGGCCACTTGGACAATCAGCACTAATGTTCCTGTAGACTCATCTCATGGAGTGATAATGATGCTTCCTCGTCACCTTTACTTATATAATTGCCCCCAACTCCTTGGAAGATTTTAAATGAGGGAAATTTATTATTAAAAACACTTTGAAAAAGGAATTAGATACATTATTTAAACTTGTCAGATTCATCACTAGATTTTGCCTCATGCCTTAAAAAAACAAAACAAAACAAAAAAAAAACACATATGACTTAGCAGTTCATTTAATTTGTTCAACAAATAGTTTTCAGGATATTAGGCACAAGGACTATAAAGGTGAATAAAACCAAACTCTCAAAACACTCTTGGTCAATGAGAGTAATGGTCACTGAAGCAAAACCCTTGAATAGAATGTGGTAGATATCTGAATGGAAGCAGGCAGAGGGTTTGGTACCTGAATAAACAATGTGCACCGTTATAGCCCATGGAACATGATACTAAGTGTGTTTCAAAAATCATTGGCTCATGGCAGCATTATTTACAATATCCAGGCTATAAAAGCAGCCCAAGTGCCCATCAATAGATGAGTGAATAACAAAAAAGCCATGGTACATATTATATACAATGGAATGTTACTCTGCCATAAAAGTGTGTGAAATCCTACCATTTGTGACAGCATGAATGGACCTGGAGGGCATTATGCTCAGTGAAATAAGCCAGTTAGAGACAAATATTGTGTGATTTCATTTATATGTGGAATCTAAACAACACAATAAATGAACAAGCAAAATTGAAACAGATTCATAGTTACAGAGAAAAAAACTGGTGGTTGCCAGAGGGGATGGGAGGCACAGGAGAGGTGTTTGGGGCACTGGGTGAAAGAGATAAAGGACTAAGAAGCACAAATTAATAGTTATAGAATAGTCATGGGGAAGTAAGTAAAGCATAGAAAATCTTATCTAATAAAAGAGTAACATGCAAATTAGCTATACCTCCACTACACCCACAAGCCACACCAACCAGCCACACCCACCAGCCAATCAGAGCAAGTATGCAAATTAACCCAACCAAGATGGCTACAGCCACAGAGAGCAGGAGGGAGGCTTGGGTTTCTCTGGCCATGGAAGAAGCCAAGCTTTTCACCTGCCCTTGCTGGCCTAAGTTTCCACTCAAGGCTACAAAGTTTCAATTACAGAAGGTAAACTAATCCAAACAGAAATGGCGGTAGCCATGGAGCAAGCAGAAGGCTTGGCTCTGCTCCAGGCTACAAAGTTTCAATTGTAGAAAGTAAATAAATTCCAGATACCAGGGCCTCCACTTGGGTCCCCAGGGGAGTGGCTGGCCTGCAAACCACCACAGGCCCCTCGCCCAGGCCGCCCCATGCCTCAAGGGAACCCCCACCCTGATCTGGGACACCCTTCAGGGCAAACCAGCTGGCCCCCACCGTGCACCAGGCCTCTATCCTATTTAATAAAAGAGTAATATACAGATTGACCATCATTCCAAGATCACAAGATCAAGATAGCTGCCTCTATATGGTCAGAGATCCTACCCCCATGTGGACACAAGATGGCCACCACAAGATGGCCAGCTGGGAAGAGCAGTTGGGAGGCACCCAGCCTGCAAGGGAGGGCAGTTGTGGGTGATCAGGCAAGCAAGGGAGGATAGTTGGGAGGCACCAGACTTACATGGGAGGGCAATTGGGGGTGATCAACCTTGCAGGGGAGGAAAGTTGGGGGCAAACAGGCTGGGAGAGGAACAGTTAGACATCAATGAGGCTGGCATGGGAGTGGTTAGGGGGTGATCAAGCTGGTAGGCAGAAGTGGTTATGGACAATCAGGAAGGCAGGCAGGTGAGCAGTTGGGAGCCAGCAGTCCTGGATTGCGAGAGGGGTCAAGCCTAAACAGGCAGTCGGACATCCCTCGAGGGGTCCCAGATTGGAGAGGGTGCAGGCTGGGCTGAGGGACACAACCACTACCACCACCCACCCCAACCACCCACCCCTGCATGAATTTTGTGCACTGGGCCTCTAGTGTCAATAATAATGCAGTAACTATGTATGGTTCCAAGTGGGTACTCAAAATATCGAGGGGAATACTATGTAAAGTATATGATCATCTAACCACTAAGGTGTACACCTGAAACTGATCATGTGAATATACTTGATATACCATAGAACTGTACATTTAAAAATGGTTAAAAGGGTAAATTTAATATTATGCATATTTTACCACACAAAAATGTATGCCTCAATAATGCTGATTTTACAAAAATGAAATGGGGTGTCCAAAATAGAAGTTTGCAGGAGAATGAATTACACTGTCCAAAAATAGATAATAATATTTGGGGGGAATCCCTGCCGCTTTCTAAAAAGCAGATTGAATGGTTCATCCTTGACGCAGAGACCCCTGAAGCGGTCTTTCTGAGTCAGCATGCATCAGAGTCACCTAGAAAGTTCGATTAAAACCGCTTCCCGGTTCCTGAAATTTAGAACATCTAAGCGAGGCCCCGAGGACCTGCTTCTCCCTGAAGTGTCCAGGTGGTGCGGATGCTGCCAGGCCTGGACCCACACTCCGCATGATGAGCAATTAGGAGGGTGTTGAGTGAGTGCGGACAAAGGGTGTTGAGGGGGGTTGCAATCCTCTGACCAGAGCCTGGAAGGCAGAGTTACCTGTTGGAAAACAGATCGCTCACAGTGCGGGATGCACTCAGTGGAACAAACACTGAAGCTCTGGTTTCCAAGAGGACACAAAGATTAGGGGCAGCAGAGCACAACGGATAAATGTGGAGTGTACACTCACTGGCCTGGGCTCAAGTTGCAGCTTTGCCACTGACTGGCTGTGTGATTTTTAAAAGCCGGTTACCCAATCTTTTGGACAATTTCTTTATCTATACAATGAGCAAAACAAAACCAAACCCCCAGAGTGTTTAAAATGTTAAAGGAGATGATGTGTCTGGGACTGTGGCCGTGAATGACAGCAGCGTAGCCGCTGCTCTCTAACTGCACACAGTCCCAGGGTAAAGACTGACATTTACAAATGAAATTGAATACGAGGATAATTACAACAAATGTTGATGGTTAAAAAATAAATCTCAGTGGAAGATCAGAGTATTAACAACAGCCACATCACAATGACACTCTGAGGAGTCAATGAAATAATGCATCGAAAGTCCTCACATGCACCTGTTATCTACTAGGCACCTCACAAGTGTTCCTTTCTTGCTCCCTTCCTCCCTTTTCTAACTGAAAAGATTCCTGAGAGTCTCATGAAGTGGGTGAAGTTTGAGCAAAGCTTAAATTCTCCTAAGCTGGCTATGGCTTTTGTGCTTTCCCCTCAACATTGTGAAAAGATAGTACCCTATCAAATGGCCACGTTCCCAAATGCTCACGGACCCTGGTAAGGTCAGCATCACAGATTGCCAAGCACTGTTATTCCCCCGCTGACAAACCCACCCTCCCACCAAAGGTCATGTCGGTGTGATGAAAGGTCGAGGGGAAACCTGCTGAAGTGTAACATTCAGGATCAGAAACTTAAAAACGCTTTTTAAAATTCTATCGGAACGACCATGAAAGCTGCTTTGGTCAAATTCACTGTGCATGTAAAGGCCTCTTTGAACTTTTTACCTTTTGGTGATGCTTTTGATCTGCAATGCACACGATCTCATTAAAAGCATACTCTTTAGCTTAAACTTCAAACACCTACCATTTTTCCCAGTAGCCTGGGGCTCTGGGCAGTGTAATGCAGTTCATGGGAGCTTTATGTCATGGCAACATGTCATAAAGTATCTGCCAGGAAACTGCTGCAGAGGTATGCTGGGGAGGGGAGAGAGCTTTGCAAAGTGAGGTCAGTCTGTGTGCCGATGACTCCTGATTGCTTGGGAATGCTGTGTCTGGGCCACTGACAAACCGGGTAATGAATATTAGTGGAATACCAGATACCTGGTTCTCAGATCATGACTTTCCTATGTCCGATACAATCCACTGTCTTGTGTCTCAATCTTATGCAGTCTTTAGAGTAAAAGTATAACCTAAATCATGGGACCAGCCAATGACTTGTGGCTTGGCTTCCCTTCATGGACTGAAGGTAAGTGGGTCTTACAGAGCAAAGCAGGTTGTGTTAATGTGACCACAGTGTACATACATAATCACTCCCATTATTTATAACTAGAGGTCTGGTACACAAAATTCGTACACTCTGGAGGGGAGGGCCCCTTTGCCTGGGTCATGAGAGAGTGCAGGCCAGGCCAGGGGATCCCACAGGTGCACAATCAGGACTGGGGAGGGATGCAGGAGGTTGGCCAGCCAGGGAGGGACTGCGAGAGGGCTCCAGGGCATGTCCAGCCTGGCTCACTCAGTCCTGATCGGCTGGACCCCAGCAACAAACTAACCTACCGGTCAGAGCATCTGCCCCCTGGTGGTCAGTGTACTTCATAGCGAGTGGTTGAGCAGCTTATTAGCATATCATTCACATATTATGCTTTGATTGGTTGAATGGCCAACTGGATGACTGGACACTTAGCATATTAGGCTTTTATTATATAGGATTATACTTTGTAGAGCTTCCTGCATGTGATTCTTTATGTGCCCTCATGTGGTAGGTAGAAAATAAGTAGAAAATGAAACCTGTAGGGCAAAGACATGCTCTATTCCAATCAAGAAACTTTAAGAAAAGGAAACAACACCAGGTAATGGTTTGTTTCCAGGGGTCATATTTTTTCCCCAGTTTACGTCACTTTCTCTCTGAATGTAAGTCAGTCTCTTTCTGCTTCAATAATGGACTCCACTGGGGAAGAATAAATAGTTCCTTGCTTGATGCAGCCCAAAGTCAACAACTGAGCAGGACCTGATACAACTAATGTCCAGAGGGCGGAGGTTCAGAGTAACTCATGGGGCAATGAAGTGAAAGAAATGTCTCTTCCACCTTTCCTCCTGTCATTGCTGACTTCTCACCTCATGTGGCTTCGGACATTATGCTCCAGATAGAGCAGGAAGACTCAGGGAAGAACAAAACAAGAAGGGGGAGTATCTGCTACTGACGTCTGCTTTTTTCAGGCATCCCTACCATAGACTTCCTCTTGTCTTTCTGGCCAGAATTAGGATACCTGGACACTTCTAGCTGCAAAGGAAACTTGGAAAATGGAGAACTAGATTATTATTGGACCAATAATAATTGGACCAATTGCTTGGACCAATTGCTTGGACCAATCACAAACCATCCCCAGGAACTGGACACACTGTAGCCAGGATTTGGAAATTTATATTAGGTAAGTAACTGAGTGTTTCCACACTCATTTTCAGATGGTTATTAAAACTTCTTTATAAAACCATATCTGAGACCAGACAAATTGCCTCACAAAGGGTTAACAGAACCTTCTAGATGTCTTTAGAAGGATTTAGGTTGGTTAGTAATTTGAGGTATAATTCTTTAAGATGTGGTAATTGGAAGAAGAGCATTATCTCAGCCATGCCAACAGCCTCCCTGGCGCCCTCACAAAAGAGACTCAAGACTGAGTGTCTTCCTTGAGCCCAAGTGCCAGGTCCTGGAGTGAACCGAGTGTTCTTTCAGGCTCTCTGTAAGAGCAAAGGGTTCCTCAGAGCTTTTTCAAAAGGATGGTTATCTTTCCTTCCCTTTATTCTTAATCTCAAATTCCTACCAAAACAACTTCTCAGTAGCTCCCAGTATGAAATGCTCATTGGCACTTCAAAAACTATATGCATTGGATTTCTAGAACCATATTTGAGAAATAACAATCTGTTCTCTTTGTAAAGAACCGTTGGCAACACTGGCAGCTCCTAGGATTTTATAAGCTGATGGGTAAACTTTTCTATATGTCTAAGAAGCAGCTCGGAGGGAAGATTCAGAACTGCTAGGCTAACTTCAGTGCATTCCCTCTAACAAATTACATAAAAATAAATTCAGGATACCTTCACTATTAAGGCAATAGTCAATGAATACAGGCTCCAAGTTCAATGTCTCGCCCACTAGCACTATTCCTCAGAGCAATAAGAGATGCTAAAATTAAAAAATAAATAAAAACTGCACAGTAAATGAAGTACAATTAGCAGAGCAAACATGATTTAACACCACCAGCCCAGTAAAAAAGTAGTCATTCAGCTTTCATTCTCAGCATCCATTAAGACTTACACCATTTTTCAAACCAGTGATCTTTTTAAGTGATCATTATCATGAACACCCTCCTAAATTAGGGACTCCTCATTAAGGGGTACCATCATGATTAAACTTCAGCCTTTGATAAGAAGTGGAGGTAATAAAGCTTTCCAAGAAGTGACAGCTTATATTTTTGATCCAACCCATAAAAATAGCTAAGTACTTTCTTACACTTTAATAAGCTTGGCTTTTTAAATTTTTCCTTAAGGAGCATTTTCTTGAATGGTAGACATTTAGGGACCTCTGAAAGCTTATAGTTCTGCTCCCTCATAAAACAAATGAGAAATCAAGACTCAAATACGTCAAATGATTTAAACAATGTCTTACAGATAGTTAGTTGCAGCACTGGTTTAGCATATATAAATATAATCAGAAATGAGCCGCATTGAGACAGAAACCTCAAAGCATTTGTACTTCTGTGCTTTGCCCAAGTAGGCACCAGAGAATCTGCTCAGTCCGTGTAAATGAACGCTACAGTGACAAAAGTGCCCCAGAAAAGCTGATCAGATTTAGCAAATAAAAATACAAAACAGCCAGTCAAATTTGAATTTCAAAGGAGAACGAGAAATGTTCTAGAATCAGTGTGTCCCAAACATGACATTTTGTTTTGTTTATCGAAATACTTGTTTTTATCTGAAATTGAATTTAACTGTGCATCCTGTCTCTTATCATACAATCCTAACCCAAGCCCTCATGAAGATGATAAAAAGAAGGCGTGAGAACTGGCAAGCCCAGGATGTTGTATTAGAGGCATGTGAGGGCAGTCAACTCAGGACCTCAGACTGGGGGCTGGAACCCAAAAAATGCGCTGTCTCGCAGCCCTGGGGGCTGGAAGGCTGAGATCAACGTGTCAGCAGGCTGGTTCCTTCTGAAGGTTGAGAGGAAGAGTCTGTTCTTGGCCTCTCCTTTCAGCAGGAAGTGAATTTCTGGTGTTTACTTTCAATTCTGATGTTTACTGGCAATCTGGCATCCCTTGGCTGGCAGGATCCCTCAGCCCAGTGGTTGGCAAACTGCGGCTCACAAGCCACATGTGGTTCTTTAACCCCTTGAGTGTGGCTCTTCCACAAAATACTTCATGGGCGAGTCTATTTTGAAGAAGTGGCGTTAGAAGAAGTTTAAGTTTAAAACATTTGGCTCTCAAAAGAAATTTCAATCTGTTGACTAATGAATTTACGGGCCTCTGCCCCAGGTCTACAGGGTGTTCTCCCTCTTTGCATGACCCTGTCCAAATGTTCACTTTAGAAAAGGACACCAGCCTTATTGAATGAGGCCCCACCCCAATGACCTCAGTTTTACTTAACTACAGTTAACCCTTGAACAACATGAGTTTGAACTGCACGAGTCATGTATGTGGATTTTTTTTTTTAAATAAAGACAGTAAGTATACTTTTTCTTCGATTTTCTTAATAATATTTTTTTTCCCTCTGGCTTACTTTATTATAAGAATACAATACATATAACATGAAAAATAGATGTTAATTAACTGTTTGTGTTGTTGGTAAGGCTTCTGGTCAACAATAGGCTATTAGTAGTTAAATTTTGAGGAAGTCAAGAGTTACACGTGGATTTTTAATTATGCGAAGGTCTAACATCTGTGTTGTTCCAGGGTCTGTAATTATGTCTGTAATGACCTTATCTCCAAATAAGGTCTCATTCTGAAGTACTGGAGTTAAGGAATTCAACATATTTGGGGAACGCTATCTGACCCATAGCAAATATTACTGAGAATAGCATATGGCTTGTAACAAACCTTTAAGTACAGTTAACCTTGAACAACACAGGTCTGAAGTGCATGGGTCCGCTCATACACAGATATTTTTCAATAAATATACAGTCAGCTCTCTGTATCTCCAGGTTTTGCATCCACAAATGCAACCAACCAAGGGTAGAAAATAGTTTTTGAACCGCAGGTGGAGATCTATGGATGTGGGGGGCCGACTGTATGCATTATTCTCTAACTTTTTATATAAGAGAATTCAGCATTAGCAGATTTGAGTATCCAAGGGGATCCTGGAACCAATTCCCTGAGAATACCGAGGGACTACTGTAGTTAAGTTTGGGGGGACTAAAAAGTTATATGTAAATCTTTTACTGCATGGGGGGGGGGGAGGGGGTCTGTGCCCACAGCTTCCTGTTACTCAAGGGTCAATAGCACCTCCTCTATAAGGTACACTAGAGGCTCTGATAGCAATCCCTATTTCTTCCTCGCACATCACACGTGATCACTCCATCTATTTTGGTGAAATAAATATTTTCTCTGAACACGGTCTTTTTGCTACTTACTGCCAAGTGCAGAATTGTTCTTCAACTGTGCTTTTAGGCACTGTCCTTAGGGTCAGAATGTGGTTTCTGAAGAGGAGTTTGAGTCCCTCCAAAGGCTGGCTGCTTGCTTCCCTTCTGGGAGAGAAGACTGCTGCCTGGGCCCCCTGCTGGTCTGTGTGGCCTGTTCCCTCCAGCCCACCAGCTGCTGAGGAGCATGGTGTTGCGAGGGGTGAGTGTGAAAGATTTTTGTCAAGAAGACTCACTTCCTGCTTAACATTTGAACTGAAAGTGAACCACAGGATCTGGTAGTTGGAATTGCTGTTTAATTGTTTTATGCCCCAAATTACCTTGTGGCCCAGGTATGTCAGAGATTTGTCAATGTCTTACAGAAGTAACTTAATATATACAAAATCTAGTCAGAAATAAACCTCTTTGAAACCAAGTGTAACAGCATTTCTACCAACAGAGCAAGACTGCCGGCCAAATGTTCTTTTCTCTGCACCATGTGACCTCCTACTATCTCCTGGAAAGTCAACAAAAGATGCCAAACTTATTTGACTGTGCTTAATAAAGATGGTTTCTCTGGACAGTGACTTCCATATCCTTGCTTGAGTTTTAAAATTTGCTTCAAAAATTGCACCAAAAACTGTGAGTGTCATTCACTAGCAATGTTTAATCATCTGGCTTTGTAAAAAAAAAAAAAAAAAAAAAAAAAAAAAAAAAAAGAAGGAAGGACATTGTGTTGGGAACAGAGGGCAGTGGAGGGATTGAGAAAAAAAAATAGAGAGAGAAAGAGAGAACTCATGGACAACAGTGTAGTGATTGTGAGGGGAGGTGGGGATGAGCAGGTAGAAGAGGGCATAGAGGGGATACATGGTGATGGAAAAAAATCAAATTAAAATACTAAAAAGTGTGAAATTATGCCCTTAATATGACATTTCACTAACACCATTATGTTAGAAATGGAGATAGATTAACTAGATATTGTCTCTTTGACTGAGATGATAAAGTGACCTAAGAACAAAAAACATCAAAGTTTCAAAAACAGTAATGAATCATATTTTCTAGCTTATATTCCTACACAAAAGTGAATCATTACCCACAATTAATATGTTTAAGCAATCAGGCAAGTATATTTTACTTTTTATTTCACAGTGGATTTGCTTCTGCTGAAATAACATATAAATGTAAGCTGTAACTTCAGTGATTACAGCCTATTGAAAAGCCTTCAAAACCTCAAGGATCCTAAAGGGTAAAACAAGTTAAATAAGAGCGTTATTGTTTTTTAGCCAAAAGCCTGTGTAAAGCTAGAGGAGGGGGAAAGGTGCAATTTGACCTTTAAAGAAAAGTCTAAAAGTTTCCAACAGGCCGAAACTGGTTTGGCTCAATGGATAGAGCATCGGCTTGGGGACTGAAAGGTCCTGGGTTCGATTCCGGTCAAGGGCATGTACCTTGGTTGCGGGCATATCCCCAGTAGGGGGTGTGCAAGAGGCAGCTGATCGATGACTCTCTCTCATTGATGTTTCTAACTCTCTATCTCTCTCCCTTCCTTTCTGTACAAAATCAATAAAATATATTTTTAAAAAATAAAAATAAAAATAAAAATAAATAAAAGTTTCCAACAGAATAAAATTAGAATTTGATTAGGAATAGGAGAATATGTGATTTCAAGTTCAATTTCATAAGGTGAATCTCAGAACACGAACTACATCATGAGGCTGGTTTAGCTACACAAAGATCTTTCAGCTCAAATTTTAAAGGCAGTCTTTGAAAAAAAAAAATGACAGTAAATATAATAAATAACCATTTCTGAAATTTTTTTTCCAGAGGTACTGATTAGGATAACCCCACATTCACACGCAATGAAATTGCAACCAAGGTTTCAGATGTATGTGCCACAGCACAAAATAGAATGAAAATCTTAAAATCTTATACTGAGCTCAAGGACAATAAAATAGTACAGACCTTGGGCTAGAATTCTATAACAAATCTACCATACATATATGATGACCGTAATCAAGGATAGAATATAAAAACTTACCCACACTTGAGAAAGTTAATCTATATATATATATATATATATATATATATATATATGAAGCTAAGTAACTGGCCAACCAGTAGGAATGACATGCACTGACCACCAGGGAGCAGATGCTCAACCCAGGAGTGACAGCAACTTTGCACTCACACTCCAGGACCCCTCAGGGGATGTTGGACTGCTAGTTTTGACTCTATCCCCACAAGCCAGGCCGAGGGACCCCCACCTGCCAGAGGGATCCCACTCACTCTGCAGGTACCCTTTGAGCCCTGGTGATGCCCCAGGTCCGGCCTGCCTGGGAGGGACTGTGGGAGGTTAGCTCCAGGGTATGCCCAGTCTGTTTTGCCCAGTCCCATCCCATCAGCCACCTTCTAATTAATTTCCTTTCAATGTGCATGAATCTGTGCACCGGGCTTCTAGTGTTAAATATAAAAAGTAATAGTTTGTGGTCACTGTTGATTGTACTCTACCAAATAGATAAGACTACATACTGAAGAGTTATAGAAATTAATGTTTATTTAAAAAGTGAACTGTTAGTCCACAGAGATGAAATAACTTCTAGTATAATATACAGCCCCTCACAAATAAGTACCTTAAGATGGAACTACTTTTAATATGTAGTTCTTAGATGTAACTGAATTTAATTAAGTACCATTTATTGAATATAACTCAATGGCAAACGTCCATGCATATTAGAGGTAATAACTTATTTAAAATCAGTTTAAAATTATTTATGATCTTCACAGAGAATAATAGTACCTGATGAGAACTCTCCAGACTTAGAAAAATAAGTCTGTCTGAGGAGGAAAGATTAGTGTATAAGGACAGGTTGATACACTTTAAGTTCTATAAAATAGGATTTAGGGAGTCTACCATGCCAATCCATGTTCGACCACTAGGTGGCACACTATTGCCTTCTTTCCACCATTCCACAACAGAAAAAGAAAATACCATTGGAAGATTTTGGGGTTAGTTTATTGTTTGTTTTTTATGCCAAGTACTCACCAAAACGAATTTAGCACCATAAAAATATGGATCTATTGTACAAGTGGTTCCTTCTCAGCTTTAAGGGTAATTACCATTGGAAATTATTTTGCTTTGCTTTTTCTTTAAGTATAGAGTCAACAAGATATAAACACACCAATGAGCAGAAATACTAATAAGATAAGCTCACTGGTTACCCTACATAGAAACAGAAACAACTGGAAAAATAATTTTACCTTTCAGGACACTCAAGCAAAGATTACTGGCATTTTATATTCTATACTTGCTTTTTATATTTACAAGTATATAACTATAAATTTATAATAACAAAAAGTAAATATGATAAAATAAGAGAAATATCATATACAATCTAGTTAGAATTCTGAACATCGTAAAGATTTGGGTATATTCCCCTAAATTTATTAAATAACTATATTGCCAAAATCAATCATCAATATAACCCTAATTTTTTAAAGTTTTAAACAGATTCTCCATTTATACTGATTCAGATTCAGGGATAGAGATTGTCATAATGCTTTAGAAATAGTCCTTTCTGCATAAAAGTAAATATGCCTTTAACTTCAACTTACTTTTTGTTTGCTGGGGTATGTCAAACACATTTTGAGTTTACCTCAGTTGGCTAAGAACTATAGCAAGCATAAGTTAAGTAGCACTTTACACAGCACCTTTAATGCCATTGACCAAATGGACTGCACAAATCAGAGTTGTGCCTCCTTCCATTCTAAAATGGTCACAGGACAGAATTTGGTGAATTCCAGTCCCAGTTTTGCTAGCTGTGCTGTGTTGAACAAATCTTTCTACTTTTTTCTCAAATGAAAAAACTAAATAGAATATTTCCAAGCCTCTATTTCACTTATAAATGTATGATGTTAATATCTAAGACCAACTCTAATGAAGATGTTAGTGTACAGATTGCCTCCCATCTTCTCCATCTTCTCTGATGAGTAGAACCAAGAGCTCCAAATACTCAAAAACAGGAGAAACGCTTGGTTGAGAATTTGTTTACTTACTCTGGTCTAATAGGAATTTAACCACCCGGAATGAATTCATGTGCCCTTTCTCTAGCTGCCTTGCACAGAATCATCAATAATGTAGATCATCTTCACAGATTCCACTTCTTGGTACTCACAATTTGGGTGTCCAGTGAAAATGATGGTTTTAGAAATATGTATTATGCTCATTTAAGATTATCCTATAAGGACTAAGCTCCTTTTCTTATAATGTGTACCTGAATTAGTCAAACTTAGAGCTCCATTATGTCTTTATATTGAGTTTTAAAAAGTAAAAATCTCTGAATTGCTCAAATTTGAGAATGATTCTATTGTGTGCATGTGCTAGATTCAAAATCTACGCTGAACAAACAGCTGATCCATATTTTTACTCGCAGATTACATTTCTCTCTCTTCCATAATAAGATAATTACTGTGAATTTACAAATTTGTCCAAGAAATACATTTCATGGACTAACCATGAGAGAACACGTTTCTTTCTTTAGCATAATAGAAGGGCTTCTTTCCCTCTTTATTGTGCTCCTCTGATGGCATTTTAAAAAAAGATTTTCATGAAGGATGGGTCCTTAATTAAGACTTTAAAATGAGGGCAATAAATATATTTTATTGGTTATAATACCTTTTTCTTTATTAGAAGGATAACAGACTGCTGGTTAACTGGTCATGAAATATTAATTAAAAGAAAAATATATGATGGAAGCAATCTCAGTTGGTGCTAATTCATTTCGTTCACTGGGAATTTTTCTGCATAAGGTTAAAGGCATATGGATCTAGTCATATCATCCATAGAGAAATACCCACTGGTCTTGCAGTTCTTGCACCTGCAGCTCACCCGGCGAGAAAGCTTCTCTGCACCAGCAGCCAGGGCCCACAGAGAGCGTCTCCTTTGGACCTTAGCAGTCAGGAGTCATGCTCTGGACAACACATGTATAACAGACTTCCCACAACAGTGCGTATGAACACAGCATAGAGCAAGGCTGTCCCCACCGAGCAATGGGAGACAACAGGGAATTCTGTCTATCCCTCCCCTATCCTCCTGCTCGCCATTCCCAGTGCTTACCTGTGCTAACTAGCAACTTCCAGTTAAATGCCACCTTCCTCAGATTCTACCCACTCCCATCAGCCTCCTCCCTCAACCTGGCTCAGGAGGTGATATAAAACTTAAATTTAAGAGAAAAAGCCGATGTTTGAGGACAGCAAGGAAAAGAAATCCTCAAATACTGCCTGTGATATTAAAAATGTAATTAAGATAAGCCTCTTTGGGCAATTCCAATATAGTGATTTCAGTTTGCTGGAAGAAACGCTGGGACTACGCCCTCACCCTCCAGGGCAGGGCCTGGAAGGGCAGGGCCTGGGGAGAAGTGTGTGCTGGTGGCAGTCAGCCTCCTCCGCGGAAGGGTTTACTTGAGGCCTCAGTAGCAATCTCCAAGGCAACCCGCTACCTCCAACCAGTGATTCTCAAACTTTAACATGAATCTAAAAGGCAACTTTGATTCAGCAGCTTCTGACACAGCAGGAAGGACCCTGCTCTTCCCTCCATGAAACTTGGAGCCAGGTAGCCACTGTCCAATGAAGGGAAGGAAGAACAGAACCTGACTGGAGCCTATAGGATTTTTTTAAGTACAAATAGGTGTCTTGGTATGGTTAGAAGTTTCTTGGCAGCTTTTAAAAATCTCCATCTTTACAATATCATTTCTATAATGAGCATTTTTTTTAAACTCTTGAAAAACAACTTTTAAAATAATTGATCTCCAAGTGCTCTTTCCCTTTCCCTTCCAGAATTTTTCATATTCGTTCACTGGCTTCTTTACTCTCAACCTTCAACAGGACTGTTATATTTTTCTCCTGATTAACAATTTATTTTATTTTTTAAATTATAACACAGTAAAATTGACATTTTTCTTTTGGTGTATAGGTCTATGAATTTTAATATGTGCATAGATTCATTTAAACACCGCCACAACCAGTCCATCCTCCCTGCCTCCCTCCTTCCCCGTTCCCCCCCCCAAAAAAAGGTTTTTTCTACAGCTTTCTTTTTCTTCCCCCTTTCTTTAGTTCCTCTCTTTGTTCCTAGACTTTCAGACAACATTATGTGTTTGGTTTTTTAATAAAAGTAAAGTGTTAAGTATCATTTTGAGAAAATGTCCAGAAAATTTACATTCTCCTTGAACTAACAAGAGGCATCGGCGATTTGAAACTCTGAGTTTCGGAACCACTGTGATAAAATTATGAAGGTCTGGGAATCCAAATACATGCTCCTGGCTTGAGCTCCCAGACAGGAACCAGTTGGTCTCCAATGTGGACTTCCCTGAGGATGGGTGATTCTCAACAACGTGGTCTTTATTTTATTGCCAGATCCAGCCCAGAAGAGAGTCCGGGATGTCTCAGAGCCCACAGTCCTCAAGGCTGGAGAGTGAAGCAACTTGCTACATGGTAACTGCATCTGAGAGCCCTAAACCAGGTCACTGGTGGAAGGAGGAAATCATTGGGGTAATTAATTCTGTTTCTGCTTGCAGGATACTGGAAATTGTTGAATCTGTACCCAAAAAAGTTTTAAATTACAGAAAAGGTCTAGTTCTTCAATGATTCATATTAATAACTACAGGTAAAAGAATAAACCTTCAGAAGATGACAAATGCTTTTAATTTGGGGGCTATTTCCAGCCCCTGTATACTTACAGCTCCAGTCATACCACAAAGCTAAAGGTATTGTAATACTGACTTTGATTTACGGAAGGGAAAAAAGATGACATTACTGAAAAGACCCATTACTCCTGTGCCTTCTCATGTAGTTCAGTGTTAAGTACTCTACAAATCTGAATCCTTGGTGGAATGCAATTCTGTAATTCAATCGAGAGATCTCGCTAATGTCCCAGTCTGCAAGAACATAGCTTAAGGGTTTAGGTTTAGCAGGAAACCTTGCAAACCAGGGATGGAATTACAACCTGCCTCTTCAGTCAGGGATGAGTGAGGCTTGTTGGCAATGCAATATTAAACAATTATGAAGATTTTCAAAGGCAAAGCAAAAATGATAAGGTTAAGTTTGTCTCAGTTAGAGACTAGGAATTGGAAGGTAAAGGATGAAGACAAGACACCAGAGAAACAAAATGTTGATAATTATTGAAGTTGGAGCATTAGTAAATGGAATGAAGTGGACTATTTTATCTTTTTTTTCATATCAAAATGTCCTTAATAAAAACACATGGAACCTATATATTCATGTTGGCCAATGTAACCCAATAAAACTTAATTTAAAAAATAACTTTTTTAATAAAGAAAAAAATGCCATCAAAAGTATGATGGGAGAATAAGGTTTCTTGAAACTCATGGAATTTGTAGCTATTTTTTGTTTTACATGTTAAATGTAAATATAAATCAATACTATGTGATAACTTCTATAAGATTATGGGTCAATTAATCGGTGTAAATGGAATCTTCCTGTACATGCAGGGATAAAGCACATTCTTGGTGCACTAAGGGAGCTCTCTTATGTAATGTAGTCTGTGAAATTGTGTTATTCATATGCTATTCATACACACACACACACACACACACGCACACACATACACAAATATACAATATTACCTAGTAGTCAGACTTCCAAATGGAAAATCAAGATGTGGGAACACTGAATATCTGTGTCACAAATCATTATAGTACTTCTTTAAACAGTGCATATCAATAATATGGCACAAGGATTCTGTCTATATAACAAACTATTTGTAAACTCTAATTATAATCATTTAGGGAGTATTTGAAAAATACTACCTGGCCCTAGTTCAGATCAATTCATCAAGTTATCCAGATTTTTAAATGCATTTAGATTTGAGGGCTACTAGCCTACTGCTCTCAGGAGCATGGGTAAGACTTAAAGTGAGAAAATGTCTTCAAAATTTGTCAGGATGACCATATTGCTTGGATAACCTCAAACATCCATGCTAAGAAGGAAAGTGTCTGCTGTGGAGAAATTAAATTTCAATGGAAGTCATGTTATGCTCAAAGTCAAAGAGAATAAAATGAAGTAAACAGGGGGGGGATGTCTCCAACCATGGTGGTTGGACAATGTGGGTCAATGATGGATGGGGACCCACCCGTAAAACATGCAACTGAGGGAAATTAAGACACAGGAAAAAGGTCTAGAACCAGACCACCCTAATAAACATTGGAAATTCATCCAGAGCTCAGCACACTACATTTCCAACCTCACTCTCTCCATCATACTTTGTTACCAACAACTCCAAGAAACTCCTTACCCAGAGTTTTTCTAACTTTCTTCCAAAGAATCACATGCCCTATAGACCTGAGTTTGCTGGAGGTTTGCATAGCTTGTTAGTTTTGTATGTTTAATCTCAGGATAGTCTTTCAGATTCTCTGTCTTCTGCATAAACTATTTGAATTAAGGAGCTTCTTAAACTCAAAAAGTTTGAACGAATAGTCTACTATTTCACATAATATATAAAGGGAAGATAAGGCATCCTGGCTTTGGACAAGCCTGATTCCAGTTACAACCAAATTAAACAACAACAACAACAAAAAAACAATAGTATCAGCTCATGTTTATTCCATTAAGGCTTTCAAGGATCAGTTCTTTCCTTAAAATGGAATGCCTCAAATTCAGAAATGATCACGTAGGTATATTACCATCACAGCTAAATTCAAGTAATTGCTAGAACACCTTAAATTAAATACAAACAGTAATTTACTTGATCCTCACAAACCCAATTTATTTGATCTTGTTATGCAAGTAAGACATAAATTAATATCCATATTTTACATATGATCAAACGGAAGCTCAACAAGATTATGGCTTTCCCACAACTCTCACCCTACCTGTCAGAGCACAGAAAAACCTGACTTTCTGATTCCTAATCTAGTGCCCATTCTACCAGCTCACAGGTCCCCTCAACTATCACACATTAGCACGTAAATGGATTGAGCAAAGCTTTATGCTGGATGAAGTAGGAGAGACAAGAGAAAGGTCTTTGTCCTGCAACAGCTTGAAATCTAATTGGGAGAATAAGACATTTCATTTATGAACAAAACTAGAGGTCTGGCACATGAAATTCATGCACGGGTAAGGTCCCTAGGCCTGGCCTGTCATCAGGGCGGGTCTTCCCTGCTGCCGGCAGCTGGCCCTGCCCTTCACCCCCTGCTGCCACTGGTTGCCCTCTGTGTGTGGGGCCATCGGCAGGGCCATCAGGCCCTGGCACTGCCTATGTCCCCTGCCACCCACCCTTGGTTCTTGATTCCCCATTGGGCAATCAGGGCTTGTATTGCACTGAGCGTCTGCCCCCTGGTGGTCAGTTCATGTCATAGCCAATTCGTCATTTTTCCGTCCAGTCGATTTGCATATCATGCTTTTATATAGAGAGATGAAAAAAGAAAAGACCCTAATACCTGTATTTAATGTTGGAAAATTGTTAATGAAAGACAGTACAGGCAATAAAGCAACAGGACCTGATAATTCAAACTGAACAAAAGGGAAGATTCAGCAAATATTTCTTCATAAATATTTACTGAGCACTCGTATCTGTCAGCACTTTTCTCAAAGGGCAAAGACCTTGTACTTTTCCTACCCAGGCTCTCACCGAACCTGGAGAAACCTAGGTGGGAGAGATACTGAAGGGTAGCCCAGGGGACGTTTCAGGGACATGGCCCCTCACACACTGAATGGTGCGGGGCTGGGAACCAGGACGTCTTGCTAAGTTACACATGGCCAGGTGTCTCTCCCCTGCCCTTACCCCAGCCCTGACTGGTTGAGCAGTGTATACCTTGATAAAACACTCCTGGAACCAGGTTAGGTTTTAAAATCTACTCACCGTGCCGTGAAATGCGTGGTGTTGTCTCCAGCAATCAAAGAGGCCATGTCAACCCATTCTGCTTTGGCTCCTCCTAGCTCAGCTGTCATACCGGTTCACCTGCACAGACACCCTGTGTGTTTTCTGTTTTGCTGTGGCAGTTTCTTCTACATCCACTCGAAGCCTACACCCAACCATGAAAGCTACGGGGGCAATTCCAGGGGAGGGGAAATGGGCAATATTATTTTAAGAGGAATTGTGTTTATTTTAATAAAATATGTTTATTTCATTACATAGTAATAATACAAGCTAAGGAGAAAGTCGCATGCTTACTACTGGGCTCTGAGCTGACCTCAGTGGGTTTCAATTTAATTTAAGTGAATTAAATTAATCAATTAATTTATAAAGCAAATGCTATCTGCCCAACTAGGTGTCAGGAATGGCATTGAGAAAAAAAGAACTGATTTCTTTTCCACAATAACTTTTCAAGCCAGTACTTAGATGCATTTATCGATGACAAAGATTGAAAGAGGTGATATTTGCCTTGGGCGTCATTACCCCATTTTTCTTCTACCTCCCACACCTGTTAGAGACCCTCCTCACGTGTCCCCTTGACCCCATCGCCCTGGCTTAGAATGTCCTCATCAGCGTAATTCACACCCCACATATCGTGTTCGGCCACTTCAGTTCCAGAATCCTATTAAAGTTTCCTTGGCCACTCAGTCCTCAGAGTTCTCTCCCCTCTGAGCCGCTGTAGATTTCAAATGAGCTATGTGCTCTGGACCCTTAGGCTGGTTGTCAGGCCCCACCCTCAATGGCGCCTGAAGACCACAGAGGATACTCGACCAGTGACCCAGTGACCTTTGTAAACCTGTGACAGGTCTGCGCTCTGAGAGCCTAGGAAGAAAAAGTGACTCCTAGAAATCTTTTTTTCTCGACAAATCTATTTTAATATTTTATGTTAGAAGATGGTAATTTAAACTGTCTCTTTTTTTGCATTCTATCTTTTGTCACGCTTTCAAAAAAAAAAAAAAAAAGTCTCAATATACCCTTCTCTGTCATTCTTTTTACCCTGTGAGTAAAAATGTAACTATTTGCATTTCTTCGACCAAATGCGAAACTTAAACGTGGCCATTCCCATTAGTTATAAGGTGTTCCTATTAGCCAAACAGTGGTTTCTCTATCGAGGAACAAAAAGCTGGTAAAAGTCTTAAAATCCACCAAATCGATCTGCAGCTTCTTGCTGCCCAATTCCCGGTCCTATCTCAGTTGTAATCAGAACGGAGCTGTCTTTGTTCCCTCGGGAACCGCGGGTGACACCCGTCAGCGCTGTCAGCGCTGGGTTAGGGGGGCCCACGGGTGAGGGGGGCCGGGCTGGAGGATTTGCACGCCGCTCTTTGTGTAGCATAACCATACATGACTTTAAAGATCTTAGCACACCTCGCCTTCTCCCTGCCCCCAGAACTAATCTATATGCTAATTTGCACTTGATAATGCCGCCCCACAATATGGTAATTCCTGTAATGTTACCCAGGGAGGGAAAGGAAAAAGAAAAAAAAAAAGCAGAAATTGAGCCCTGGCTCCATCTCAGAACGCTGCGCCTTCCTGAGAACCGCACGAAGAGCAGGTTACAAGCCTGAGCCCACGTCGGTGTTTGCCACATTGAGGTCAACGTGAAATCATTCTGGAAAACCTGCACATATTCTCTTGGCTACACTGTTTTTAAATGATCCCAGAAGCACAAATTGTATAGGGAGGCAGTGAACCGTAGCCTATTGCGGGGGGTGGGGGTGGGGGGTGGGGGGCGTTAAAGAAAACAACTGCTTCCCCAACCTGAGAAGGCTCCTAGGTTTACAAGAAATCTGAAACCCCTGACTTAACAGCTCATCCTCTTAAGAAGAGCCACCACTTCTGGCTCCGGCACAGAACCTTGTCTGCACAAGGGCCTTCACTTCTTGCCCGCTTCCCTACATTGCCCTGCAATGCTATTAAGATATCAAATGCAGGAATGACAACAAGAAAGCCCTAATTAAACAGCAGCAGCGAAGGTCCTCTCGAAGGAACAGCTTGAACCCAAATAAGAGGAGCTGGGGACTAGACAGGGGGAAAAGACAATGGGGGCTTTGAAATCAGCTGGGTTTGAAGCAATGAGTTTGTTGTGTGTATTTAAAGGGCCAGATGACACAAAGCACTCCCAATGCTGTCAGGCCAGAGACCAAGCTCTGGATTCACCAAGACAGAAGGGGTAATACTCCCTGAATCCTGTGACCAGAATCGAATTGTAATTGGCCTCAGAGATCACTTATGGCAATCAGGGAAGTAATATGCTTCTGAATAATTATGAATAATTAGGCACTTTATGAATAATTACACTGATAATAACTATCTAACTCATTCCATTTTAAAATTGTAATTCAGTCATTATGCGGTGAGTAGTCATTCCCTCCCTCCTGCTTTCTGCATATTCATAGCCTGGTCCGTCTGTGTCTCTCAGCCTCTCTCCAGGTGAGGCCTGTTCCAGCAGCAGCCAGGTGTGTGTGCAGGTGAACGGACTCCCCTGGGGACAAGCGCAGGGTGGTGACTTCATATCCTCCTCAATTGACTTGAGAGGACTGGACAGAACAAAGCAACACAAAGGACATTAGGAAAGGTTTTCCTAAAACACTGGAGCTTTGCCCCCTGTGACTCATTTATCAATTCTCCGATGGCTTCAAAGTAATGTCCAGGAGCTCATTGCTGTTCTTAACACTGGTGGCAAATAGAAGCTGTCGTTTCTATGTATCATTGTAAGAATGCCAGTGAATTGTTAGAAAAAGAAGGAAGAGGAAAAGGAGGAGGAGGAGAAGAAGGGTGTCTTTTTATAGTGTTTTTTGATCAGAGTACTAAGCTGTTTAGAGCTTCAGAAGTTCCCATTTGAAGATGGAGTCTTCAAATAAAGTGAGCTTCCTCAAGGCTTTAAAATAAAATGTGCCCTTGTCTATTGGCCATGCTCCCTCACATCTTACCTCCTTTCCCCTTTCAGGTGTCCTCTCTCTTTCTCTCTCTTTATCCCCCCCCCCCCCCGCCCCCCGCCGACTTTAAACTCTCTCTCCTTCATGTCTCTTACTGCTCCAGTCCCAACCACGATAATCATAACAGTAAGCTTATCTTTTCCTGATTCCAAAAGTAATATCTGTTAACTCAGAAATTTGAAAATATCAGGGGGGGGGAAGAAAAAAAGTTTTAAAAACTCAATAATATCAGCACCCTAGAGATCCAATATTAACTTCATACTATAAAGTTTCTTTTTCTATACAGATTTCACACCACAGAGATAATATTACAAAAGCAATTTTGCATCCTAACATTTTCCTTAACATTTTTCATATGGTTGCATTTTCTGTATTATTAAATAATTAGTGTTTGCCATATCATTAAAAGCTTCATGTTTGATATGTCCAAATGATATATGAACATGGACACGATAATTAATTTCTGAAGATTTGGATACCCGTGTTTCCCATTTTTTCTATTTTACCATACTATTGTGTGAGCTAGTCTTCTTTTGTTCTTATTTCTCACCCTATTATTTCCATGTTCCCCTCTCTTCCTGTTAAATGAAGACTTGACATGGGCATCAGGAGGGGTGTACTGCTCCAGAAACAAGACAGGAAAATAATAACTTAACTGGTCTAATGCCCAACATACAAATGCTTTAAGTATGAGAAACATTAATACCCTGAAGTTTAACTCTAAGCAAAACTTTCTATGCAGAATCTATAATAATAAAACTGTAATATGCTAATTAGACTGGACAGCCAAACAACCTTCTGGATGTCACTCTGGATGTTCTTCCAGACAATGCTGCAGCAGTAGGGGCAGAGGCAGAGGTGGTTAGGAGTGATTAGGCAGGCAGGCAAGCAGTTAGGGGCAATCAGGCAGGCAGGCAAGCCATTAGGAGCCAGCAGTCCTGGATTGCAAGAGGGTGCAGGCCAGGTTTAGGGACCCCTCTCCCTCCATGCACAAATTTTGTGCACCGGAACTCTAGTTATCTGTAATAGGTTTCTATTTTTGAACCAAACCAAGAGAGCTCAGTAGCTGAGATATATTATGATTCATCCTTTCCAAAGTCTTGATTAGGGAAAAATGAAGGCACACAATGCACCTTATTGAGTTTCCACATGACTGCATCAGATGCATAGGTATTGCATACAGAGCTTGTTACAAATATATCTGCCTGGAGTCCACCAGTTAGTGTTTTGATTCAGTAGAATCAGGAGTAAGGATCAAGCTGGGAAGAAGAAGCAGGCAGATGATGGAGCACCGTGTTCACCATGCCAAGGACCTAAGCTTCACTGCAGAAACAGTGCAGTCTGGGAGCAGATGAGTGACAGGGCCAGATGGACACCTGAGAAAGTCAACTCCAATGCAAGTGAACAGAATAAATTGAGTGGTGTGGTATCAAGCAAAATGAACTGCAAAGAGAAGGGCAGATCTGCATTGGATTAGCTGGCCTCGTATGGTAACACAGAAATCTGGTCAGCCAGCAATGAAAACATAACTGAAGTAGGACAGTCTGTAATAGGGAAGTAGGAAAAGTAGGTTGATATGAAAGCCACACATGGTGGAATGAATAAGATAGTGTGAATGTTGGACCTGAGAACTAAAAGACAAAGCTAAGGTGACTCCTGATAATCTCGTTTGGATAAAAACACAGTGGGAGGGAAAGCAGCAGTTGGGCTTGGTGTGCAAAGAAGAGGAAGGGAAGGGTGATCTGTACTAAAGAGCCATGATGAATTCACTGAGAAACCATGAGTTACCAAAGAAGGAAAGCATCCTGTTCAAACATAATCATCTCAAATTGTTGTTAGAATTTGTAATAATTAAAATAAAGGTTTTGCTTTCCTCCCTGTACGAATATGGCTCTTATGACTGCAGTACACTGGCTCCCAGAGAATGTAAAGCCTTCTTAGGTGCTGAGCCTTTCACAGGGAAGCCAACAATGAGGGAGTCTCATAATGCAGATATTTGCATCACCTGCTTACTCTATGATCTGGAGAGCAGAATTCAAATAATCATGTGATTTGTCTCCTCAAGTGACCTGGGGACAGAAAAAGCCACACCTCTAATTCAATTGTACCCCCATCACAGGTCTTTGCATGGTAGAACATCAGTAGATCTTGCATTAGGCAGCTTACAGAGAATCCATGTCCTCATCTTTGTGTCCCAGCAGGATTTCCTGTAGGAGTTGAGCAGAATTGACATCCAAAAAAAGAATTTGCTGGCAATCCTGGGAACAAAGTTCAAGGAATGCTCATTGGACTATATTAATCTAAAAGTTGGAAGAATCAAATGTTTTACTTAAAGTATGTGGCCACACCAACTTTTAAAAAGAATAAACCAGTTTTTTGAGTTTTGTTTGTTTGTTATTATTTATTGGGCATTTTAGTTCCAAGTCACTGGGTTAGTTTCCTATTCTAAAAACAAAAAACACCAATATTTCAAAAGGCAACTATTAACAGAAGGAAGTTCAGGGGGAAATTTTCAGTAGAAACACTGTATCTCAACTCCATTTCTAGGTGGAAGGGATTGAGAAATATATCTTGAATATCTTGATAATATAAAACTATTAAAATATGTCTTGATATTGTTGAACCATTAAAAATCATGGTTATAAAGATATTTTGGCAACACAGGAAATGAAAATCAAGCTACAATATTGAATTTTCATTATGATTTCAACTATATTTTAAAAGTGTAAAAGAAAAAACAAGGAAGAAATGCAACAAAATACCAACAAGGATTCTATTACATTCATGATAACACACCTTTTTCTTTAGTCTATTTTACAATTTTTAAATAATATAGTCTTGTCAAATAAACAAAATAACAGCAACAACTTAATAATTAAAAAAAAAAAAAATGTGCTCTGGCCAGATGAGGATAAATCAGGAAAAAAAAGGGTGGGGGGGTTGGGGAACACTAGATGGGTTAAGGGTCATTCTATAAATCAGTTGACAGAGCTGAAAATAGAGCATCTACTTAATGTTGAGAATTACACCATTCCTTTATACAGCAATGAGAAAAATGCAGCCTAACGGGCCAGAATCAACTCAGCTACCACCTTGGATGGAGGCCCTGCTTGGAAAGCTGCAGAGACAGGCCCTCAAGTGTGTGTAGGTCCAGCCCAGAGAGCAGAGGCCTCTCCTCAGCTAAGGAGCCAGCACCCCGCAAGCTGTCAGTAAACACCATCAACATCTTGAAAGCAGCTTGAGTCTGATGTCTCAACCAGCCCCTATCCTCCCATCTCCCTCAGCACAAAAAGGCCATTATCTTTTGGTTTTTTGAAGGAGATATTCGAATAATAATTCTCCTCCCCCCACTTCCCTGCTGCCAGCTAAATTCCAATGATTAATGGTGGCAATACTTTGAAATTTTGAGATGTGGGGGACTTGAGGGGACAGGGCAGAGGAACACAGTGGACAACAAAGAGACAGGAGGGGGTGCTGCTGAAGTGCTAGGGACATTAGGACATGTCAGGGCTGGTAAATGATTCATTGAGGTAATGATGATAAACATTTGTCTCTGAGCATATATGTGTGTTGTACCTAACGATCTCAAGCGTCCATAGTGAAGAAAGGCTGGGAATCAATCATACAAACAGGCCCTAAATGGAAATCCCTTAGGAATAAGATCTGAATTGTAAATGCCAGCCAGAATTTTGCACATCAAATTACAATAAACGAAATGATATTTTAAGCAGCTCGGTACTTAAAGGCTACTGTGTGGAGTCCTGGAGATTCTCTTTGACTTTAAGATTCCTCTCTGCTGCCAGTTGGAGCTTTGCATATCCCTCACTCGCCCCTGCACTTCCATTGTGGATTGTGAAGCTGAGTTTAAAGAAAAGTTTGTCACCACAAACTCACTTATATTGGCTCAGTCCTCCTGTTGCCCTGGCTCATTTTCCCTTATGTCAGGTATCTTTGCTATCCAACGATAAAGTCCAATACCTTACCCCTAGGAAGTTTCATTGAGAAACAGTCAATCAAAACAGTCTTTGAGGAACTGGAGAACATACTTTGGGCTTCAACATTTAACTCTAAAGGCTTATTGGAATCAGAACATGGCCTATGATGACCACTTTCGTGTTTTAATTCTGCATTTTTCACCTTGTGCATTATCTGAACCTTGGGAAAATGTACGCATAGAGAGAGACAAACTCAGGGCAGTGGCTTCACAATGTTACCTGAATTATTCATTGAAATGAGCCAGGGCTGGCACAACCAACACCATAAAATAAGTGGATTCTTAGCTATAGTTCAGCTCAAATCTATTGTTCAGTATCTAATTCCTTTCATCAGCATAAGCACATTAAACAGAATGCTGCTAAAGAGAATAATTATACTGACCTTGCACACTGAAATTTTTAAGGAACTAGGATAGTTAGTTTGAGCCCCAAATTACTTAATTAGAGATGCATTTCTTTGAGTAGAGCACTCTTTGGGGGTCTATACAGTCAGTAGAATGAACGCAAACCACAATATCTAGGAAAGCTTTCATAATTAATTGCTTTTCAATCCTACCCTAGACCTATTTTCTCTCCCAGGATGTGGTCTGAGAAACTGTATTTTATGAATTTTCCAAGTTCCAATGTATTAGTAGGTTTGGTAACTAGGCTTGACTCACCTCCAAGGCATGGGTATATATATATATATTTTTAAATATATTTTATTGATTTTTCACAGAGAGGAAGAGAGAGGGATAGAGAGTTAGAAACGTCGATGAGAGAGAATCATCGACCAGCTGCCTCTTGCACACCCCCTACTGGGGATGTGCCCGCAACCAAGGTACATGCCCTTGACCGGAATCGAATCCGGGACCTTTCAGTTCGCAGGCCGACGGTCTATCCACTGAGCCAAACCAGTGCCAGCCATGGGTATATATTTTTTATGTTAGGATTCCCTATGGCTAGCTATAGTGTCTAGCACATAGTGGGGTTTCAATAAACGTTTTTAATTTATCAGAGAGAGAAAATATCAGTCAATAATATTTTCCTGTGAAATAACATCATACAATTTCTTCCCTATGCAACAGAGAGAGCAGGGAGCAGTGTGAATATCCTGGGAGACAAGGAGAAACTGGAAAGAGCAGAGAGAGTCAGAATAGAGAGAACCAAAACCAACACCGCTTCACATGAAAATTTTGTTCAGAGTTTCAAGAGGTTTTATGGTGACTATCACTTGTAATCTAAAATCTAAATATTGAAAATAGATGATTAACCATTTTTTATGTCCACAAAGACAACGAATAAGCATCCTCTTGTTCATAAACATTTTCAAACATAATGGTCATAGGGTGGCTCCAAACACAATTATATTATAAGCAAATGTATTTCATTGGGTCCCCCAACAGTTTACTTTAAAAGTGAGTAATTTATTTGGAAGATGATTCTAAGAAATAATGAGAGAGGAGGGAGGAGAAGAAAGAGCTAGAAAGAAAAAAATCAATAAAAAGTATGCCATGGAACAGGTTACTCATGGGGCATCTGAGGTTCAATCCCACTGGGAAAATCTGGAAGACAGAAGAGAGCCTGTGGTACTCAAAGTGCCATCCCTGACCAGCTACATCAGCACTAACTGGTGTGGTGCTTTATTCATGTGCCAACTTGACTGGGCCACACAATGACCAGATATGTTGTCAAACATCATTCCAGATGTGTCTAAGGCAGTGTTTTTCAACCTTTTTTGGGCAAAGGCACACTTGTTTCATGAAAAAAAATCACGAGGCACACCACCATTAAAAAATGTTAAAAAATTTAACTCTGTGCCTACATTGACTATATCTAAAGTAATTCTCTTGAATAGGAATCAAATAAACACAAAGAAAGTATTTTATAATTACTTTATTATGAAATATTAAGTAAACAAAATAGTGAAAAATTATAAAATTCTTGTCTTGTCTGCACCTACGGCACACCAGGCAACATCTCGCGGCACACTAGTGTGCCGCGGAACAGCGGTTGAAAAACGCTGGTCTAAGGGGTGTTTCTGGATGAGATTTGAGTCAGTAGATTGAGTAAAGCAGATTGCCCTCCCTAACAAGATAGACTCATCCCATCAGATGAAAGCTGAACAGAATTAAAAGGCTGAGAAAAAGGCAATTCTCTCTCTGTCTGACTGTCTTTGAACTTGGAATATTGGTCTTGTCCTGCCTTCAGAAATGCACCTGATCCTGCCAAATCATATTATGTAGCATGAGCAAGATATAAATTTCTGTGTATTAAGCTACTAAAATTTAGATTCATAATGGCCTAACCTCACTGGTATAAACACTTTCCACCTAACCCCAAAATAGCCTGTTGATAAGAAAACAATTTTGTCAGATTAATAATATAGTACTTCATAAAGCCAGCTCTCTCTTAAAGATCAAAAATTATTATAGACAAAAGAAAATTTAGGAATAGCCAGTCTGACCTAATCATAACCATTACCAATATTTATTAAATACCATTTATGTTATTACTAGAGTCAAGTGCACATTTGTGCATGGGTAGGGTCCCTAGCAGCTGCCAGCTGCCAGCTAGACGGGCCTCCCTTCCTCCAGCCACCTGCCACCACCACTGCCAGCCCCATCCCCTGATCGAACTCCTGGTAGAACTCCTAGTCAAGGACACAATTTGCATATTAGGCTTTTATTGTGTAGGATTGGTAGGTTTTACTACTCATAATTGAATCACAACTTCTCTCCTTTGTTGATTTGACTTATGACACACAGAATATAATAAACAAAATTATTCAGCCTAGTCAGCTGTTTCATTAAATATTCCAGTAGACCAAAGGTCATTATATATATATATATATATATATATATATATATATATATATATATATATATATATATAAATATTTATTAAAAATTAGAATATGCTATAATATACATATTACTCAAGCTATACTGCCCAAAAATGTAACTTTCTTTATAATTCAAGATACATAAGTCAGAATTTTCAAATGCTTTGTGATCATTATTTTGAACATCATTTATTTCAGGGATATTCATCAGAACAATGCCCAGATATGTGCTTTGTGTAATTAAATAATTTATCTATTTCTGAGATAAAGATTTACAGATGAGAAATCTTAAACTACAGACAGCTTCTATGCAGAGGCAATAATGATAATGATAATGAACATAGCAACATTACATAGTAGTATGAGCACTGACTACATACCAAGCATATGTCTTGTTCTCCTCACAATAGTCCTAAGAGACTTCTATGATTTCCTTTTACACCTGAAGATTTCAAGAGACAAGGAAGCCTGCCCAGGTCTTGCAGCCAGTAAAAGGCAGAGATAGGAATTTGAACCCTGACCTATCTATCCCAAAGCTCTTTTTCTAAAAGCTCATGCGTTTCCACAACAACATTCAACATGCAAAGAACTCAAAAAATAAACAAAGAAACATTGTATTGATAAGCAAGCAAGAAAAATAGGCCATTTTACAAAAGAAAAATGACAATGCTAAAATTTTATAAAAACTTTTTTCAAAGAAAAAATAGCTAGTGTGACCTGAGTCACAAGCTCAGAAAACAAGGTTATAAATAAAATGATGTGTGTGTTCTTTTTAAAAAGGGTGCTTTGTTATCTCATATAAGGCCTTAATAAATATAACTTATTATACAGTCTATTTAAACTGATATGGAATTTGTAACCTTACTTTTGTTATAAAATTGGAGCTGAAATAGTGGTGAGAACTCTTTAAGTTTTTATTTCTAATAGCTAAATTTTATTTTACTGTGGCTTTAATCTTCCTAAATCGAGAGGCTGGTAGAAAAAAATGAATTAAATGTGATAAAATCAGTAGAACTTTGAGTGATGTCAAATAAAATGCCTTATGTGTTGTTTCTGTTTTAATTGTATAGCATCTTATAGACTTCAGTCTCTACCAGAATGATCAATCTGTCACTCGAGTTATTTAACTATTGATTAATTTCAGAAATGTGTTGACATAAGTCTTACTGTAAAAAGAAAATCAGTTCCCCTGTTTCCTACCATCAGGATTCTGAGTCTCAAGTCTTTGCCTTTTTGCATGATTAATATTGTTCTGAAAAACCTAAAGAATCAATAAACATTTTCTAAAGGAGAGATATCTACATCCCCAAAGAGGGTTGCCTATTTAGTTTCCCACTCAATCTACAAAATGCATTACCCTTTGGAATGGAAGGGTCAGGCTTGGCTGGTTGATGGGAATCAGAAATTCTGTTCAGATTTGTTTATCCTTTCAATGTGAAAGTCCTATGGCTAGGAGTACACCAGAGTCTCCCTGGTGGCTTAAAAGAATAATTACATTCACCCAGGTTTACACACATCTCTGAATGACCCAAGTTAATGCTGCTGCCATTGTCTTCTTAAGAAAACAAAACAGAAATTTCTCTCTCTCTCTCTCTCTCCCCCCCCCCCGCCCCCGGGCCCCCCCCCCCTCCCGCGCCGGATCATCTCTGAGTGCTTAGAGACCCACATTGTTACAGCAAACATCATTCACTTAGATTGAGAAAAACCTTCTTCTCTACTGAGCCCATAGAGTTTGACTCTTCCGCCTATTCAGTGGGGGAAGATGTAGCCTCGATGTACATAAACAGCTGTGTCCAATAGGCAAGGACCCAGGAAAGAACAGAGCTAATAAAGCAATAGATGTAGAGGTGAGAGAAGAGGTGATTAGGAATTCTCTTCTCCATGCCATTACATGGCATTATCATCAAGTATAAAGCTATGACTTGAATTCTTTTCAAGGTTAGGGCTCCTTTCTAAGTAAAATGAATGAAATAATTTGGTGGCAAGGTTTAAAGGTATAAAAGAAAAAAAGAGAATTCACCACAAGTGCCCAGTACTCTTGGCTCCACTGCCCCTTATCCCTACACCTGCTCAATAGTATTCCCTGTGCCAGGGAGCATGACTAGAAGGTCCAGCTTTCAGTAATATTGAACACAAAACCCCTGTCTTGCTCCATGTTATTCCAGACCCAGGGGATGAAGAAAAATGGGTGACTGGATGCATGGCTGAGTCCTTTGTCTAGTGGAAAAGAGATCAATGTTGTGACTCTGGTCTCCTGAGTTGGAACTGATTTGAAAAATAAAGCAAGACAAGGAAACCATGATCTAATAAGCCGTGAAATGACTCTGCCAATTCACTGAGCCTGAATGAAGTCCCTACCAGAACCTTGTCAACACATTAGATCTAAGCACAAATGTTGCAAAAATAGGCTTTTCCTGTGCGCTCCTCCTGAGTCACAAGCTCAGAGAGCAAGAATGGTAAGGCTCAGTTTTTTTAATGATGCATGGTTCTGCCCTATGCAGTGACTCCAAACTCAGCCAGCTTCTGAGGATGTTTGTAGCACAGATCTTCAGAGAGAATTTTCTCCAGGCCTGGAAAATATAAAAATTAGCAGTCCAACCATGAAATGAAACTAACCTGGGATGTTATTTAATACTAGTGTCCTGGTGCATGGATTCATTTCACATTGAAAGAAAATTAATTAGAAGAAATATTTTAATATCACTATTTGCCCTTTCTCTATAATAGAAGTGTCAACCAAATTCACAATCAACAATGACATATCGAAACACACGTATGCAATTGGCACCAGTAAGAGCTTTATATGTATCAAGCATGTGCGAGTCAACTTAGCCTTTTATAGATGATAGATAGATAGATAGATAGATAGATAGATAAACTTGCTTAGTTAGACCTGCTTTCTGATGTAGCTAAACTTTTTCCAGCCCAGTGAAGCATCCCAACTTCTCTTTCATGTAATTGTCAGCAATACAGCAGTAAATATCAACACAAAGCAGATTATTATTGTAGATCATGTAGGGAGGAAAAAAAGGGTAAAATATTTAACTGCAGCAGTGTTTGACTATATTCTGCACAGTGAGAAAACCTGAAGTCATTTTCAAGGTCCACCATTACTTCTTTTCAGTAGAATCAAGTTTCTAAACTTTCTAAATCTCCGTTTTCTGGCTAACAAAAAGAAAATGGGATTCTACTGAGCCTATCTATTGTACTTACTCCAGGACTTCTGTGAGGATCAAATGAGAGGAGGCACATGAAAATGCTTCACAGACATTTGGCTAAAGTGTAAATGTTTCCACCTGGCTTAAAGCAAGTCATGTTCCTGGGCTTAAGAAGCTCCAAGGAGGCTAGTCGCTAGGGAAAGGAAACCAGGTTTGCTACGTGATGTCATTACCTGGTGCCCACAGCGACTGTTTCCAAGCTTCACTGGGCTGTAGGCTGCATTTTGCGCCATGGAGTCTTGGCAGTGTTGGCTGAGATTTGGTAGGGTGTTGCTCTGTGGTAGTGGCGGAGCCTGTGTCTTGGGGGAAGCCGAGTGTTGGTTTGTTGACACCCGGTTCATAGTGTCATTTATTTTTAAATTGCCAGTGTACATCACGGCACCTCCTGCATTGAGCATCTGCCCCTAGTGGTCAATGTGTGCCATAGCTACTGGTCAGACAGTCAGACAGACACTTAAGTTTTTTATATATCAATATATAGATACCTAATTACTTGACAATTTCATTAACCCCAGCTTTCATTTGCTACAAATAGTCAAAAAGTTTGTATTTCCTTACTGGAACACATCCATAATAAGATTTTGTGGCTGAATATTTATTCTATATGATAATTACAAGGCACCAAACTTGAGCTAAATAAATACATTCAATAACAGGCAGTATTTTTTTAATTATCATTATTTATCAAGTATTCTTGTAGCCACTAGACAAATGTCATTGAAGTCACATGTGCGATGTGAGAGAGAGGGTCTAAGTGACAGACCAGGGATCACTGGGTTTCTGGTTTCAATTAAACACCCATCTCTCCCGAGATGGAAATGAAAATGAGAATGCAGGAGCATTGCATGCATCCCCTTGGCCACCTCACAAGGCCGAGGAGCCACTTGCTCTCTCTTATCAGGGGCAGTGACCTGGAGTTCCAGCTCTGGAAACATAACAGACAAAATGTGAACAAAGGTGGAAAACGAGGCTTTCCTTCCTTCTTTCCTTCCTTTCCTTTCCTCCCCTCTCTCTCCCTCCTTCTTTCCTGTCTCCTTCCTTTTCTCCCTCTCTTCCTCCCTCAGAGATTTCTCTCTGACTTTCCCTCCTACCTCCCCCACCCCCTCTCCCTTTCCTTTTTTCGTTCCTGTCCTCCTTCCTTCTTTTCTTCCTCAGTCTCTCTCTTCCTTTTCCCCTCACTTATGCCATCCCTATTATGTTCTCCACTTTCAGCATACCAAAAAGTAAACATTCAATAATGAATCTTACTACCTAATAATGAAAGCATTTCGATGTTTATTAAGCCCAGTCCAGAGGCTTCAGGATATTTAGCTAAGTGTTCATTATAGAGAATTAGATCATTTCATGACACTTTTAAGACTAACCAAAAAATATGTAAAAATTCAGTTTATAAAGTACCAGATTGCTAGCCTGAAAGTTGTCATTAACATCAATTTCCATTAACTTTCTGTGACTCAACCAAACTGCCACCTGCCTCTTCAGACCCCTTCAATTACCAGTGTCCCTCTGCATTTTATCTTTCCTCTGCACCAACTTGAGGCAAGCATCTCTGCAAATTGCCACCAATTCCCCAATTACTTGGCCGTGTCCGGTATGCAGTAGCACTGAAATGCCATTCCCCAGGAATCAGCGGGAGGGGGACCGCTGTTACAGATGAAAGCAGGCCACCAATAAAACCTCATTACTGCCTGCAGCTTTAGAGAAAGAATGTGAGCAATGGCCACGTTTCTGAAACGGGAAGAACACAAGACGACAAAGGAAGCCTCCCCCATAAACAGATATTTTATTGAGATTGAGTGAGAGAGAAAAGGCACCCCTCCCCCACACCCCTAAAAAAAGAATACCATGTCTTTTGTCATTATAAGCTTTTTGTTCCCAGAGAATCTCTAGTAGGGCAAAAGAAAGACAGCTTCAGGTGAAAGGTTACCTACAACAACAATGCCAGGCACTGGGCCTGCCCAGGTAAAAGGTAGAGGGTAATTTTGTCATTAGCATGCCTGACCCCGTGGCCGCACCATTTCTCACAGAAACCTTAAGACCAGCTCAATTGTCAAGACACAAGCGCTTAAAGGTCAATGTGCACAGAAACCTTCCGGAGACTGCAACTGAATTGCTGACTTCTTTTATTATTGCCACTTACATAAATGATTCAAGGGGCAAGACACGGAGAGACTGGCTTAATGTCGGGATCTACAGGAAGGATTTTGGGGGGTTTGTTTCAAAACTATAAAAAATGCTTTTGCTGTGTTTGGTTATCAAAGAGCAAGCAAGGTTTTGAAAATCCATACATGTTCCTGGACTTGGAGGACTTCCAGCATTCCTTGAAAGGACATTATCAGTTTTAATGTCATTTTTCAAGGAATTTCCCTTTATGTTTTGCCTTTTTTTTTCTATGAAAAGAGAATTTCAACATTCTTTCTCCTTTTTATTTGGAGAAGGGTAGATAATAAGAAAGCTTTTATAACATTGTGTGGACATTACTTCTTTTGAAAAGCAAGAAGAGCCGAAACCGGTTTGGCTCAGTGGATAGAGCCTTGGCCTGGGGACTGAAAGGTCACAGGTTCGATTCCGGTGAAGGGCATGTACATTGGTTGCGGGCACATCCCCAGTGGGGGGTGTGCAAGAGGCAGCTGATCGGTGATTCTCTCTCATTGATGTTTCCAACTTTCTATCCCTCTCTCTTCCTCTCTGTAAAAAATCAATAAAATATATTTTTTTTAAAAAAAAAAAAAAGCAAGAAGAATGAAAGCTTTAAAAGTCTATTGTTTTTTCACAATTAAAATTATAGATAAAAGCATATTGCTTAAAAATAAGTGGGGCAGCCAAAACTGGTATGGCTCAATGGATAGAGCATCGGCCTGGGGACTGAAAGGTCCCGGGTGCGATTCCGATCAAGGGCATGTACCTTGGTTGCGGGCACATCCCCAGTAGGGGGTGTGTAGGAGGCAGCTGATCGATGTTTCTCTCTCATTGATGTTTCTAGCTTTCTGTTCCCTCTCTCTTCCTCTCTGCAAAAAATCAATAAAATATATTAAAAAAAAAAAAAAGTAAGTGGGGCAGTTCCTCAAATGGTTGGACAAGGAGTTACCAGGTGACCCCATTATGTGTGCTGCTTCTGGGTATTCACCCAAGAAAACTGAAGGAAGAGGCTCAGATACTTGTACATCCATGTTTACAGCAGCATCATTCAGAAATGAAATGTGGTATGCACATACAATGGAGTATTATTTAGCCTTAAAAAGGAAGGAAATTCTGACACAGGTTACAACATGTATGACCCTAGAAAACATTCTGCTCAGTGGAAGAATTCAGACACAAAAGGGGCAAATATTATATGATCCCACTTATATGAAATGTCCAGAATAGAAAGATCTATATGGACAAGAAGTAGATTAGTGGCTACGGAAAACCAGGGGTGGAAAATTTGGGAAGTGATAGCTCAAGAATGTTGAATACTTTCTTGAGTTCATGAAAATGTTCTAAAAATTATTGTGTCAATAGATGCACAACTCTTGCAATATAATAAAGGCCATTAAATTGTGCACTTAAAATGGGCAAATTGTAAGATATGAAAATCATATGGAATAAAGGTAGAATTGCCAGATAAAATACTGGTCTTTAAAAAAAATCTTGAAATTATTATTCTTGCTATGCTTGTTTGATTCATTCTCAGATTTTATTCTCTGAACTTTAGAATTGCTCTATTTATTGTCATTAGAATCCCTCTGAATTTGTGTCTGTATAACGATCGTCAGGCAGATGGACCTTCACGATCAAAGGCCACAGAAGTAAGGTCAGAGCAACCGACATTTCCAGCTCCCATCAGCGAGTTTCAGGCTGAACTTTCAAGAATACTTTTCCTTGCACATAGAGGAAGGAGTCAGTTTGTCCCCTTCAAGGAACCGTTCATTCAGGGCTAATGCACTAACTCAATATAAATAAGAAAAGTAATCCTTGTAACCATACTTCACAGTTGCTTTCAAAACAACTTCTGTCAAATTGTAATCATCTCTCAGTATTGGTTGTGGGAGTCTATTTAATGAGAACTATTTGTAATGTTCTAGCACATTGTTAATTCATAAGAGTTTATATCACTGAGGTCATTAAACTATGTTATTTGCTCTGGGGTGTTAAAGAGAATGCTAATAATTTAAACTTACTTCCTGATCCTGCAAAAAAAAAAGTTGATGTTGTATCCAATTTCATTATATCTTCATGTGGCCTTTTAAAAACTATATATTCTTATATTTAATTAACTTTTTCAATTTTTTAGTTATTAAATTGTTCTGTGTAAAAAGATATCATTTGATTAGAAAAACCCTTCAATTTAGATTTTTTAAAAGCTTTCCCAAACATTAGTGATATTGTTTTATTTCACTCCACTAATCATTCAGAAGGTGATATTTACACTCAATAGTCTTCCCTCTGTCAAGAAGTGAACACGGCCTCATGGACATAGTTCACAGAAGCAAATAGCTTTAGCTGTCAGATTCCATTGGTTTCCAGAAAACTTCAGACAAGGAACATAAAAAAAGGCCAAGTCAGAGGAGCCCTAAAATTTTATACCTGGCTTTGTGAGTTAGGCTTAACGCATTTTAGCAAAACTGTAAGACACGCTGGCAGTCCAGCTGCGCACCTGTCACAGCCTCACAACTCCCAGCATGCTGGCCTTCCTCATAAACAGTAAGTATGTTGTAAAACCGTTTATAGCTGCTATAAAAATATTTTGACTATTTTACCCAACTACCAGAGTAGGACATGTGATACTAGTTAAGGGAAAAGAACACAGATTCCCCTTTGTAGACAGCCTTCCCGAATTTTTTTTTTTTTTGGGGGGGGGGATGGGAGGAGAAGAGGAAAACCCCATTTCAGTTGCAGGGAGCCTTAAAAAGGTGTCACTCCCTCGAGTGCAACCCCGGGAGCAGCATCCTGAGTTCAGCCCCACTCCCGCCCCTACAGCTTTGCACCCTATGAGCACCTGACACTCCCTGGCCTTGCCCACTTCCACTGTGTGTGCAGCTCCTCCCACACCTTTCTATCCCACGTGCTTGTGTGTCTACCAAACAGACTCTACCATTAGTGTCAGCCCAAAATCCAGAACCAGTCCACATTCATGGATATGGACTGAGAGCCAGTGTATACAAATGGACAATGGCCTGACCACATATAAAATAGAACTTGTCCCACAGCCTGCAGCAGCCAGCCTGGGAAACCACAGCATTATCTAGGCAGCCCAGGAACCAGCCTGCTAACTTTCAGGCCACTATCTCTAGGAAGCCAAAAAACAACCCCTGTAGCAATCATCCCCAATTGATCAGGACTTAATTAATAACTGACAGCTTCCTTAATTTTCTACCCCACTTCCAACTTAGAACCAACCAGGAAAGTTAAAATACCAAGAGTGTGGAAAGGTAGGTTAAATGACCAGTCATCATTACCAAAAATATAAATCATAAGTAAAGATATAAATAAAGAAGAAGAAGAAGAAAAAGAAGAAGAAGAAGAAGAAGAAGAAGAAGAAGAAGAAGAAGAAGAAGACGACAAATAAGTAATACAATAAATAATAAATAATAAAAAATAAAAAATTTACAAGAATAAACTATGGGTTTTGCATACTCACAACTGTAAACCTACGTTTGCCCTCCCCTGTATGTTTCTCTAATCAATCGCATAGGACACCTCATTTCTATTTAGCCTGCCTACAGCTTCTTCAGGCTAACAGCTTTCAATCAGGGCATATCAGAAGCCTTCTCATGCCTCCCCCACACCCCCTCATACACACACACACACACACACACACACACACACACACACACACACAGCTTCCCCACTCCTCTGCATGGCTTTCAGTCTCTGTCAGACACAGAGATGGTAGCTGACTCCTTTGCTGCTACAGCAAGGTCAGAATAATAAATAGCCTTTGCTTGTTCTCCTTGGTCTTCATTTATTTCTGCAGGACAAAAGACATTCTTTCCCAATGACTTCAGGACTTCAGGCATTTCTTCAAGAGCAATTCTCTTAAATGAGTAGACTCAGCTTTATGGAATCCACTGCAAGTAGAAACCGATTATTCACAAGTTTCATCACCATTTTCCTAGGAGACTATGTGAGGTGAGTGGCTTGTTACACTGTTCTATGAAAAATATGGATGGGCCAAGACAGAAGAATGAAAGTGTAGGTTTTATAGCCCTGACAACCAGGTGTGACTGTTGGCCTAGTGTGACCATTCAAACTTCTACCCAGACTCCAGAACTAATGACAAGCTCTATTTTTTTCCCCAAAAAATATTCCCAAGTTCTTCTACAAGATAAATTTGAATGCCAAGACCCCTCTCAGCCTCAGCTCTCAAACCACTTTTTAAATCTGGTCATCCTGGGCCTACTATCCCCCAAATATAAGGGCCATTCATCTCTCCCAAATGGGAGTAAATGTTCACCCACCATCCAGAGCCAGATGAAATGTCACTTCCTCTTTTTATCTACTACTTTCCCTAAGCAAATGTACTTGCTCCCCCATCTGTATTTGTAGACGGCAGGTAAACCTCTTAAAAGAACCTGACAAGAGGGCATCATAGCCATTTGCTTACATGGCCACTTCCTCGAACTGAAACTGCTCAAGGGCGGGAAGTGTATCATTGTCCATCATCTCTAAATGGAATAAAATACCTGAAGGAAAGAGGGAGCAAGGAAAAAAGATAAAAAGAAAGGAATAGAACAGAATAAAAAGAAGGAAGGGATGGAGGGAGAGAGAGAGAGGAGGGAGGAAGGAGAGAGGAAGATGAACTTCAAAACTTCCTAGCACATCCCAATTTTTTCATGTGCTTCAGTGTTCTATATAAAACCTTCTCTCTTTGCAGGTGCCATTTCTGTTCATGCATACCGGTAACGATGCAGTCCGATTACAGTGTTATAAATTGCTCATATTTGAACAAAGTGCACACCTCCCCAATGTCAGTAAGACACCAATCCTTCTCTCAGCACAGTAGCCAGTCAATGGATTTGGTCTGAATCAGGACTCTGCCCTTCACTGGCCCTGTGCTCCACTTCCTAAACCCCCTGAACCCTCGCTTCTGTATCTGTAACATGAGAAAAATAATACTGACTCACAGGGCCATTATTGTACAATTAAATACAAAAAGTAGGTAAAATTTGGGGCACATAAAAGGTAATCAATCTATGTTAATTTCCTCCTCTATTTTGATTTTTCTCATTTTTATTCGAGCATCCAAGATCAGAATTCAGTAGCCTTGATTGCTTAGGTCTTGGAGTGCTTCAGGCACCTGGTCAGACAAGTTAATAATAATTTTTCCTCTAGAGGAGCCAAAATTTTTTAAGTTTTGATATTTTTTTGATCAACACCTTCAAAACAGGAAGGCACATTTTCAAGCAACTCCAGCTCCAGGGATGAAATGGGGTCACTAATGTCACAGATGAAAGCAAGCTCAGTGCTGTTGTCTTAGAAAACCACTTCTCCCTTTGCACTCACTTGATCCGCCCTTCTTCCCAGCCCTGCTCCTCTCCGCACGTCAGGAGAGAAGCTACCCAGATAGGGTTGGACAGATGTGAGCCTGAAAGCGCTCCGCATTCCAAGGAGCCACACCACAGTACAAACAAAAATATTGCCTGAGGTGAGGATAACAGCAAAGGGATGTCAGGGCATGAAATAGGCTGTTTGACTTCAAGAGAGCCCAGCGGTGCTCTCAAAGGGCAGCACTGTGACCTCAGGCCTCCCCTGGAATCCCGGCTGCCTCTCTGGTTTTATTTATAGTGGCTGCCTTCAAAGAAAGGGTGAAAAATGGTTCAGGCAGTTTGAAGGGTAGTGGGGTGGAGAGAGTGGGAGGAAGAGTAGCAGTCCAGAGAAAGGGAATTAAATTTGCATTAAATAAGAGAGGGGGTAATTCTACTAGGAAACAATTTAAGTGAGGGCAACGAAGAGCTCCAAAGAGTAGCTTGAAGTGAGTCTGAGCAGGTTCATCCTGGTGCCCTTTCCAAGCTCTCTGTGTGGGGTGATTATCCATGGAACTTATCTCAGCAAGGCGAAGAGATGAAGGGCACTAAGGATGGGGCAATCACAGGTCACTGACGAGGGCATCAGTTTCTCTGGCATTTGCACACCTGTGAGCAGAACTGTAGGCCTCTTTAAACCCTGAGAAATGGCAGTGTGAAATCTATTGGCTCCCATCCTAACAATTGCCTTTCTGCTCCAAACTAGAAGTGGGGAGCAGACTCAAGCTCAGAGCCCATATGGTTCATGTGAAGTGACTTCATTTTATGTGGGAAGCCCAGCAGGGAGGGAAGCAACTAGCCATTTGACTTTAGTTCTAAGAGGTGCTTGTCTCTTGAGTAGATCCTGCAGGTAAAGGGTGGAGTGGCCCTGATGTTGTCAGTATAACAGAGGAAAGTCTGGAGACTCACTGACATCCAGAAAAACTGAGGCAGGACCCTGTGGCACCTTCTGAAATCTGTCTTGACCTCGGAAGAGCTGAATTCCCTCTTCTGTGTTCCCACACGGTGTAATGGATTACATACCCTGATTGTAATATCGATCACATTTATTAAGATCTATAGACCTGCCTATCTATCTGTCCAATAGACTATGAGACTCTCAAAGGCAAGGAACATGCCTCATCCAACTTTTTACTTCTAGCGCTTAACACAAGGCCTGGCATATGACAGACACTGGTTAATGTTTGTTGCGTGAATGGATTCAATCAAACAAATTCTAAAATAGAGAGCCTAATCCTCAATTGGTCCCCATTCACATCGAAAGCAGTAGTGCAGTGAAGAAGTCAATAATTAATGCACGTTTTATTTCTACCTTACAAGTTTTGCTGCACTTACTAAGGACTGCCAACAAAATTTTTACAAGTGAACTGTAAATATCAACAAATATCAGCAAAAGATGTAATAAATATTTTCACTTAAATGTATTTATGCTGTTCCCTAAAGCAACTAAGATTCCTAGAATTTAATGAAGAATTCTTGGTAATTTTCAAATGCAATAGTTTCTGCTAATTCTCTAAGGTCAATTTTCAAAGTACAGACTCACTCCTGGGCCCTCCCTCAGCTTCACTGTGTTAGAATCACAAAGAGAAAGATTTAGAAGTTTTTAGCAACTTCTCTGAGTATTAAAATCCTACAGTTTAGGCAGTGCTGTCTCAGAGAGAAGCACCCAGTCATACACTGCATGAGGATCTGTCAGTCATCAGACCGCATATATAACAGTGATCCCACAGGATTAAGAAGGAGCTGAAATATTCCTATCGCTTAGTGACATTGTAGTTGTCCTACATCAAAGTGCAACATGTTATTCATGTTTGTGGTGATGCTGGTATAAACAAACCTACACACTGCCGATCATATAAAAGTATAGCACCTACAATTATGTATGGTACCTAATATTTGATAATGATAATAAATGACAATGTTCTAGTTTATATGTTTCATTGTTATTTTAGAATATACTGTTTCTGTAAGTTTTGAGGCGCAGGAAACTGACCACCAAGGAGTTTTAAAGTAAAGTTTATTCCCCATTAATGAGCGGGACTCATTACGGAGGTAGAGAAATCAGAATTGAAGGAGTTGGGAGGGGAGATGGACCCAGCCGGGCTGCCACCTGGACATGGAGGATCTGAAGCACGTGGCTGGTCTGGGGTCTTTTTCCGCTGAGCCATACCGGATTTGGCGGGTCTGGGGTCTTTTTAAGGGGAGGAATAGGAGAGGGTTGGACCCAGGGCAGAACAGGAAGGGGTGGGCTCCAGGACACTTTGGCAGGCACTGATTGATAGCTCAATGTTTGGAGATGTCTCTGTGACAGGTGCCAGTAATGTCATAACTCCGCCCACCAGTTGGGAGGAGGGAAAACCTTATAGTTTCTACTTATTTTAAGAAAGTTTGCTGTAAAACAATATGCTGTGTTACTTCAGCAGCATCCTCATACATCTCATGTTTACTGTGTCTCTTTATTGCATAATTTTCTCCTGTGCTTGACTTAATCTCATGTTGTTTTGTGCAGTAACATGCTGTACAGGCTTGTGGAAAGGACCAATAGGCTATACCACATAGCCTAGTTGTGTAGTATATCTGCCTGTGTAAGTTCCCCCTATGATGGTCACACAACAATGAAATGGCCTCATGATGCATTTCTTAGAAGGTCACCCATCGTTAAGTCAAGCATGACTGTAACTAGAAACAACACTAAGCCAAGCGTAAAGATCATAGTACTGATTCTTGCCATTTATTAGATGTAAAACTTTACGCAGTCATTCAACCTTAATGAGTTTATTATCTTATCTACAAAGTAAGGAAAATAATGCCTGCCCTACCAAGGGTATTGTTGGGTTCAAATGTGATGCTGTAAGAAAATGACAATGTGCTGGAAAATTGCCATTGGTATAATGGACTCTGCCTCATACTTACCAACTTATTCATAAGTGCACCTTCCTCTGCCTCCAAGGTAGCCATCCTCTCATAGTTGAGAATCAATGGGCATTCAGAGCTTAGGAATGCAGTCAGGAATCCCACAAAACTTGCAAATGGAAGTTTCCCAGTAGTGTGAGTGACACCTCAAAAGAGAACTATTAACATACAGAGTTCTAAATCTCATTAACACAGAACAAGGACAGCATAAGCAAGCAAATGAGAGGTCCTACTCTTTCAGAACCTTCCAAGGGACTCAGGAATGACACCTGCTAAGCTGAGAGGTAAAGGACCAGCTATGTAGTGTTGGTGGAAAATGAAGCATCTCTACTGTTACAGACATGAGAGGAAAGGAAATGATTGTCATCTGTTTTAACAAACTGGTCATCTTTGACTGTTCTAACCATGAATCACCCAAATTAATTAAGTCGTTTCACTTAGTCTGGTCAGGTTTAATTGCAGCCTGAATAAATTGTTGACATTGTAAAATTAATTTATCAATCATTACTTTTCCCATGCAATACTCCAAAGAGTGCTTTAGTTGCTCCTAGATTAACCTGCTTCAATCTGACACCTAGTAAAGCTAAGGGCTTTTCGTAAAGGAGGATGTTTTATGGAGCCGTCATTCCACACAGGCAGCTGGGCAGACAAAGAGAAATCAGCACCACAAGCATTGCACAGGACCAGGGTATCATGGAGAAAGATATATGTCATCTGAAGATAGCGATTCTAACAAGGTTAACCTGTGAGGAATAATTTATACTAACTAGGGTTGCCAGATTCCACAATAAAAATATAGGGCACTCGGTTAAATTTGAATTTCAGATAATATATAATTATTAGCATAAGTAAGCTCCTTACAATATTTTCTATGGGCTTATACTAGAAAATTATTTGTTGGCTACATGAAATGTCTATTTAACTGGGAATCCTTTATTTTATCTGGCAACGTTAAGAGTAACATTGTAATCTCACTATTTCTTTTCTGGTGGTTCTCAGCCTTGGCTGTTCATTAGAATCTTCTGGAGAGGTTTGGAAAATCTTAATGCCAGACTTCATCCCAGACCAATTAAATAGAATCCTTGGGGGTAAGATCCAGGCTTCTGCAATTTTAAAACTTCTCTTGCAATCCCAAACCTCAGCTAAAATTTAGCTAAAGAACCTGTATGAGGTATAGACAGATCATTGAAAGTCATTTTTCTCAAATTATGTTTAATTAGGATTAAAAATTGAGCCTCTCATTTAACTCTGTCTTACCAGGAAGATGTGAGCTATGAACTCCTCAGTAAATCAACATTGATTGAGCACCGTGCTGAGCACTGGAGAAACAGAAATGGACAAGCCGCATTCCTACTCTCAGTGCCCATGTTCTAGTGCACTTTTATCAAAAAAATATTTCAGGCAAAGCTCATTATTTCCAAAAAAGAACCCAGTGAGCAAGTTTAGAATAGAATCTGGAGAATGACATATTGTATTTGATTTATGATAGAGTTAAAGAGCAGGGAGGAAGGGGAAAGGAGGGAAGTTAGGAAGGAACTCAGGAACTCAGGAACTCAGGAACTCAGGAAGGAAGGAAGGAAGGAAGGAAGGAAGGAAGGAAGGAAGGAAGGAAGGAAGGAAGGAAGGGAAAGAAGAAGGATAAAAGGAAAAGGAGTGAGGGAGGGAAAGAGAGAGGGAGGAGAAATTAAAAGAAACTGCCTCTGCTTCATGAAATACATAATCCAGGATTATTACAGATTAAATATGAAAGGCAAAATCCTACCTAATAAAAGAGTAATATGCAAATTTGCCATCATTCCAATATACAAGATGGCCGCCCCCATATGGTCAAAGATGGCTGCCCCCATGTGAACACAAGATGGCCACCACAAGATGGCCAGCAGGGGAGGGAAGTTAGGGTGACCAGGCCAGCAGAGGAGGGTAGTTGGAGGAGACCAGGCCAGCAGGGAAGGGCAGTTGGGAGGGACCAGCCTGCAGGGGAGGGCAGTTAGGGGTGACCAGGCCTGCAGGGGAGGACAGTTAGGTGTGATCAGGCTGGCAGGGAAGGGCAGTTAAGAGTGACCAGGCTTCTTATTTATAAATAATGATGTTGAGGCCCAAAGAGGTGACATGGTTTACCTAACAACTGCTCCAGAACAAATTGATAGCCAAGCCAGTACCAGGCCTGTGGCTCCTTATTCCCTCTCCAATGTTCTTTCTACTGTGAATGTCTTGGCTTCGGTGTAAATAAGTGTAATGAGTTATTTCCTAAGAGCAAAGTGAGGGAGATGGCAATTGGATTTCTGAAGTAGGCAGAAAGAAAATGAGTAGACCCAATTCAAAAATTTTGCCTAGGGCTAGACCTTTATACATTTAATATATGATAATAACAATAATAGATCCACTCAGTCGTTCTTTTCTTCTGAGGGACTAAATTCGCCAGTTCTTTTTGATGGTCAGATAGGAATGATGTTTGAGGGCAATGACATTCCATATACATTATGCCCTTGATGTCCCAGGGTGCATCTTCCTTGAGGGTTATAATTCTTTAGCTGACTTCGAGTCTACGCCTGGTTTTCACACCAAAGACTTACACCCAAGAGTGTATATCTATTATAATTGCTACCTAAAGAGAATAAGAATTACAGATAAGTAATTTTCTTTTTCTAATCTAACCCCTGGAGGCATTTTAACGGCTAATATGGGATGATGACAGGCATTTCTGCAATAATTTATACAATTTCATTTTTCTTAATCATGAATTTTAGTCCTCTTACGTCACCTGCTTGAAATGGCAGCAAAAAATTTTTATCACTGCTTTTCATTTGTAAGACTCCCTTGTGAAGCGCTTAAAATGTCCATACTGATGAGAAATTAAGATTTGCATCTTCTCTGAAATAGCTTCCTTCTAATTGCTTGCAAATCCTCTTAAAACATAAATTGAGGTGCTTTGGAGAGAACACTGTATTTTGAATATTATAGAATACATGTGAAAAGTTACTAAGTGGGCTTAAAAGTCCACCTATTTTCCTTGGCTGAGAAACTGGTGATTAAGAATGTATAGTTAAAACAATTTTCTATGGTACCACATAGAAGAGAATTTAGGGAATGCCTAAGAGTGGATTTGTATATTTCATTTTTGTGGTGCTCATAAATAACAAAATGCCTGATGCAAATGTTGATAATTTGTATTTAATACAATTGATATGTCATCAAATAATATAGTATTCTGATCACACCTCCCCATCAACTCCTTCAAAGCCAATTCAGTTCAGCCAGTGCTAAGGAATCTAAGACAAGCTAATGATCTCCAATAAGAGAATGGAGATATTCCGATAGAGCCCAGGATCATCTGAGATCTAGAACTGTGGGTGACAACACAATAAATGAGTCATGAGATCAACAGGACTTTGCTGGAATGAAATGCAATGTATAGAATGGAATAGACCAGAGTGCATCTCACATGGCAATAAAAACTATTGTTTTGTAAACTCTATTTCCCCGTTTACAATGGGGTTAGGTTATATTGTAAATGTATTTCTTCAAACAAGTTTGAAAGCTGCTATAGCAGATTGAATGGAGTCTCTCAAAAAGTGTGTTCACATCCTGATCCCTAGAACCTGTGAATTGTACTTTATTTGAGAAAAAAGTGTCTGCAGATGTAATTAAGGTAAGGATCTCAAGATGAGACCATTCTGAATTACACAGGCAGGCCCCAAACCCAATGTATAGTGCTTATAAGAGTAAGGTAAAGGTAGTTTTGAGACAGAAGGAAGAGGAGGCAATGTGACCATAGAGGCAAAGATTGAAGTGATTTGTCCACAAGCCAATGGACATCAGGAGCCACCAAAGAGGAGGGAATGAGTCTCCTCAGAGCCTCTGAAGGAACATGGCCCTGGTGAAACATTGATTCCAGACTTCTGGCCTCCAAAACTGTGACAGAATAAATCCCTGTTGTTCAAGCAACCTGGTTATTGGTCATTAGTTACAGCAGACACAAGAAATGAATATAGCCATTGATCCCAGGTGTTTTAACAACTTTAGAACCAGCCTTCTTCCACTCCAGTCTACACTGAAACCCCAATGTTACCCAAAATATTAAGGTCATTCTTTGGTTACCCAGAATTCACCAATATTGTTTAAAAGGCTTTTATGGAAAACATAAATATTCAAGGCCCCACAATCAATATAGCTCTAGGGAAAGAAAAACAAACAAACAAAAACACTTCATATACTCAGTCACTAACACCAAGTAAAGAAATCTCAATCTATTCCCTTCTAACAAGGAAATTTTATTGAGCTTAGTTTTCTGTGAGGTAGGTATTTTGTTTAATTTTCCTAATATAAATTTGTAATAACAGCTTCGCTTTTTCAAGCTTAAAGATGCATCAGAGAATCACTATTTTAGATTCCTCTCTAGTCACTAGAACCAGCCAAAAAAAAAAAAAAAGTAACTTTGCAAGATCAAGGAAACATGGCTCATTAATAACAATGCAATTCTCAATCCCCCCTCTATTCTTTCCAGGACTGGCCAAAAGAAGTGTCTCTAGAAATGTCCTCGTATCAAGTACCATATGCTACCCATTGCTCATCCAGCCCTTTAGCAACTGTAAGGTTCCAAGCTGCCTGGCATATACTTTAGTTGGAACATAATAAAATGAAATTATAAGGGCTTGTAGATAATCCACTGTACTATTTGTATCAGCAGTAATTAGAACTATGAATTGCCAAGAACCTACCATAGGTTTAAGCTACTGGCTTTCTTTGGCTCCTCTCCCGTTTTACAGGAGGGCTGTAGTGTATGTTATTCCACATAAACAACACTTATGTGAAAAACACAAAAGGTAAGACAGTCTAAATCTCATTCATTCACCTAGTCATCCTTACCTTTCCATCTTAATTAGAGAACACCTAGCATTATGCTTAGCACATAGTTGTCACTCTATGAATACATCAGCCTTATTGGATCATGTACAGGGTGGGGCACAAGTAGGTTTACACTTGTGAGTTTATGAAACAAAAATTTCATTCTTGTATTATTTCTTAATTAGTGTAATATTTTACATATGAACAACTATGAATCTACTTTTCTCTCCATTATGTATTTTGAGAATATAGTAAAAACTAGATGTTTGAGATAATTATGAAGTGGGGAGAAAAATAAAAAGAGATATAAGATTGATTTTGGCAAAAAACCTTCAACTAGCTCATTGCATTTCTGACCAGTGTGCCCTTTTCCCCTTACATGTGAGAAAAGACTTTTTTCAAGACAAATAAGACTTTCAAGCTGGCATAGGCCTCGCCTAATAATATGTTGGTTGAAGTTCAAAGCCTCTCAGCAATCATAATCCCTTTAATCCCCAGCAAAACACAGCAAACCGAAATTCACGAGAGACTCTCCGGCCTTGCAAAGACAAACCACCTTTCATCAAGGCGATGGCGGCACTGATGAATTTCCCTCTTCACACCCACAGCACTGTCTGTAACAGTGATCTGTGTCTTTTAGGATGGCATAAAAGATGAGACAGAAGCCCTTCAGAGCGAACTGAGACAGAGGAGGAGAAATGGCTGGTAACAGTGAAGGAGCCAGTAGAGTTAGGGGGAACGAATGCTCACAGGTGGCAGGATTAAATGAAGCCATTAAAAAAAAAAAAATTGGGCCGAAACCGGTTTGGCTCAATGGATAGAAAAACAAACAAACAAAAACTTCGGCTTGGGGACTGAAGGGACCCAGGTTCGATTCCGGTCAAGGGCATGTACCTTGGTTGCGGGCACATCCCCAGTAGGGGGTGTGCAAGAGGCAGCTGATCGATGACTCTCTCTCATCGATGTTTCTAGCTCTCTATCTCTCTCCCTTCCTCTCTGTACAAAATCAATAAAAATCAATAAAAATATATATATTAAAAAAAATTGGATTTTTAGGAAAATAGCACGAGTTAAAACAGTGAGAAGTTATGGAAACAGACAGTCCTAGATTTGGAGATTGACTGCCATTATTTAACTCTAACCTTGAACGGGTGAATTAACTTCTCTAAGCCTGTTACCTTTTTTTTTTTTGTGAGTTTTAGATTACACACCATTTGGGTTGTTACAATTATTTATCGGGATGATGTCTGTAACATGCTTGGCAGAGTAATTAACACTACACTCAATAAAGTTTTGCATGTTTTAATTGTAACCCAGTTCAGAGCTCCCCTGGCTCACTGTAGCCTAGCAGCACCTAGGGAAAGGTGTATTATTAAGTTTTCATCAGACACAAAGTTTTATCCCTTCATTGGGATAAAACTGATAAACCATATTCTCCAGCCCAACCTACACACTGCCAGCAGCTTCCAGAACAAAGAGCTCTGATGCTGCCAACGGTTGATGTCCCCTCCCCCTGGCCAGGCTGGCCAGACCCCACCCATGCACCAATTAATGCACCAGGCCTCTAATATATATCTACTAGAAGCCCGATGCACAAAAATTCATGCTAAAATACGTTTTCCTTTCCCTGGCTGCCGGCACCACCTTTCCACTCAGGCCTAGCCCCTTTCTGCTCAGGCCTCAAAGCTGGCTCTTTCCACTCCTGCCCCACCTTCCTACACTGCCCAGAGGCCCTGAGAGACCAGGGGTGGGGCAGAACCTAGCGTGGGGGGTGATGACACAAGTGTCCCACCCCCATCACTTGGGGCCTGTATATGCAAATTAACTGCCATCTTTGTTGGGTTAGTTTGCATATCACTCCTGATTGGCTGGTGGTGTAGCTGATGTACCATCAATTTACATGTTTGTCTATTATTAGGTAAGATATATACACTGAATGGCCAGGTTACTATGCATTCAGAGATCATAATAATCTGGCCACTCAGTGTATATGTACAATGGAATGTTATTCAGCCCTAAAAAGAAAGGAAATTTTGACACATGCTACAACATAGATGACCTTGAAGACACTACACTAAATGAAACAAACCAATCACAAAATGACAAACACTATTTTAAGAACCAAAAGTAGAGACAGAAAGTAGAAGGATAGTTACTGGAGGTTGGGAGCAGGAGGTTGAGGAGTTATTATGCAATGAGTTCAGTTTGGAAAGATGAAAACATTCTGTGGATGGATGGAGGTGATGGTAGCACAGGAGTGTGAATGCACCTAAGGCCACTAAACTGTACACTTTAAGGTGGTTCAAGTGAAAAAATTATGGAAAAAAAAAAAGGATCTGAATCCTTCTTTCAGTATCAAAAATACTGAATGTAAATAGTACTGCTAAAAGTAACCCTATATAATAAATCCCTAATATGCAAATCAACCGAACAGCAGAATGACTGGCAGAGTGACCAGTCACTATGATGCACATTGATCACCAGGGGGCAGATGCTCAACACAAGAGCTATCCCAAGTTGGGGCAGCTCCTGCATTGAGCATCTGTCCCCCACAACCCCTCAAGGGAGGCAACCGGTGGCAGCAATCAGGGGGAGGGGCTGGCCAACAGGTGGTACCAAGCCACCAGCCAAGATGGTGCCAATGGGCTCAGCCCTGATCACTGGCCAGGCCTAGGGACCCTACCCTATACATTGGGAACAGTCTCTTATATTTAAAAATTAAAACCGGGCAAGGCTACTCTAACATTGAAAAAAACAGAATGATGTAGCAATGGCATTCATGAACTCTGGCTTGCACATTTTGTGGTCAGCCCTGATTCTGACACTTATAACTGAGTGACAAAGCCAATTACTTAACATCTCTCTGCTTCAGTTTTTCCACCCATAAGATGGAAATGGTACTATTACCTCAGAAGGATCATGTTATGCACTACTTTTTATAATCAGGCAGAAAAAAAAAAATGTGGCTGCCCATACAACAGCAAGATGCCTTTTACCTGTATGGAAAGTATGGTCACTGGATCATGCAGCACCCCTGATTGCAAGAGAAATGTCTGACTACCTGTTTAGGTCCAGTCCCCGCAGACATCCCCTGAGGGTGCAGGCCAGACTGAGGGACACCCCACCCCCCACTCCTGTGCACGAATTTCTTGCACCAGACCTCTAGTGTGTGTTATAATCATTAAGATTACTTAAAAGATGAATGAATGTACCATCTCTCACGCACAACAGTCTATACTGTTCCTGGCTGACTGAGATTCTGTATTCCGTTCTGTTCAAACAATGATCATACCTCCACTTTTCATATCTCCACACTTTCCTCCTTTCCCAAACATCTTTTATAAAACCATTATTCTGGAGTAAAAGACCCTGAAATTTAAGTGCTCTATAGCTCTGAATTATTAAAATCAGAATGAATTTACATAATTTTTTCATAAGTGAAATCGTGGGAATTTAGGAAAGTAAGTCCTAAAACAAAGTTATCAGGTGACTGTGCAGAGAAACGGCAGAATCGAGTTTCAAGGACCATGACTATAAAGGGGCAGCACATGGGATTGGTTATGAAATGTTTTTTATGTATCCATGGTGGTGATTACATGAATCTATACCTGTGTTAAAATTTATAGGACCATACACCAAAGGAGTCAGTAAAACAATTTTTTCAGCAGCACAGATGTCCACGTTTCACTTAATTATTTCTGTCTTTGTTCATTTCCTCTGTCCTAGAACCCACATACACCCTAGGCCTCTCCATTGGCCACTAGATTGATATTTGTACATTTAGAGGATGAGAGAGAATAGCTAATAACCATCTTTAATTGTTAAAGATGCATAAATATCTTTAAGCAATTGAAAGGAAGTTCATCTACATTTAGCATGTGATATGACATTCCACTCTTGGTCTTCCCTCGCTGGAGGAGAAGTGTGCACCCAAATAAATATTTACCAGCAGACACAGGCCAGCATCTCTCTGTTGCAGGACTCACTCTAGTCAGCTCTCCCTAACATATAATCAGACCTACATTTCATATACTTGTAACAATAGCACATTGCCTCGGGAATATGATGTGAAAACTGTAAGTCAGAAGTCACTTTTGCTTTATTTATTATGCTGTCATTTACTGTCATGTGGTAAAGGCAAAAGGATCTAATTCCCTTCACTGCTGGGATTATAGCTGCTTGTCTTCTTTTATGCAGATTTCATATCTGAAAGATGCTTCGCTGCACCCACATTGTTGCCTGCTCGCTAACCTGGTCTTTCTTCTGCTGCCTGAGTTCTCACAGAGAGAAAAGGGAATTCAGTCCAAGTCATCTTGCTGCTGTTTCGTCCTCTCTTTTGTTGTCTGCCTGAGATAAAAGTAAAATATAGTGCTTTTTACATGGGGATATGTTTACATCTGTGTCCTTCATTATCTGCATTGCTGCACTTCACTTGTGTTATTCCGATGTTGACAGCAGTGGCTGTCAACATCGGAATAACATGTTTCTTTTGCCTGGCCATACTGAGGCAAAAGAAAAAATCAATACTACAGATGGTGTATTTAAATTTTTGGTATTTGTTAAACATGGTATTTTTCTTTCATTCCAGTCTTTTACAACATTGCCTCAAAATGTTATTTCCCTCAGTTACTGAGGTTTGAGGCCGCTTCTTAAATTTTGCAGCAGAGACGGTCTCACTCACCTCATCCTGGCCCCAGATGAGCGCATAAGAAAACTAAATGAGAAGTCATGAAAGTTCCTTAAGAAAAATATCAAAACTCTAAGAAATATAACATTGACCCTACCATTCAGAATTATGGGGTGTTTTTTTTTTGTTTTTCTTTTAATGTATTTTATTGGTCTTTTTACAGAGAGGAAGGCAGAGAGATAGAGAATCAGAAATATCAATGAGAGAGCAAACATCAATCAGCTGCCTCCTGCACAACTCCTACTGGGATGTGCCCGCAACCAAGGTACGTACCCTTGACTGGAATCGAACATGGGACCTTTCAGTTCGCAGGCAGACGCTCTATCTACTGAGCCAAACTGGTTAGGGTTAGAATTAGTTTTACAACTGCATTCGTTTCCTAGGGCTGCTATTACAAAGTACCACAAACAGGGGCGCTTAAAACAACAGAAAGGTACTGTCTCACCGTTCTGGAGGCTGAAGTCTGAGGCCCAGGTGTCAGCAGGGCCCTGTTTCTCTAAGGATTTATAGGGAGGGTCCTTCCTGGTCTCCTCCTGGCATTTCTTGACTTGCAGCTGCACCACTCCACTCTCTGTCTCCATGGCCATCTCACCTTTTTATAAGGACACCAGATGTATTAGCTAAGGCTCTACCCCACTCCACTATGACTCCTTCTTCACTAATTACATTGCCAATGACCTTATTTCCAAATAAGCTCACATTCTAAGGTTCTGGAGTTAGGACTTCAAGGGATCTTTTTGGAGGACACAATTCAGACCATAAAACCCATTGAAACAGTCGATAGTTCTTATTTTAATTTTTGGCCTGTCAGCACAGCAAGTTGCTTATGTGGATTTGTGTGGGATGTGGCAGTGTGTGGGTGACAAACGAAGGTCTCCCTGGCCACTCGATGGCCCCATTCTGCTGTCTCAGTTACCAAATAACTTCCCACTACACCCATTTGTACTCTGGTCCTCTTCTTCTCTGTTCCTACTAGTACTTACTGCCTATTACCACCATCCCCTTTCACTCTGTCCTTGCCTACAGTACAGTTGTCTAATCTCCCATCTCTTCCCAGTTCCACTCCATATCCAAACGCCCAGGGGTGAGGGCCTGTGGTCTAAACAGTTTCTCATTAACTGACCAGCTCCTCCCGGTTCTCTTGCAATTGATCTGAGTCTCCTACGCATCTCAGCTGCCTAACCTTCGCTGAGTGTGGGAGACCTCAAGAAGTGACTCTCAAGTATCACAGCCATTTTCTAATTTTTTTCCCTTCATTGCCTGGGGAATGTCTCTAAACCTCCTAAGGTGAACAACCATCACACTCAAGACATCATGGGGGTTGCAGGGGGACAAGGTGAGAGAAGGGGCTAAGACTCAGAAACGCAGCATTTGTCATACAACCCCACACCCTGGGTTTTATTCTTCTTGGGCAGCCACCACCTTAGAGCAGTAAACCATTTGTTTAATCACTTTGCTTTTCCCTGACTGCTAGTAATGAAATGCTGCACTCTCTAAAATAATTTCCTGACTATTTGCTAAGATTCATCTCTGACATTTCATTAAATATGATCATTTAACTGTACAAGTACAAATGCATTTTTAATTTAGCTTACTGCCGATATTACAGATGTGGGGAAATGAATTCGTATTGCTCTGGGACAAATATATTATTCACATATGCATGCGACAAAAGAACAAATTATTAAAAATTACTGAAACTTCCATGAAGATTTATATTTAACTTTTGCATTTTCAATCTCCATGTCATTGTGAAAATGTATAGCATGTCACTTTGTCAGCATGATTCTATGAAGAATGTGTGGGCAATTCCTGAAGGATCTTGATCAATAGTTTTCATCTTTGTCATTGACACACTGTGGTACTTAAAGAGATGGAGACTGAGTTTCAAGTAAGGAGTTATGATGTTAGTAGTCTTAGTACTAAAGCAGTAGGTTATTTACCTTCCTCTTTAAAAGAAAACAGCAATAGGAAGTATGTTTGCTATCTTTTGTACTATAAATTCAACCATAATACATGCTAAAGTTTTCTTTATAGGAAAGTAACCAAAATGTCAATTGACATTCTTGAATGTATTCTTGGTGTCTATTGTAATGGATTCAAAACTGACCATTGAGAAAACACGCTTGTATTAAACATTCAGCCAGGAAACCTAGAACTTACAAGTCATGAACTAACAATTATTGTCTCATAGGGTGTCAAGTGTTTCCACAGAATGTACTTTATAGTTGTGGAAAGAAATAAGCTTATTTTAAAAATCTTTATAATATAGTTTAGATAATGACAACAGCAAAATAACAGAGGTTTGAAGCAATTGTGTAGAAGAAAACTCACTCCAAAAGTGGAATTTAGAAGCTTGTCATTTCCAGATATCAAAAAACTAAAAGAGCTCAAATATCCTTCACACTTAATACACCAATAAAATTAAAATAGTAGTTTCCAGTCATCTATTAATTAATTCCGACATCAGTTACTAATTATGAGATTTGAGGTTTGGAAGGGATCTTTGAGATCATAGGATCACTTAACTTGATTATTTTACAAATACGAAAAATGAGGTTCAAGTAATTTGTATGATCACACAATAATTTGGTAGACAAACTCAAACTAAAAGCCAGGACCCGATTCCTGGTCAGCACGTGATCCTAAAGCCACGTAGTCAGAGAATGTAAGCCTCGCCTTGCCTATGAGAGGATATTGAACTTCACAACAAAAGCACAGTATGCAGCTGAGCAACTAGCGTCCAGCCTGTGGCTCACTGTTCACCCTGGGCAGGGATAAGGAGGATTAAATGATAACAATGCATTAGAGGAATTTGTCTCATCAGCCTTGTGAAGAACAACTAATCTCACAGATCGTACTGCTAGTTTAGTACTTTGTTAGTTGATGCCTGTGATGGATGATTTTATGTGTCATTTCTACTGGGCTTCAAGATGCCCAGATATTTGGTCAAATATTATTCTTGGTGTGTCTGTGTGGTTGTTTTTGAATGAAATTAACATTTAAATCAGTAGATTGAGTAAAGCAGATTGCTTTCCTTAATGTGGGTGGGCTTCATCCAATCAGTTAAAGGCATGAATAGTCCAAGATAGACTACCCTCCACTAATTTCCAAGGAATTTCTCCTGCCTGGCTGCCTTCAAACTAGGGCTGGCTTTTTCTACCCTCAGACTCAAACTGAAACAGCTCTTCTTCAGACTCAGCCCTGGAACTAACTCTCTCTCTCTCTCTCTCTCTCTCTCTCTCTCTCTCTCTCTCTCTCCCTCTCCCTCTCCCTCTCCCTCTCCCTCTCCCTCTCCCTCTCCCTCTCCCTCTCCCTCTCCCTCTCTCTCTCTCTCTCTCTCTCTCTCTCTCTCTCTCTCTCTCTCTCTCTCTATATATATATATATATATATATATATATATATATATTCTGTTTCTCTGAAGGACATAATACAATGTCCCTGGTATATTTAAATTTAACATCAATTATAATTGCTTTGTTAAATTGTTAACTCTCCATTCATAAGGCAAACATTGTAGAAACTCAAACAAGTTTGCAGAAATACAAAAACCTGCATGCTAGAGCTACTGGATTATATTTCTAAAGTTAATGCATGTAAAAATCTTATGTTATAATAAAAAAAGGCTGTCATTCTCCAGGCCTCAGTTAAGTGTGAAAATGACCAACCCAATCGTCATCTTTTCCTAACAGAGGAGGTTTGAAAACATCACACTGAGTGATCACACCACTAGCAAGCTCACCGGCACTGCTTCCTCACTCACACTTGATTTGGGTTTTTCCCCCTTCTAATGAACAACATGTCTTTCTCCCTTGCCAAGTGTGAAAGGGGATGTTTCCATGCACAGTGTGTTAAAATAGAATTGGAGAGACACAATTGCCCCCAAGTCTTCTTCCTTTAGAGTGGTAGCATAGGATCACCTTGCTACGGTGAAGCAATTAGGCCAGCCTGTACAGCTTTAATTCATGCACTCCAGGCTGTACAATGCCACCATCTATAAATGTTATTATTCTGCTTCTGTCACAAGTGATGGCATTGAATGAAGCTGTGTGCCTGTGAGGACTTTAACTGCTCATCAGCAATGAGGGGGAACGAGGGATGTGCAAGCATCCCAAAGTGATAAGGTTGAAGTGAGATTATCATTCACAAAAATTAAAAAAAAAAAACCCACAGGAGCAAATATGTCCTTTTTCAAAAGCTGAATCACAATCTTTTAATTCAAACAGATATTTTAACGCAATGTGTCAAAACATTAGGAGAATAAGTCTGTCTCTTCCAGGCTGAGAAAACAGCTGGAGCCAGGACAGATGTGAACAGCTCTCCTACCAGAAGTGTTTGTTTTCAAGTGTTTCCCTGTGCAGGTCTGCCATTGGGCCCAGCATTTGAAACATATGATGATGTTTTATCACACCTTTACTTTAAGAAGTCTGGTGGCAGTCTCTTTTGTCTTTTGTGAGAACAACAGTTTTGGTTACTTTTAGTGGACAGAAGGAAGCTGAACCCTCTTCTTGTGCAAGCAAATATTTTCCTTTGTGTGGTAAAGAAGGAGCAGCTGCATTCTGACCAAGGTATGAATAATAGAGATGATACACTTGCTAGAAATGAGACATAGGGTTAGCATCCTAAAACAATCATCTAGGGAGGCATATTGCATCTCCCTTCTCTCCTCTTCGGACTTGTGAGTGCCAAACAATACTTTATAGGGGATGTCCAGCTTGACCCCTTCACCAACCCAGCTCAGCAACAAACAAGCCTTGTATAAAAGGAAGGACTGCAGTTTCTCAATATTCATGCACAATGGTCCAGAACTGTCAAATCTACTCAGTTGCATCCCATTCCATATCCTGACTGCTACAGTATCTACTCATTTGTCAATCACTTTCTGGTGCTTGTTCCTCTGCGTCAAAATGGTGTTCAAATGGCCATCAACCATCCCCATCCAAGCCCTTCGAATTCTGACCCCCTCTTTCCCTATCCATGAACTAAGACTGATAGAAACCTCACTGTTTAGAATCGACTCCCCCACCTGAGTACTATGCTAACAGGTAGCTCCTGTTAGAAATGAGTCACCCTTTGAACAGTGGACGTGAGTGGTTGCACAGTGGAAGGCAGTGGACTATTGGAGGGAGGTAAGTGAGCTTCTCATCCACACATAAATCCACATAGGTTGCCCCACACATTTAAGCTATCCATGCAACCCAGAAAATGTACAGCACCAGCGAAGTTTATTTCCACAGGCCCTGCCTCCCTCTTCTGTGCTCCTATTCATCCTCCAAAACTCTCCCCATTCCTCTTGCAGGCACCAAGACTCTCATTGCCTTTCTGCTGATCCTTCAACTTTGTATCAGCTTCCACTTTCATTAAAGAATGTACTATCAGTTCTTCACACCCCAGAGTTGTTATCTCTAATGAACAAACAAGTATCCAGTGCCCAGAAAGTATATGGTACCACCTAATGAGAGCAGCAGCAGGGTGGGGAACAGAGAGCACCTGGCTCAGAGTCCAGAAACCTGAGCACAGGATCAGCCACATTAACCACTCTGTGACTTTCCCTTCAAGGACTTCAGCTTCCTTACCTCTAAAACAATAGCACTGGACTAGGTGATGTTAAAGAGCTCTGTCATTTTATGGACCTGAGGACTTAAGTTGCACAGTATTTTATTCTTTCAACACATTGTCATGCATTTTATCTTAGCTTCAAAACAGCCCATATGGTGCATTGGGATGATACTACTATCTCCCATATTAGAGGTGGGGACTCTAAGGTTCAGTGATATTAAATTGCTCCCACCAGGTCATATCACTCTGAGGATAATATGTGGCCAGATGGACAGAATTCATGCAAAAAAGGAAAAAGGATAATAAAAGGGAACATCTGTTTTGTAAAGCAGTAAATATGGGAATTCAGAAGGACCACCCCACATTTCCAACCCCCAAATATCACTTGGAACAACTCTATTTGGGGGGGGAAAAACTACCTTCAAGTGAAGGGGGACTTAAGTTGGACCAGAATGAAAAAGCAGGCTTAGTAAATTATGGTGATTGAAAAAGGCATTTATGGCAAGGGAAACAGCATGACCAAAGGTCTAGCCAGTAATATCATTCTCCTACACATGGCAGTGGATCTTGCTTTCAAATCTACTAGGAAACACTTATTTTAGAAAGTAAGAAGTAACTACTGGATGCTATTTCTGAGCCATAACTAGGAGAATTGTCCACTGCATTGTAGAGTGAAGTGGAACTTATGATAAATAGAAATAAGGAGAAAATTTTTCACTGATTCAGATCAAGTCAAATATCTTGTCATGTATCCAGGTTTACTCTAATCACCAGAAATGTCTATCTCAATCTTATCTTTACTGTTAACCACAGTCAGACAAAGAAAATAATCCTACTTTTATTAAAATTATAAAACTGATTTCAATAAAGGTGTTAATACACCTGAAATACCTTTTCTTAAGTAATCCTATGTCATAAAGGCTTAATATGTTAAGTGTCCAGTGGTTCGGTAGGCCATTCAACCAAAGTGTAATATGCTAATGATATGCTAAGGCCAATCAACTGATTGCTATGATGTACATTGACCACTAGGGGGCAGATGCTCCAACTGGTTGGTTAGCTTGCTGCTGGGTTCCAGCTGATTGGGACGGAGCCAGACAGGCCGGACTTGCCCTGGAGCCCTCCTGCAGTTCCTCCCAGGTTGGCCAACCTCCCTTGTCCTTCCCTGGCCCTGATTGTGCACCTGAGGGTCCCTCAGCCTAGCCTGTGTCCTCTTTCAATCTGGGACCCCTCAGGGGATGTCGGAGAGCCAGTTTTGGTCCAACGGTGGAATGACCAGTCACTATTCACACACTGACAATCAGGGGGCAGATGGTCAATGCAGCAGCTGTCCCCAGGTGGTCTGTGCCCTCCCACAGGGGAGCACCACTCAGCCAGGCTCATGAGTGGCAAGTGCAGCAGCAGCAGCAAAAGCCTCTCTACCTCTGCAGCAGCACTAAGGATGTCCAACTGTCAGCTTAGGCCCACACCTAATGGACATCTCCTGAGGGCTCCTGGATTGTGAGAGGGTGCAAGCCAGGCTGAGGAACACCCCCTCAAGTGCATGAATTTTGTGCACTGGGACTCTAGTTCTTAAAATAATGTCCCACCTCTGCCCTAAGTCTCTCTGACAAATTAGAAGAGATGGTAAAAACATTCTCCTGACCATGCTCTAGATGAAGTACACAGCATTTGTAGTTTTCCTTTATGTCTCATACAATAAAATAAAATAAAATAAATAAATAAAATAAATAAATAAAAACTGCTATATGTAAGGGCACTATTTCAATTATTTTTGTTGTTTAAGCCCTTGTTTACATTTTACTCAAAATTTAATATTCTATTTATTGTTAGTGTATGTTGAATCGCACTTGCCTTAAATTGCATGACTTAGAGAGGCCGGACTATGCATATTTAATTCCATTTTAAGGAACTCTAATGCTACTTTCCATACACACAAATATCTGATAGTAGTGAAAACAAGGATAATGGAGGTGAGGATGGTGATTGATTAGGATGATGATGATGATAATGATGTGGATGTTGACAATGATGGCAAAAATCACAGTGATTAATAATAAATTCTTCTTCAATAACTTCTGCATCAAATATAAGCCATTTTCTTGTGACTTTCAATTTTCTTTCCTCCTCAGTGATACCAGCTTTCACTAAAAAGGCTTTCAACTTCTCTTCAAGATGATTTGGTGGTAAGAAAGAAAATGAGAAGAACTCTTGCTCTATCACAAGGAACTTAGCAATAACGCATGTCAAGTGGGATAAAGGGGAAACAAAACCATAATAAGCCTCAGATGACCTCCTCTAAGTAGGAAAATTATTAAAATAAAACAGAAAATAAATGCAAGAAAGTTAAGTTTTGCCAACAAATGTCTAATGTGAGCATGTCTAGGGAGATGCCGGAGGCAAAAATACCATCTGATAACAGTGATTGGTCTGAGAAGGCAGGGCTAGGCCACCTCTATCCTTCAGGTGGACAAGAGCTGATTAGCTATGACAGGTAACTGAATAATTGCTTTAATCACTTCAGTGAGCCCTCTTCCTTGTCCCAGCAAAAGAGTGATGCCTTAGCCAGCTTTAGAGACCAGACACCCCTAAATGTGACATCTCTAACCAACATGCATGTATTATTAATGGAAGCATTATTTCTACTATTGTTCATCAAAAAAATTAATGAGGGAATGGGAGCGTTCTAAAGAGACCTCAAAGTTGGCATAGATAAGGACTTCATTAAATGGCTCAGGAGTTTGCCTTTATAGGATAACTTGACTTGATGACCAGTTAGTGGAGACTGAGAAATAGCAAGAAGGGCAAAAATATACCACCCAGAATACAGTATGGATTCAGCTCTTCCACGGAGTAGGGGATAATTAGAGCAGTGTGTCATCTAAACTTTTCATGTGAACTATGGAACACACTCTCTCTAAATCAGAAACTGTCAAGTCTGCTTAAAGCTATGAGCAACTGGGACTTCTCTCCAGCCTACACCTACTCATTGGAGATGCCCACTTACTGTAGAGGTGCTTTATTTTAGTCTTATCTCTTGTGCATGTTTGTTTTGCTACAAAATAAAACATAAGTAATAAAACTTTGTAACCCTCGAGGAAATAGATTTTCTATGATTTTCCCTAATACTCAATTTTTGCCTCACTACTCAGAATTTTTAAGGAAGCCACAATAGCTTATTCTGAGTCTGAGCAACCAGTTACCCTAACTCTCCATCCACTGGCAAGGGATTTTCATGGCAGAGAAGCACTGCATAAAAATCTCTGTAATGTGCTAGGGATTATAGGAGCTCATGGAGCTGAATCTAAGTAATCCTTTTGGTGTAACACCACCATCCATTCGCCAATGTGCAGACTTTTCTTTACTACAGAACTTAGCATATCTTATTAGAGGTCATTACTGTTTGTGTCTGTTTCCCCACATGAACCTGAGCTACTAGAGGGACAGAAACCAGTGTGCTCCCCTTTTAATCTTTAGTGCTTATCCCTGTACTTGGCAATTAGTAGGTGCTGAATAAGCATTGCACAATCAGTTTTCTTTAAGCCTGAATAATTATTAGGTTAGCACAATGTCAGAAAACACTTTTTAAATATATTTTATTTATTTTTTTCAGAGAGGAAAGGAGAGGGATAGAGAGTTAGAAACATCAATGAAAGAGAAATATCGATCAGCTGCCTCCTCCCATCTCCTACTGGGGATGTGCCCGCAACCCAGATACATTCCCTTGACTGGAATCAAACCTGGGACCTTTCAGTCCACAGGCTGATGCTCTATCCACTGAGCCAAACCAGTTAGGGTTGCAAGAAAACATTTTTAACTAAACTTGTGTTTCTGAACTAATTTTCATGTTATATTGATACCATTCCTTTTCTCTTTTTCTTCTCTTTTTGTTCTTTCTTTCTCCATTTTCCATCATTCATTCTATTGCGTTCACTATGAGGCTTATGTAATATTTTCTTTAAGGAAAGAGTATATCAAAGAAGAAAGTGAAAAGAAATAGATATTTATGGAGTGACTACCATGTGTTTTAGGGGATGCTAATTTTTAAAACATTATCTCATTATACCCTCACAAACATACAGAGAGGCAGCTAATATCTCAATTAAGAAACTGGACCTCAAAAAGGTAGCAAAGTTGCCCTATGTCTATTGTAACTCCAAACTGCATGAACTTTTCCCTGTTCAAAACTGCAAGGAAAAAAATAGAAAAGTTTCTAGCTAATGTCAAATAAGTCACATTCTTAAAAATACTCAGCGTTCCAGTGGAATTCCTCATTATTCAAGTAATAGAACCAGCCAAATTATCTGTATCACTCTTCTGAGTACTATCAGAGGGGGAAAGCCAGAAGAGGTGAATGGGGAAGAGGAGGAACATATGTAATACTTTCAACAATAAAGACTTTTTTAAAAATATATTTTATTGATTTTTTTACAGAAAGGAAGAGAGAGAGATAGAGAGCTAGAGACGTCGATGAGAGAGAAACATCGACCAGCTGCCTCTTGCACACCCCCTACTGGGGATGTGCTGCAACCAATGTACATGCCCTTGACCAGAATCAAACCTGGGACCTTTCAGTCCGCAGACCGCTGAGCCAAACTGGCTTCGGCTAAAGACTTTTTTTTTTAAAGTAATGCAAGTTTAAGTTAAAAACAATAAGGAAAATTACTATTTTGTTTTACACAGCTCCTTTGTAGTGTATTGAATTTGACCCTAGTTTATTAATTGACAAATTATCATCCCAATACCTCTGACTAAATTATTGTGTATGAACATTACAGGTATGTAAGATTAATTAAATAACACTTTTAAGAAATACTCATCATCCTTAACAGGAAATTCCTTCATTGTGATCAATTCATGTAATATATTAAGAACTAGAGGCCCGGCGCATGAAATTCGTTCATGGGTACAGTCCCTAGGCCTAGTTGGTGATCAGGTCCAATCTGTGGCATGACCAGCAGGGCAATCAGGGGAGGGGGAAGCCTGCTGGCAACCAACTTGGCCTACCTGGCATGGCCTGCTCACCAGCTCTGTCCCCCGCTGCCGCCACCTCTAGGGGAGGCGACCAGCAGGGCGATCCGGGGTGGGACCAGCCAGCCTGTTCACCAGCCATCCCTATCCCCTGCCACCACAGGTCGCTTCCCTCTGCAGGGTGATCAGGGTCCCCCACTAGCACCCGCCTTGGTTGGCCTGGGGCCTGCAGGCTAGGGGCAGTGCCTGCATTGAGCATCTGCCTCCTGGTGATCAGTGTGTATCATAGCAACCAGTTGTTCCACTGGTCATTCTACCGTTCGATTGATTTGCATATTAGCCTTTTATTATATAGGATTATACAAAGGGTAACATGTACCTAGTGCCTGGTATTTCTCCGTACATGTGCTTTCATGGTATATGAAGAGCTTGAAATGGGGGATGGATAAGTGCTTTGTAAAGAGCACACAACTACAAAGCCCATGCATGTCTACTTTTCAATCGTTTGTAACAGGCGTTCCTGACTTTAAGGCATATAGTAAAAAATAATTTTTAAAACCTTTAGTAGAAGATTTTGATTTTAGGAATCAAAAACTTAACTCTTGTATATGATACCTTGAATTAGTGATTTAACCATTTTGAGCTTCCTCTGTAGTAAGATGAGAGGAACAATACTGACATCAAAGGAATTGCTGGAGGTACAGTGATCACCAACTAAATCTGCCATTTAACTCTCCCTCTCCCTCGGGGAGTAAAGAGGTAGACGACGTTTCCCTGAAGAGGATGGAGGGGGACCATGCTCTGTGAAGGGCTTCTTCCATCCCTTCGTACTGCTGCGCGGTTGTTGAAATGGTGGGTGTTTCCACGGAAAGGCCCCTTCTCCCGGCCCCTCTTCAGTTGCTGTGTTTCTTCCCACCACGGGTCCTCCCTGACGCCCATAGAGCAAGCGAAGAACTCGGCTACCTGTCCCTGGGACCAGAACGACAAGAGAAGCTCTTGTACCTGTGCCTCTAGGTCTTCCCAAGCAGGAAAGCTGCTCCTGAGGCAGCCTCTGCTCCCTGCAGCCAATGCAGCTCCGGTGTCTCCGGTGATTAAAGCTCGGTCAACACGGAAGTGATTCTATTCGGTCATTGTTCATTGCTGACAACATGGTTTCCCAAAACCTCGCATTAAGTCAGGCTGCCCTAACAATAACAATGAGGAAACTTCCGCATAAGGAGAGCTGACCTTCCTAGAAAGTGGCATAACTGATGTAACTGTGATGATGTGTTTTCCTACTTGGCTTCTGGGTTGGGAGGAGGGTGGTGCTGGAGACCAAGTTTTTACTTCATGATTGTGACCTAAAATCCATTGTAAAAATGTCGCCATGACCACAAAGCACTGATCCCATGTAAAACACAAAGCATTTTGTGTTTTACAAAAGTTTGTATTTTACAAAGTAAGGGTTATATTTTAGGCTTTTACCAGTACCACTTAGTACAAGTTTCCTAAAAACAAGTTGGAAAGCATGAATGTGGGGGGAAGAGGGGTGCAGGCAGAAAGACAGAGTAGGGAGGAGGAGGCACCTGGTCCTTCAAAGGTGATGCAACTGCAGAACCATCTCAAACTGGCTGTGTCCTGTTTCTTATAAGATACTGGGTTGTTTCTCAGAGACAACAGAGCAAAACTGTAAGTCATACAGCCAAAGCAATCGCAGGGGAGAGGATGATGCAAATGACACCTAGAATCAAGTTTCTCCATCCACACTTCCCCATAGAACCAAAGGACCAGGAGAAGACCCGAACCTGAACACTGGACTCTTTCAGAAGCAAAGCGTCTGCTGTCCAGGAAGACCCCATGCTGTAGTCCTTTAAATCTCTCCCCGGAACCCTGGATCAAAGAGGCAGATTTGAGCCTTGTCTCCTGTCTCCTTGCCCTCACCTCGCAATAAACCTTTTTCTTATTAAAACAAAAAACAAAAACAGTGCCATAGTATTGGCTTCTATGTGCCTCAAGCCATGAGCCCTGACTCCATACAATGATAGCTAGAATACCAAAAGAAAAGAAATTTGATGTCTGACTTCCCAAAGGCCAATTTTCTTGTGTGCTATTTTTGCCAAGGCCCAATCCAAATGTTGAAGGAGCGAAATCATTCTCAAGTAACTAGCAAGAAGCATCAAAAATCCACCTCGTAGTGTCCATTTATTTTTTTCAAGCATGGCTTAAACAAATCAGGAAATTTGTCACACCCTTTTTGACACTATGCAATACTGGTTATTAGTTGGGAAGAGAAAGCAGAAGGAACTGGGAGAGGTCCTCCTGGATGGTGGGAGAAAGTTGGATGCGTACTCCATCAACTCTGACCCTCTGAAGTGGGGCACCACCTTGGCCTTCTTCAATGCTATACCCCAAGGTCTGTGCCTGGTCCTCAGTGACCACTGTTAAATGACTGTCCGTATGAATCAATACCATAAGACTATCATCAAACCCCTACGAAATATGCAGGACAGGTATCATTTGGCCAATGAGGAAACTGAGGCTGGGAAAGTTAAGAGTTTTCCCCAAAGTCAAACAGGAGAAAAATATAGGTGCTCCTAGTTCTTCCTGAAAAATTAGCTTATCCAGCCAGGTGCCACTCTTAATGAGCCGAATGTTTGTATTCTCCCCCAAATTCATGTACCAAAGCTCTGCCCCTCAGTGTGATAGTATTTGGAGGTAGGGTCTTTGGGGAAAAGTTTAATTTAAGTAAAGTCATAAGAGTAGGGCTCCCATGATGGAATTATTAACCAAAATTCTCTCACTCTTCCCCTCTCTCCCTCCCTCCCTTCCACCCTCTTCTCCAAGTCACAGCAAATAGGAAGGCTTTTGTAAGCCAGGAAGAGGGTTGTCCTTACCAGTAAATAACCAGTTTTACAGGCATCATCATCTGGACTTCAGATGAGAAATAAATGTCTATGATTTAAGACACCCGGTCTGTGGTATTTTGTTTTAGCAGCCTGAGCACACTAGCACGACCTCCACGTTTACCCTCAATTTATTTGAGTCACATGTCACCACCTGATATGGCACCGTATTTTAAAGAATCTAAAATGCTGTCTATTGTGGCACACACCAGTGTTTTATGAATACCACTAAGAGGAGAACTAGCTCCAATTACACAAGGACACAACACTTCCTTATCACATAGAAAATCATTTTATACTCATTAAGAGAGCTTTTAAAGATCTGATTAGGCATAGATTTTCTCATGTATCCTCCTGCACATACATTTTTTAAAGTGAGATAAATTGGTTAAAATACTTCTAAAACTTTTTCACGGAGTTCCATTCTTTGGAATCATTTTTTTGAGCCAGAGCCATCTTATGCTTGTTTTGCCACACAACGTCACCTTTGGTGCCTTAAGATTATTGATCATGCGGCATTTCTTAAAATAAATCCATAGGAAACCTTAAACTCACAGCTGTGCATCATGTGGTTGGGCCTATTTGGACTCAACCTTCCAGGAGGCGGCTACACTCCTCTGACTCAGTGTTGCCCCACCCCGCGGCCATGTGTTCACAGAGGCTGAGAGAGTGATATACTCTGCTTCTAGAATTCTCTTCCAGGTTCCTGACACACACTGTGAAGTCTTTGATATCATGTTTCAGGAAGTAGCCCCTACAGATCAGTGGCTATAAGATGCATCTCAATATCAGAGATATTTTTAAAATTATCTGCATGTGGAATCAATAAAATGCAGCTTTTAATGGATTTGCTATTTGCTCCACTAGAATGGGAAATCAGGGGTTGTGTCTAATTGATTACAGCCATCTTTCCAGCCCTAGAACAATGCTGGCATGTTCGGTGCTCAATAAACATTTCTTGAAGACATGGTTGAATTAATTCATTCATGAATATCATTTAGTTAACAATTTAAGAGAGGTTTATTCTTTTCAGTTAAACTTGTTATTTTCATAGAAAAGCAGTATTTATAACATGATCTTTTCAGAGAGAAATAAAGAAAAAATAAATAACCCTATGTTAAGAGTTATAGTTAATAGAGTATTCTTCCTTTATTTGTGTATACTTTCTACATTTTCTAACATGACATTATTATGTTATTAATTTTGTAATAGACTGTTATATCTACACACTATTTTCATTCACGTTGCTTTATTTTTATGTAGCAAAAGGTTAAAACCATCCATACTGCATAACAACAGCACAGTCTCAATTCAATTATTTTTGTATTAACTCCATTTTCAATACTTTAACTTTTAGAGCATCTTAGTATAGGGTTTCTTAAGAATGTGTATCTACGTCTAAGGATAAATGGAAGGAGACCACGTCACTTCTCCTCAGGAACCCAGGCTTGGGCCCTGGCTCCTGTGGGCTTGAGCAGATCCCTCTGTTCACCCAGGCTCTGTGGGCTTCAGGGCAGGTCCCTGGACATGCAGAAGTTCTCTATGAGCTCAAGGTTCTGAAGAAAATTGCAGGCTATTGGCAAGCTGATAAAGCATGCTACTCAGAGAGGCATCAAGAAGCTAAGAAAATTGGGGGAAATATTTCAGTTAAATAATCAGCCTCCCAGACTAGTCAACTTCAATCTAGAGTGGTGGGGAGGAGAGGGTGCTATGGAATGAAGTGTACCCCCCACACCCAATTCCTATGTCGAAGCTCCAGAATATGACTGTCTGGAGACAGGTCCTTTACCGAAGTGTTTGCATTAAAATAAGGCCTTAGGGTGAGTCCTAATTCAATCTGGCTTGTGTCCTCATAAAAAGAGGAAATCTGAGCACACACGAGAGACACCAGGAAGGCACATTTGCAGAAGGGTGGCCTGTGAGAACACAAGAAGATAGCCATCTGCAAGCTAAGCCGGAACCTCAGAAGGAACCCATCCTGCCTGACTCCTTGATCTTGAATTTTCGGCCTCCAGGACTGTATGAAAATGCATTTCTGTTGCTTAAGCCACCCAGTCGGGGACATTTTGTTACAGCAGGGAGCTTGAGTCAGCAGGACTCTTCTTTTTGCACAACTTTAGCTCATGCAGTGTTGTCTGTTCCCTGTGTCCTCTGAGAGTGTGTGCATGATTTGTGGCGGTGAAGAGAAGTGATGGCAAAATGCCTTATACCTATAAGTGATTCCAAAATTCTTATTAGCTCTTACCCTCAACCTGCCCCCACACCAACCTCCATGATTTGCTAACACTTTGTGGTCCAGAGACTGATTTGAAATTCCAAATCTAGCTGGGACTCTGTGATGCTCCTGACAGATCAAGGGCAGGCACAGAAAAAGACACAGGAAATAAATCTAGAAAATACATCGCCCAGTTAATCAGCCCCTTTGTAGACAGTTCTAAGTTACTTGTACCTAACAAGATGGAAGTGAAAGCTTATAGCATAGGAGAAAGAAACTGACGAATTATTGGCCTGACACTCTCCAGTTGCTAAACCTAGATAACAGATTCATTAACTCACCACCACCACCTCATTCCCCTCCTCAGCAGTATGGGTTTGATTGCCCTCTTGCCTACAGGTAATTCTCCATCAAAATTAAACCTGTCAGCCAGTCCTCGATTTTATAAACTATGAAGGCAGAAGAAGAAAGGAGGCTGGCGAAGGCGCTGGGTGGGAGGGAGGCTATCTTTTCCTAGGCTGCTAAACTGCCAATCCAAAATTTCTCCTAACAAGGGCCTTGAAATATGCCTGCATTCACGGTGCCATAGTGACATCAGCTGGTCACTTCCCAAACAACACCCAAGCTCAGGAGGAACCGGCTCAGGAAAACATTTGAAAGGCAATGATGGCCAAGATCCACCAGGTAAGTGCATTTTTTTAGTTTCTGCACATAAGCTAGATTTTCAAAGTGTCTTTTCTAGTGCTTCTTCCAAATAGGCAATATTAACAGCTGGTGAAGTAAGCTTTTAGAAATGGGAATTTAAAACTTTCCAATGGCAACAAGCATGATAATAAGTATGATAAACCAAAATAAAGCACATAAATTTTATAAATTATGAATAGATTTTAATTTTTAAAATATAGGGTGGGAACTAAGCACAGTGTGAAATGGCTTCTCATACAATATTAAGACATAAAGTGACGCCCAGGATGCATGGCTCAATGGTTGAGCACAGACCTATGATCATGGTTCCCTTCCCGGACACCACACATGCCTGGATTGCAGGCTGGGTCTCCAGTGGGGCTCATGCAGGAGGCAGCTGATCAAGGATTCCCTCTCATCATTGATGTTTCTGTCTCTCTCTCCCTCACCTTTCCTCTCTGAAATCAATAAAAATATATTATACAAAAAAAAAGACATAAAGTGACTTCTGTCTGAGAGTTACACAGCTATGCCACTTAGTCCTGAATGAATGTGAAATATGAGAAAATTAACAATGTGAGGGTGTGAGCATAAGAAAATACAGTTGAGTCCATCTTAGATCTCTTTAAAAAAAAAAACTCATGTTTTTATTAATTTTAGGGAGAGAAGAAGGAAGAGAGAGAAACATCAATGTGAGAAACATTGATAGGCTGCCTCACAAACTCCCCCTACTGGAGATCAAACCCGAAACCCAGGCATGTGCCCCAACCAGGAATCAAACCGGAGACCCTTTGGTGCTTGAGATGATTCTCAACCAACGGAGCCACACCAGCCAGAGCAATAGTTAGACCTCTTTTATTGGGTTCCCAGACGAAGGACTTTCAGTAGGAATTTTGGCACTGTGCTGGTAGTTTCTTAACTCTGTGGTTTGCACTTATTTTTAACAGTACAGGAGAGCCTCTGGTTGAAGCGGAACAAAACTACAGGTTTAGAAGGTTGAGAGGGAAACGGAAGAAGAATCAAGAGCACCATGTCTATAATTCGTGGTGGGGATGTCAAGAAACATTCCTAGAATCCGCAAAGCACAGTTTGAAAACAACTGTCTAAATCTAATAGTGCTTTGAGAGGAAGAAATCAGATGACCAAATTTTAAATAAGATAATCTAGGAACTCATGAAATGAGTTCTTTCATAATTCAAGGTAAATTCTTTTTAAAGAAAACGGAAATATATTAGTAAATAAAGAATAAATAGATTAAAATAGATTAAAACTAAAAATACCTATAAATGTAGATACTGAAATGTTGTGTTAGCCTAGAAACAACCAGTTCTTCAATCATTTGAGTTGAATTGCTCATGTATAGAGGAACTAAGCTCTTATTTGTAACTGCTACCCACAATAACTAAGATTTCTTGTTCACTGTGCATACCAGCCACAGGCCAGTAGTTGCTCTGTTCTGTATCCTCTTCATTCAGACTCAGGCTGAAGAAGCACCCTGTCCAGCGGCAGAGAAAAAAGCTAAAGCTAAAACCACTAACAGCTCTTCAAGCTTCTGCTCACATTTCATTGACCAAAATAAGTCCAGTGTCCATCCCTGATGTGGGAGGGGCAGGAATTCCAGGTGGGACAAAAGTAGGTTTACAGTTATTCATATGAAAAATAATATAATTTTCCTATTTAATAAAAGCCTAATATGCTAAGTGTCTGGTAGACTGGTTGACCATTCAACCAATCAAAGCATAATATGCTAATGATACGCTAAGACTGCTCAACCACTCACTATGACATACACTGATCACCAGGGGGCAGACACTTCCACGGGTAAGTTAGCTTGCCAATCAAGACTGAGATAGGCGGGCAGACATGCCCTGGAGCCCTCCTGCCTCCCTGGCTGGCCAACCTCTTGCATCTCTCCCCTGCCCTGATAGTGCACCGATGGGGTCCCTCAGCCTGGCCTGCACCCTCTCGCAATCCAGAACCCCTTGGGGGATGCCAGAGAGCCAGTTTCAGCCCAATCCTGCAGGCCAGGCCGAGGAACCCCACTAGTGCATGAATTCATGCACCAGGCCTCTAGTTAATAAATAAACTCTGTGCTCCCCGTACTCACTACTGCCAACCTACTTTCCCCCTACCTTGTATAATCCTTGCATAGGAAGACTCTACAAATCGCATAGCTATGGACAGGGATGTATAATGCTCTTATAGAGAGGACAGGAAACACTTAGGAAGAATAATATAATCTACCACCCCACTAAAAGCCCAAAGCCTTGTACAAAATAGATGCTTAATAAATGCTTTGAATTAGTATGGGAATAACTTAATGTTAACATGTCCTCATACTAAATATACATTGATTCATCTTTTCTGGTGCAGTTTATACCGTGGAGTGTTACACAGTAACTTCCCCTTTTCTACCACAAATGTCCTACTAGGAATGAACCACACAAACATAATTTTAAGCACAAGAAGCCAGGTGCCAAAAAGTACTTACTATGAGGTGAATGGATAAAGAACTTGTGATGTACTTATACAAAGGAATACTACTCAGCAGTAAAAAGGAATGACTCATTGATACACACAACAGCATAAATGAATCTCAAAATAACTGGGGAATAAAGACACAAAAAAGAGTACATTATGTAGGATGCCATTTATATAAAATTCTGAAAATGCAACGTATCTGTGATGACAGAAAGTGGCGACCTGAGGTGAGGAGAGGTAGGAGTGGGAAAGAGAATAGGTAAGGAATCTTTGGGAAGAGATGAGTATGTTCATTAACTTGACTGCGGGTGTACCATATGTCAAAACTCATCAAATTGTACACTCCAAATATATGCAATTTATTGTATGACAGTTATTCCTCAATAAAACTTAAAAAATGCTTTTGAAAGAACACTTCCCATACAATTGTTTAGATATTGTTAACAAAAAAAAAAAAAAACTGACTTATGGCCGTAAGGATAGGTCATGCCCAGCAGAGGGTGCAGGAAATGCTGCTTCTTGGTCTGGGTGTAAGTTAAGAGTCTGTCGATCAAACTTCATTGATCTGTATATGTGTAATTAGCATACTTTTCTGTAGGCAGGTTAGGCTGCAATAAAAAGATTTAAATGTGCTGCTATTTTTAGAACAAATATCAACCATTTAAAAAATATCAAAGAAAGCCATTTTCATGAATTTACTTATGACAGAAAATAATAGTTATGATAATTATGTGATTGCATTTATTTATTATCTACTTTTGAAATTTGAGAGCTATCAGTGGATTTTTTTTTCCCTGCAAGTCTACCTAACTGAGGACAGACCACCGACCCTTGTAGGCGAGACACTGGGAGTGAGCAGTCCTGGTACTAGTGGAGAAATACATCCACAGGCTGCCAACATCTGTCCCCCAAATGTGCAAATGCCAATGCTTCTGTTCTCATTTGGGTCTCTAATTTGTATTACCGTTGCCTGCATTCTCTCTTTTTCAGGGACATCTAGACAACTCAAAAAGCATGCAACTATGTCCAACTCCACAGACAGGATAATATTATTGCAAAGAGCAGAGATAAGGTAAGAAATGAAAACTCCTAGACATCTTTATGAATCCATCATTTTAATCATTTAATATATTTTAAATATTTATTCCTATTGAAGGATTACTTTAATAAATAAATATAATATATAGTCAATGATTTGATGGTTGATGTGGATTAAATTTCCCTTACTGGCACAAATGGTCATAAATTAAAATGAATTGAAGGTTTATCATTTTCATCAACTCCCAAACCCCCAAAATAGAAAATCAGCCTGAATTTCAAATGACTTTGATCTTTGTGTTTGATTTATAAACTATTACCTGGTCCCCATTAATGCCTCTATGGAGGAAAAATAAATTACAGGGTCTCAAACACTGTATTTAAGTAATTTTTAAAGAAAACTTTTCAAAATGCCATTGATCCATTGTAGAAACTAATACTCTCTTCTCAGGCATAAAACTTTAAAATTCCCCACTAATTCCCATCTAATAAAAGAAAAATGGAGCCGGGACCGGTTTGGCTCAGTGGATAGAGCGTCGGCCTGCGCACTGAAAGGTCCCGGGTTCGATTCCGGGCAAGGACATGTACCTTGGTTGCGGGCACATCCCCAGTAGGGGGTGTGCAAGAGGCAGCTGATCGATGATTCTCTCTCATCGATGTTTCTAACTCTCTATCCCTCTCTCTTCCTCTCTGTGAAAAATCAATAAAATATATTAAAAAAAAAAAAAAGAAAAAGAAAAATGGAAACCATTATCACATAGGCTCATCATTTAAAATAAGGAAAAGACAAAAATAACTGAAAATCCAATTTCGCATCAAATGTGCATTACTTACCAGGCGCTATGCTATGGACTGCCTGGATGAATGGAAATCGGATCTTGGTGCCTGGAAAGTGGGGTGATGCCCTAACAAAATCCTAGGACATGTGCCAGTTTCCAGGGTCAAGGGGAGGGCAGGAGTCCTGAGGGCCTTCAGAAGGCTGCTAGGATGTTGATGGTGGCCCCAAAAGAAACTGAAGAGAACGGCTTCGGGGAGCCAGAGCACTGGGGATTCCTGAGACATAGCAGAAGATCTGGTAACACTGTTGCTGTGGGAACATGGGAAAAGAAGATGCTCTTTTGAAATAAAAAGCCTAGCTAAGGCGGCTTCCACACAGTGCACGCAGCGTGCTGCCTGCCTCAGTTTGCTGCTTATAGTAAATGTGAATAGAGAAATAAAGAAAACTAAAGGAGTGCTTAATAGAAGGGAACCAGGACTTATGAGGTTCACAAATGAAACCCTTTCTCATTTCCAGCCATTCCAGATAGAAAACAATGTAACATTAGGAAATACCACCTGGACAAGAGGCTTGATCAGGGAAATTTGTCTAAACTTTAGACAAATTTGTCTAAACTAAAGACCAAACCAAGAGTGTGTCTGTAAAACCTCCTGCTAAGATCTCCGAAGGCAGCACCCTTTCCAAACAAAAGAGAGTTTCTCTATGGATCTTAAAGTTATTGTTCCTCGGCTGCATTACAGGGAACCTGGGCTGCAGAAGGGTTTATTCAAGAGATTTCAGGGGTGGGGAATCATTTTTCCTGCCAAGGGCCATTTGGATATTTATATCATTTGCGGGCCATTCAAAATTACCAACTTAAAAATTAGCCTGCTATATTTGGTCAAACTTAATTAACTCACCCCTTCTGCCTGATTTCATGGGCCACAGGCCTGGGGGCTGGATGTTCCCACCCCTGGTCGGTAAAGTAAAGGATTATAAAGTAATGCACAATAAAACCTGTGAACTTTTTAAAGAATTATATTAGTTTGAATTGAGAAGAATAGGCAGTACAATATGAAACAATACCTTTGATTGCCATAATTTCTATGGTTAGAAAATAGACTGAGAAATTACTCAGCTTCGCCCTAACTGGTTTGGCTCAATGGATAGCACATCAGCCTGCGGACTTAAGGGTCCCAGGTTCAATTCTGGTCAAGGGCATGTACCTTCGTTGTGGGCACATCACCAATAGGGGCTGTGAAGGAGGCAGCCGATTGATGTTTCTCTCTCTTCGATATTTCTAACTTTCTATCCCTTTCCCTTTCTCTCTGTAAAAAATCAATAGAATATATATTTTTTAAAGAAATTACTCAGCTTCGAACAAGGGCCACATTTTATACAGAAGGAAGTTTATTTCAGAACATGGAGCCAAGGGCCATGGTGACTCATTCCCAGGCATCAGTCCTGAGCCCTAATCATGGACCAGGCCACACATGCCCATGGATTTCAGAATTGTTCCGAACCATAAGTGCTGTGTGCCTTCATCTTCTTTGAACAAGAATGTTTATAATGGTTATCCCAGGCCTATCATGGTTACCTCATCATGGTATGTTGGGTAAGTGGGATCCAAATAACATATCACTTAGTTCACAGGTCTTTCAACCTAAAGGACCAGTTTTCAAGTTGTCTTAGAAAAATAATGTTCAAAAAGCCTCATGCTCACCTTGACCTTGCAGTAAAGTTACATGCTGTGCAAGAAAACAAAGGAAACCAGCAGACATAGATATGGAGCCTGCCCATCTTCCCTTCTCCACAGACACCTAGAAAGGGAGCGTATTTGGGAAGGAATTGTATCCAGCAGAGAAATGAGCAGCTGCCCACAGAAAAGCTGAGAGCAGCGGCCAAGAAACGGGTCAGAAGGGCATCGATTAAAGCCTTCTCTCTCACTGTACGCCAAGAATATGGCCCTTCGAGACAGGAAAGCTTATGTTGCCTACAAAATGGAATCATGGGGACTTTAGACATTATCCAATCAAACAGTTTCTAAAAGAAAAATTTTAAAAAGAAATTTTAGGGGAGGATCCAAGATGGCTGCTCGGGTAGACACCTAGCCGCAGCAGCTCACAACAATTTCAATGGAATACAACTAAAATGTAGAGTGGACATTGCCCAGAGCTGCAGGTAGTCGACTGACTGAAAACTCTACAATAGGAAGGAGGGAGAAAACCAGAAGGAAAATCAGAGGAGCTGAAAAAAAGCCTAAGGTACGGAGACATGCTGCGCGCTCGCACGCACACGCGCGGAGAGGTCGCAGCCGGAGAGGAGGAGAGGGCTGGGTGCTGCCTGGCGTTCCCTAGCAGGAAGGAAATAGAACCCCCAGCCTGGGCTGAACCCCCGAACCGGCAGCGCTGAGCCCCAAGTTATGGGCCAGAACCTGGGGACCCAGGCTCCGGCAGGGGGAGAGGGGGCTGTGAGGCAGAATCCCGGCGAAAGGCGGGGCCCCCGGAGTCCTGCGCACATGGCGCGCAGAGGACTGAATGTTGACTCTGATGCTGGATTACCCTAGCCGGAAGAAACAAAGCCTCCGGCGGTGGCACTAAGCCTCAGTCCAGACCGCCCCGAACTCCAGGTCTGGGCCAATCCCTGGGGACCCAGGCACGGGCAGGGGGAGACGGGGCTGTGAGATGGAGTCCTGGGAGCGCGGCGAAAGGCCGAGCCCCCGGAGTCGCGCACACTGCGCAGAGGACAGTCTGTTGACTCTGATCCTGGACTCCCCTAGTGGGAGGGAGAAAGAAAGCTACAGACTGGAGGAACGCGACGAGGAGCAGGAGCCCCTGCGGGACACCGGCCAGCCGGGCGCCAGCAAGGAGCTGGGCGACGGGGTCCCCGGGGGGGGGGGGGTGCCCCTGAGCCTTCGACTGCTGAGCGCGGGCAACGGAGCCAAGGACGGGGGCTGCTTCCTGGGCGGCGCCGACCCCAGTAACAGGCTGAAGCAGCACAGGAGCCTGCGGAGAACAAAGGGGTGCCACATGCCAACCTGCTGAGCTCCCAGGACAAGGAGGAAGAAACCAAAGAAGTTCTCAATGTGAAGAAATCAAGTGAGAGCAAATGATAGTAAAATTACTTAAGAAAGAATACAAAGAAGATCTTGAAAAATCAAAGACTAAGTCAGAACTCAACGCACCAGCCAACATTGCAACATAAAGGCGTTTTTTGTTTTTTTTTTTAAAAAAAAAGAAAAACAAAAAAGAAAAAAGGGACAGAATGTTGGAACAGCGGCGACCAGGCCTAGAGTGGCCAGGCACAAGGCAGTGACAGCTGGGCCCGGAGCAGCAGAGGCCAGGCCCCAGAGCAGCAGCAGCCAGAACAAGAGCATCAACGGCCAGCACTGGAGCAGCCAGACCTGGGGCAGTGGCAGCCAGGCCTGAGGCAGAGGCGGCCAAGCCCAGGGTGGCCAGTCCAGGAACACCCAGACACGGAGTGGCCGGGCCCGGAGAATCCGGGCCCAGAGCAGCCGGGTTGGGAGCAGCCAGGCCCAGAACAGCAGTAGCCAAGCACGGAGCATCCAGGCTGGGAGCAGCCAGGCCCGGAGCAGCCGGGTCTGATGTGGCCAGGCCCGGAGCAGCGGCTGCCAGGCTGGGAGCGGCCAGGCCCGGAGCAGCCGGGTCTGGTGTGGCCTGGCCCGGAGCAGTGGCTGCCAGGCTGGGAGCGGCCAGGCCCGGAGCAGCCGGGTCTGGTGCGGCCAGGCCCGGAGCAGCGGCTGCCAGGCTGGGAGCGGCCAGGCCCAGAGCAACAGCTGCCAGGCTGGGAGCGGCCAGGCCCGGAGCAGCCGGGTCCGGTGCGGCCAGGCCCGGAGCAGCGGCTGCCAGGCTAGGAGCGGCCAGGCCCGGAGCAGCAGTTGCCAGGCTGGGAGCAGCCAGGCCCGGAGCAGCCGGGTCTGGTGTGGCCAGGCCCGGAGCAGCGGCTGCCAGGCTGGGAGCGGCCAGGCCCGGAGCAGCCGGGTCTGGTGTGGCTTGGCCCGGAGCAGTGGCTGCCAGGCTGGGAGCGGCCAGGCCCGGAGCAGCCGGGTCTGGTGCGGCCAGGCCCGGAGCAGCGGCTGCCAGGCTGGGAGCGGCCAGGCCCAGAGCAACAGCTGCCAGGCTGGGAGCGGCCAGGCCCGGAGCAGCCGGGTCTGGTGCGGCCAGGCCCGGAGCAGCGGCTGCCAGGCTGGGAGCGGCCAGGCCCAGAGCAACAGCTGCCAGGCTAGGAGCGGCCAGGCCCGGAGCAGCAGCTGCCAGGCTGGGAGCAGCCAGGCCCGGAGCAGCCGGGTCTGGTGTGGCCAGGCCCGGAGCAGCGGCTGCCAGGCTGGGAGCGGCCAGGCCCGGAGCAACCGGGTCTGGTGCGGCCAGGCCCGGAGCAGCGGCTGCCAGGCTGGGAGCGGCCAGGCCCAGAGCAACAGCTGCCAGGCTGGGAGCGGCCAGGCCCGGAGCAGCCGGGTCTGGTGCGGCCAGGCCCGGAGCAGCGGCTGCCAGGCTGGGAGCGGCCAGGCCCGGAGCAGCGGCTGCCAGGCTGGGAGCGACCAGGCCCGGAGCAGCAGCTGCCAGGCTGGGAGCGGCCAGGCCCGGAGCAGCCGGGTCGGGTGCGGCCAGGCCAGGAGCAGCAGCTGCCAGGCTGGGAGCGGCCAGGCCCGGAGCGGCCGGGACCGGAGCAACCGGGCCCAGAGCAGCCGGGTCGGGTGCGGCCAGGCCCGGAGCAGCGGCTGACAGGCTGGGAGCGGCCAGGCCCGGAGCGGCCGGGACCGGAGCAACCGGGCCCAGAGCAGCCGGGTCGGGTGCGGCCAGGCCTGTAGCAGCAACAGCCAAGTCCAGAGCAACTAGGTCAGGAGCGGCAGTGACCAGACCCGGAGCAGCTGGTTGTGGAACGAACCAGAGCAACAGAGGCCAGGCCCGGAGCAGCCAGGCCCGAAACAGCTCGCTCCTCGCCTGTCCCTGCCCACGGCTGCCTCTCAGACATGGCTGGAAACTTTTGCGGGAACTTGAGGGTCTGCTGAAGCAAGTGATGAAGGCTTAGATCTGGATGTGTTGAGTTAGTATTGCGCTGGGGTGTTGATCTGTGAGTGCCTTGGGTGGGGCCTGGATGAGGCTGGTTGACCTATTTGGAAATGTCTTTTGTGTGAAGTGTATCATTGGGCATGTGGAGGTATTATTGATGAGAAAATGCTAAGTAACAGATTTACTATCTGAAAAGGGATTTACTATCGGGGAAAAGGAGGGAGGAAGAGACTGAACATAAACTGTGCACCTATGGATGAGGACAATGGGGGATGGGGAGGGGGCGGAGGGTGGGGTGGGAACCTGGTGGAGGGGGGAAGAAATGAGGAACCTTTGTAATAAAATGAACAATAAAGATTGATTTAAAAATAAATTAAAAAAAAAAAAAAAAAAAAAGAATGCAAGCAAAAAAAAAAAAAAAAAAAAAAAAAAAAAAAAGAAATTTTATAATTGTTGAAACCGGGTGATCAGTAATATGGACTCATCATATCATTCTTTCCAGTTGTCTCTATGTTTGAAATTTTTCACAAAAAATATTTTAAAAATGACTATTGCATTGAAATTTAATATGTGACACAGATTAAATGCATGCAGTTTAAATACTGCCAAAGTACTATTCCAATATTCTGCATATTTGCTAAGAATTCTTCCCAAGGAAATCTTGGCAGGTGATCTGCCATTGCTAAAATACTTATAATGACAAGGAAATACTAATTTTGAGGCAGTCAGAGTTGAATTGCTCCACTTGTGAGAAAATAATGTCAATATTCATTCAAAATATGACCCCTTCTAACTTCTAGGAAGAATCTTCACCAAGAAAGTATATTTATCCTTTTTATTTTCCTCAGTGCATTTTCCCAAATAACTGGCAAAGTTTGGTGTTCTGTATCACAACTAATGTATGCTACAAAGTCTGCTAGAAAGATGCTCAGGGCTATGTTTCCATCCTCTGAGTTAAAAAGATGTGAGCAAAATATTTAAGTTAAATTAAGACACCTACAGGCAAGTGTTACACATTGTGCTACATAATAGATTGAGATTTTTTTAATATCATGGTACTCTCCATTTTCACCTACCTGTCAGCTCCACATCCTTTGTCATTAGTTCACCACCAGAGAGCCTGGAAAGAGCTGCAAGCTAGTGAGAACTCACAAATCAGGAGAAAAGACAGCCAAACCTCCTTGGAGATTCTTGTTCACAAACTAAGGGGATTTGCAAAATCTCCCTCAATTTGGAGGATGCTTGATATAAAAATAAAATAAAGTATGGAATTCCAAGCACCTCCTTCCTTAATTACGTGGACTCATTGCCAACATGAGTTGATGCTAAGATGGGGACATCTGAACGCACCTCAGCAGAGTGTGTGCAGGGAAAATGTTTTGTTTGCAGACTAAATTCTGCAGTAGTGCTCCCTCACTGGTGATCACGTTTGGCTTTACACTGAAGAATGGTATGAAACATACTTGTCCCATATTAGCCAAAATCCAGTCCCAAGTGAGTGTTTTTTATCTTAATACATGTCCAGATGCCACCCTACTCTAAAAATGTTTTAAAGCAAAATGACACTTTATTGTCAGTTACATGAAAAAGACTGTCCTCTACTATACTTCTTATTCAGATGTCATTTACTGAGTTAGGAACTCACATATATCCTTATCTGTTGGAAACCAATGATAAAATCTAAAGTTTGGCACAGACCACAAATAAAAGCAACTGACTAAATGCTCACCAAACCAGTTTCTACCTCTTCTGTTATTGATCAGGATTCTTGCAGAAAATAGAATCCAACTCTGATGACTCAAGAAACTTTAATGAAAGGACTTTTTTCAAAGTCATGGAAAAGGATTAAGAAAATTAGTAGGAGATGCTGAGGCACCGGCACCGGTTTGTCTCAGTGGAAAGAGTGTCGGCCTGTGGACTGAAAGGTCCCAGGTTCAATTCCGGTCAAGGGCATGTACCTTGGTTGTGGGCACATCCCCGGTAGGGAGTGTGCAGGAGGCAGCTGATCGATGTTTCTCTCTCATCGATGTTTCTAATTCTCTACCTTTCTCCATTCCTCTCTGTAAAAAAAAAAAATAGAGAGAGAGAGAGAGAGAGAGAGAGAGAGAGAGAGAGAGAGAGAGAGAGAGAGATGCTGAGGCACCCAGGGACTAGCAAGAAGAGAAAGTCATTACCACCCCTAGGTTTTCAACTATCATCAGATAACATTGCCCGTTTAGGTCATCCCAAGTATGTGAGGTGGACTCTTCTCAATTAATAGATTGGATGTCTTAGCTGATGACACATCTTCATGAATCAAGAGTGTTTAAAAGAAAGTTTATTACTTATACCCAAGGAACTTCAGGGGAGCAAGGCTGTCTGGAATGGCAGGGCAAAGAGCAGAGAATGTGTTTGGCCTTCATGGTGCCAGGGGGGTCAGACTGGAGAAGGGTTCCCATGCCTGGACTGCAAGGTTCAAACCTCCTGTTGGTGTCAAGAACTCATAAATGTAAGGGGTTTCCTTACGTAAAGTAGCATAAGTGATGCAGTAGAAAAAGGGATGGTGGAAGCCTAAATGATACCAACTATCAAACATCAAAAAGAGAGTCCAACTCTTACACAGTGAAATGCAGGAAGGTAGGGGAATAAAACCCCCAAACTCTAGCTCTCCAATCTCCTGCTATGTTTCCCACACTGAACCTATCCGGAAGAAAGAGATCCTGGGTGATGTCATCCATAGAGTAATGTCAGTCTTCCAGAGCCCAGAGCAGGGTCAAAGAGAGCAGAGAATTGAACTTGGGAACAAAGGCAAAATAACCAGCAGATAGACAGATCCCATGAGTCAGCCTCCCTGCCTTCATTTAGGTGTGGCTTCAAGAGTGAGTTCTAGCCACTGGTACAGGACATAAGTGAGGTGCAACATTTTCAGACCAGTCTACAGCCCTTGGCATGGCCCTCAAGGCTCTTCCTCTTCCTTCATCTGCAGTTCAGATTTAAAGGGTCCAGATGAAAACTTTGAGGCCTTAGAGGATGGTGGAGCCACTAAGTTATAGCTTGGACTTCTGTGGGTTTTTTTAATATATTTTATTGATTTTTTACCGAGAGGAAGGGAGAGAGATAGCTAGTAACATCAATAAGAGAGCAACATCAATCAGCTGCCTCCTGCACACCCCCCACTGGAGATATGCCTGCAACCAAGGTACATGCCCTTGACCGGACATTTCAGTCCGCAGGCCGACACTCTTTCCACTGAGACAAACTGGTTAGGGCTAGCCTGGGCTTCTAAATGACTGTGTCTACCAGAGACCTACATTGAACAGTGACATGAATGAGAAATCAATTATTATATTCTAAACTTCCAAGGTTTTAGAATTACTCGTTATATAAACAACCTTAACCATTATATGATTGGTTATTTTTGGGAAAGGACAAGTCTAAACTGAGCTGAAGTTAGCAAAAGAGTCTAAGAATAATTTTTTTAAAGCTAATAAAAACAACTTATTAGCAGAGAAGGACTAAAGTTACCAGACCTTTGTTTCATGGGTTTTCCCCTGTGTTTTCTGGCTGTGTTATGGAAGGTGTTCTCTATGGCATGGTAGAAAGGGGATGAAAGTTGCTTTGGGGTAAGAACACGACCGTGTCTGTGATAGATAAGGACAGGTGCAGCCCTTCAACACCAGCGTGTGGACTGTTAGTCCGTGTGTGTGTGTGTGTGTGTGTGTGTGTGTGTGTGTGTGTGTACGTACAGTTTGGACCTTTAAAGAGCCCATCCTCTTTCTTCAATGCTATTCTCTCTCCTTGAGATTTCACTCCTATAATTATTATCCATTTAATCTTCATTCACTCATTCTAGAAATATTTACTGAATGGCTGTTTTGTGCCAGTCACCTGTCAAGTGACTTTCAGTCTACTGGGAAGAGTCCCAAATGTTCGAAGTATATCAGGGTTCAGTGGGACCCAAAAGGGAGGGTGGTCATCTCTCCTGGATTGAGGGTAGGCGTAGAAATGGATTAGGAAGTCTTCAGAGAGAAAGTGATCCTGAGCAGGGTCTGAAAGGAAATGGCTACATGAGCACATGTCCTGCCTACAGCCTGTACTCCTCCCAAACAGAAAGAATTGCCCGGTCCTGAGGGATGGATCAGTAAGTGTGTGCTGGCTAAAAGCTAACCCTTCACTTTAAGGACATGCTTCACCTTTGGGCGAGGTTGAGTAGTCTGCCGCTAAAAATCCTGTGATTGACAGCCATCACAACCCTCAGGGCTGCAGTTAAAGCTGTGCCAAGGCTTTTCCCAACACATCCTCAGCTCAGCAGCAACCTTGGTGCCAGCACTGCTCCACCACAGTGCAGCCCTGGCCCAGATGGCTCTCAGGCCAAGCTCTCCTCAAGCTCTGCTGAACTGGTGCCCCGTGAAGAGCCAGAGCTTCCACCTGAGCTGCCCTGAGTCTGAGAGTTGTGAGGCGGCAGAGAACAGGTCAGCCAGGGCCAGGTCTCCAAACCTGGGGGGAAGCAGGTCAGTTCATTCTCCCAAGGCACTTGGCTTTCTGAAATGCTCTGGAAAGTCCTTTTTTGAGCCCCAGCTTCCTCATCTCTAAAGTGGAAATAATAATAGTATTTGCTTCAAAGGCTGCAGGATCCATGAGTTAATACCAGGAAGGAGGTTAGGACAGAGTCTGGCACACAGAAATGATCCATAAATGTCTCACAGTCCAGTGATGAGGGTGAGGATGAGGATGAGGATGAGGATGAGGATGAGGATGAGGATGAGATGATAAATAGCCACCTCCTAAGCCTGAAGAACTTGGTTCAGGAGTGGTTGGGGGACTGGCGAAAGGAACTGGTTTATCCTTTAGTAAACTGGTTGCCAACCCTGAGTCATTTTCATTTGCACTGGCCTCCCCACCCCTGCTTTCGGGGTTTTAATATTTACTTAAAGGCAAATTACAATGTCCTCACACTTTGCATGTTAGTTGTTTTGCACTAGCCTAGCTTCCAACCTCATTCTGTATCTTTGCATGTTCATTTATTTATTCAGTGAATAAATTATCCATTGCCCTCTCTCTTCTGACCCTCCCTCATGCCAGATCTATGTCCTCAGCAAGCCTGCCAGTGGGTGGTAGAGAGGCAAGAAGACGGTTTGAATAGAGTGGGGTATGTCTTGTGCAGGCAGCATTGTCATGGCTGCCAAGAGAGCTCGGAGTCACAGGGCTAACAGAGGATGGGTAGGTGGGTGGAGACATTTCTGTGAAGAGAACCACAAGTGCAAGGGCTGAAGGCAAGAGAGCACGTGGGGCTTTCAGCAGTTTGAGGAGACAGGAGGGAGTGGCGCGCGGAACAGCAGGCAAGAGGTGTCAAAGGTGAGTCTGAAGAAGTCACCTGAGGTCAGATTATAAAGGATCTTAGTTGCCAGGCTAAGGAGTCTGGACTGAATTCTAAGTTCTATGAGAAACTATGGGTATGTTTTCAGCAGGGGTGTGACAAGATAAACTGGCAATTGAGAGAGCTCGTTAGAGCTGCAGGATGGAAAACAGATGGGAGGAGGTAAAATGGGTACCTGGATTCTAGCCAGAAGCCCAGACAGCTAAAGAATTTCAGATGGTCACCCTAGCAGTGGCCTGTGGACTGAAGGGTCTCAGGTTCGATTCTGGTCAAGGGCACATTCCTGGGTTGCAGGCTCAATTCCCAGTAAGGGACGTACAGGAGGCAGCCGATCAATGATTCTCTCTCATCATTGATGTTTCTATCTCTCTTTCTCTCTCTCCCTTCCTCTCTGAAATCAATAAAAATGTATATATTTTTTAAAAAAGAATTTCAGATGATCTATGATGATGTTTGTGCTAAGGCATGAGAAATGAGGATAAAGGGCAGATTTCAAGGAGTAGACAGCCTGGGCCTGAATACAAATCCAGTGTAAAGACTTTCAGCCAGTCTTCCTGCGGGGCTTGAATCAACTCTCTGTTGCCTACATATGGGGTGTGAGAGAGGGAAGAGTCCAGGAGGGCACCGGGACTTGTGGCTGGGGCTAATGTTTGAATGTGATTCTTGTGAGATGGGGAGGAGAAGAGAGAGGGCAGGTCTGGGGAAAGAGCATAAGAGAAAATAGAGTTCAACTCAGACATGCTGAGTTTGAGGTGACCAAGAGACTATGGAGTTTCAGGCCCATCTGATCCAGAATCTGCTTACCTGTCCAGTCTCTCACCTTTTCACTCTGAGCAGATCCCACAAGGAATCATGCTCTCCTCACTTCATAGCCTTTGCACGTGCAATTCTCACAACTCGGACACCTCCCACCCCCTCCAACACCACTCCATTTTACCTCACACCTAACCAACTCTTTTTCAGCCTTCAAATCTCAGCCTGGACACCACGACCTCCTAGTAACCGTCCCTGGCCTCCCTAGTTCCAGGTTAAGTGCCCCTCTGTGCATTCTTACCTTTCTCTCTATTTCCTGCTCATTGCCTATCACACGATTCTACTTGTCTGTTTATAAGACTCTTCACTCAGACACTGCAAACTGGATGGAGGGGAAGGGGTTGCTCATCAATGTGTCCCTCGTATTCAGCTCAGTGCCTGGCACGCGATGATGGCTTGATGCACACCATAAATGAGGACACACGTAGATATGAGGAGGCTTGTGATATAGGACACACGTAGCACTTACATCACCTTGTTTACTACACAGTTGATGTCGCTTAAACATGTTCTGAAAGAGAAAGTTAAGCTCTCCTGAAACTGAAAATTGTCAAACAGGCACCACTAAGAGCAATCTGATATGGTAACAGTTTCTGGCATGTGTAGCTCATTTTAGCAGATGCCCACATGACATATAGAGAGCTGTCAGACCTGCCTCAAAGAGGAAAGTCAGTCAGTGCCTCTTCCATTCACCAAATTAATTTCATTTGACATTTAATTTGTATCCTACGGTACTGTGGTTTTCAACTTGACTCTGATAACAGTAGATTAGAGAAGTGTTCTGTTTGATAAAATCAAATCATCAAGTTATTTTTATTATAAGTGAGGCTGTCTTGTTAAGACACTCAATGGTTGAACATTGGGCCTATGACCCAAGGAGGTCATGGTTTGATTTTGGATCAGGGTACATGTCTGGGTTGTGGGCTTGATCCCCAATATGGAACATGCAAGAGGCAGCCGATCAATGATTCTCTCTCTTCATTGGTGTTTCTATCTCTCTCTCTCTCCCTCTCCCTTCCTCTCTGAAATCAATAAAAATATATTTTTAAATTACATTTATTGATTATTTTAATTAAAATACCTTCCCTCTTTCATCGAATGAAGAACATGCCTCTGCTCAGCATGACAGCAGAGAAGAGACAGTGGGAAGTTAGAAGTGTGTGAGCTTGATAACCAGAAAGCTGAGTTGAAATCTCAGATTCTCCATCTGTAGAAGGGGATCTCAACCCCAGCTGCACATTAGAATCACCTGGGGATTTTTTAAAATACCAATGCATGGTCCCACACCAGACAAAATAAATCAGAATATCCAAGAGCATTACATGACATTTGCATTTTTTTTAATGTATTTTATTGATTTTTTACAGAGAGGAAGGGAGAGAGATAGAGAGAGAATCATCGATCAGCTGCCTCTTGAACACCCCCTACTGGCGATGTGCCCGCAATCAAGGTACATGCCCTTGACCAGAATCAAACCCGGGACCCTTCAGTCCGAAGGCTGAAGCTCTATCCACTGAGCCAAACTGGTTTCGACATGACATTTGCATTTTTAAAACCCACAGGTGATTCATGCATATATCTATTAGCTTTGTGAATTTGGGCAAGTAATTTAACATCCTTGATACACAAAATGAAGTATGGTACATAGCTGCCACTGTCATGGCTGACCATCAACCTTGCAATTGCTTGATTGCAACCTTGCAATTGTTCTTATAACTCTTTAAATGTATAGGTTTCATTTTACCCCTCTCTTTCTTTTTTATTTCCAATTTATCTATTGAAATAGATTATCTGTCCTATGGAGTTTTCTGTGGTGTAGAATTTGTTAATTGGTTCTTCATGGTGTCACTTAACACGTTCCTGATTCTCACTTGTATGTGTTGTAAATTGATTCTGAGATCAAAAGGCTTGATCAGATTCAGGTTCAATGGCAAGATTTATTCAACCGGTCTCTTCAGTGGCGGTGATGTGTAGCTCTTTCAGAATCACACTATGTATATTGGTCTCTACTTTTGTGATGTGAACAATTATTAATAACCATTGCCTAGATCCATTATTTCAGTGAAGGATGTAAAAAAGTGATATTATATTGTGATATTTTCATTTGTTAGCTGGAACACTTCTATACAGAGAAACTTACCCTGAGAGAGAGTATCAATAGGATAATCAAGAAAAAAAAATTATAAATTATAAATTATAATTTATAATTTATAAATTTATTTGTTCCCTTTACTTATCACTTTTCAAAATAATGAATTGGATTTCTAGAATCTTCCAAAGGGAACCGATGAAAGTTGTTTTAATTTTGTTCTTGTTTTTTTTTTTTTTTATTTTAACTCATATGTTTAAACATGTTTAAAGTGTTTCAATCATTGCAATTATCATTGACCTTAACATGATTCTATCCTACCCTTTGACACTCCCATTACTCTTTGTTAACATATTTGCTTTCTGCAATGACAAGATGATCCAGGCTCATTTTTTGTACGTGTCCTGTCCCAGATCTAGAATCAGTCAATTCTCCAATGAACACTGATTGATGGAGTTACCCTGGTTTCTAAGACTTTTAATTAAACATAACTAGATAGGAAATACTTTTTTTATTTTCTTTAAGATAAAAACTATTAGAAGTTTATATTGATATTTTAATTCAAATTCAGAACTGAGGAGTTTTGATAAATTCATCTGTCTTGCATCTGCTTCTCTTTTCTGCCATACCTAAACCCAGGTTTCCAGCAACACTGCAGTTCCCCCTTTGTTTTGCGGCACTGTACACATGCCTGACTGCACAGCACAAGTGTTTTAGTTTCCTTAGAGCCAGAGAAATAATAACACCACTAACACCGCTAGTGGCAACCAAACCAGAAATATAAATTTTTTCATAAAGTTTTCCACTAAATGATCTTGTCACCAACTTGATGTACATTTTATTTTCTTTTACTTTCAGTTCTTTAGGGGTTTCTTTTTTTAATTTAATATGTTTATAATTATGTAAAAATATATGTCTGATTCCAAAGTCAAAGCTATATGAAAGGCAGAGTCACAAAAGTCTGGTTTCTATTTCTGTCCCTTTCATACTGTCTCCTCCTTCACAGGTAATCTTTTTTCTTTTTTACGTTTTTGTTTATAATTCCTTTATTTTGTACATTTAATCTCCAATGCATTTATAATTTATCAGTGTGTATTTTGGAAACTATTGAACACCATTTATTAAAAAGTTCACCTCTCCCCTACCATCAATTTGAGATGCTGCCTTATTGCATATTAACAACTGCAACTGGGTCTATATCTGAGTTTTCTGTTCTGTTCCATTAATGTGTCTATTCATGTCAATACCACTCTGGTTTAATTATAGGGAATTTATAATAATGTTTTAATATCTAAAAGGACTCGCTCAACCCACGCCTTCCATTGCTCTTTCTTAACCTAAAGAATTTTTATAGCATTTCTTGCTTGTCTGTTCTTCCAAATGAACCTTTTATTGTCTCCAGTCTCCACACATACACACACACACACACGTAACTTTTTATTAAAATTTGCTAATTTATAAATTAATTTAGAGAAAATTGACAGCGATATGGCGTGCTCAAATATACTTTGCAGCCTTTTGTTTTTTATATATTTATTCATGTAACTAAAACCTCTTATATTTACATCTGTTTTTTTAAATATTTAATATAAGTGGGGTCTTCTCTCTAATTATAATTTCTAACTTTATTTTTTAATGTTGATATTATAATCTGATGCTTTGATAAATTATCTTATTGTTTTTAGTTTTTCCATTAATTCTTTTGAATTTGAAATCATATTATCTTCAGAGATAACTGATCTCTCATTTCCATTTGCATGCCTCTAATTAGTTTCTCTCATCTAAGTATATTGGCTAAAACTTTTGAACACAATGTTGCAAAGTAGAGGAGATGATGAGGATTCTTACCTTATTCCTTACTCTAACAGGAAAGTATCTAATGTTTTCTCATTAAATAAAAAAATAAACCACTACCTTTCAGACTTTGGAATTTAAATACATATATTTATATTGTTATTTTATTGAGTGTTCTATACTTGTATGTGAATGAGTATTAAATAACGTCAAATGACTTTTCTGAGCCTATGGAGATGATTACATAATTTATTCTTCTTAGCTGTATTAATAATAATATGATGGATTTTATAACAGATTTCTGAATGTTGAACCACCCTAGCATTATTAAAATAAATTAACTTACTCATTACCTATTATTTTTAATGTACTATTGGGTTCTATCCTATCTAATAAAGGTGAAACATGCAAATCGACTGTACCTCTGCTATGCCATCAAGCCATGCCCACCAGCCAATCAGAAAAAAGTATGCAAATTAACCCAACAAATATGGCGGCGGCCACAGAGCTGGAGCAGTAGGATGCTTGGGTTTCCCCCAGCGATGAAGGAAGCCAAGCTTCCCATCCACCCTGGCCGGCCCTGGCCTCTGCTCAAGACTACAAAATTTCAATTATAGAAGATAAATAAATCCCAACAAAGATGGAGGCAGCCATAGAGCTGGAGAGATCAGGATTGCCCCCGGCAATGGAGAAAACTAAGCTTCCCACCTGCCTTGGCCTGCCCTGGGCTCCTCTCAAGGCTGCAAAGTTTCAATTATAAAAGACAAATAAATCCCAGATACTTGCTTCCAGCTAGCCCTGGCCTATGCTTGAGTAGCTAGGGGGCATGGCCAGCCTGCAAACCACCCAGGCTACCCCACACCCCAAGGGAACCCCACCCTGATCTGGACACCCTTCAGGGCAAACCAGCTTGTCCCCATCCCCACCCGTGCACCACGCCTCTATCCTATCTAATAAAAAAGTACGGTAATATGCAAATTGCCCATCACTGCAACACATAAGATGGCTGCCCCTATGTGGTCAAAGATGGCTGCCCCCAAGCGGACACCAGATGGCCACCACAAAATGGCCAGTAGGGGAGGGCAACTGGGAGAAACTCAGGCCTGCAAGAGAGGGCAGTTGGGGGACCAGGCCTGCAGGGGAGGGCAGTTAGGGGTGACCAGGCCTGCATGGGAGGGCAGTTAGGGGCAATCAGGCTAGCAAGGGAGGGAAGTTGGGGGCAAACAGGCTGGCAGGGAGCAGTTAGACATCAATCAGGCTAATAGGGGAGTGGTTAAGGGGTGATCAGGCTGGCAGGCAGAAGGGGTTAGGGGCAATCAGGAAGGCAGGCAGGTGAGTAGTTGAGAACCAGCAGTCCTGGATTGTGAGAGGGATGTCAGACTGCCTGTTTAGACCTGATCCCAGGCAGTCGGACATCCCTCAAAGAATCTCAGATTGGAGAGGGTGCAGGCTGAGCTGAGGGACACCCCCCTCCTATGCATGAATTTTGTGCCCCAAGCCTCTAGTATATAGATCACATTCTATGAAATCAGAAAATAGCCCTTCAGTCCCAAACTCATTGAACACATGTGCTCCGCCTGTGGCCCTCCCTGGACCTGGGTCTTGGGGGCGGGCCTTCACAGGTTACCTTTCAGGTGCTGAGAGGGTCTGGGAGACCCAGCCCATCCCCTGCTCATGGGTGCCGGCAGAATCTCCTCCTATGGGACCATTCTGTTTCATGTCTCTGCCTAAGCCACTGCCAGCTGCCAGGGGCCTCCAGAAAACCTTGGTCTGTGATCCCTTTCTCTAGCCTCAAAGCCAGCAATGGATGTTGAGTCCCTCCCATGGCATCTCTGACCCACCCTCCGGCCCACTTCCCACTTTCAAGAACACCTGGTCACCGAGGGCCAGGACCTCAGAGTGGGGCCACAACTTCTGCACGTTCAGTACAGGGTCTGGGATTTGGTGCTCAATAAATGTCCAATCACTGATTTAAAAACAAAGAAACACCTGGTTAACTTCACCACCTGCCTAACCCAGGACAGTTGCCAGGCTACCTCTATAACCTGCCTTACCATTGTGACCTGTCTTAGTTCTGTGACCTGTTGCCACATGACACCCCACAAGGCTGGGCTGGGGCCACTGCAGGGTGACTCCCCTGCAGGCTCAGGAAGAGCTCCCCAAGATCTCGTCATATTTAAATTCAGACTCGGTTGTTGAGACAGAGTTGGCCACATGGAGAAAGGGGAAGCCACCACCAAAGGGGCAGCAAGTGCCCCCGGGGCAGGGAGAACCAGGCTGGCTGGGTGCGGGAGAGGACGGGTGAGTAGAGGGCCCTTGTGTGGGGAATGACATGATCAGGTTTATATTTTTTAAAGGTCACTGTGATTTTTGGCATTTAAAATTATATTTGAGGGGGTAGAATCCATACAGATGAAGAGGGTGAGATGTGCTTCAGGTACAGAGAGTGGGAACATGGCCTGGAGGCAGGAGAGATGAACACTGGAGACCTGAGCACACACCTCTCAGAGGCCGGTGAGTGAGGGACAGGGCAGGGCAGAAGAACCTCCATTGAGGGTGCAGGGCAGGGGGGACAGGGGACTCTCCATGGAGGGTATAAGGCAGGGGGATAGAGGACCCTCCATGGAGGGTATAGGTCAGGGGGTAGGGGACTGTCCAATGGAGGGTACAGGGCAGGGGGTAGAGACCCTCCATGGAGGATTCAGGGTAGGGGGACAGGGGACCTTACATGGAAGGTACAGGGCAGGGGGAAAGTGGACCCTCCATGGAGGGTACAGGGCAGGGGGGAGGGACACTCCATGGAGGGGGCAGAGCAGGGAGGATAGGAGAGGAGGGAGGGATGACATGGGACACTGCCCCCTCCAAGGAGGGTCCCCTTTACCCCCAAGAAGGTTTCCCTGTTCCCCCAGCCCTGCCCCTTCCCATGGTCCCCTCTTCTTCCTGCTTTCCCATGAAGGGCCCACAATCTCCCTTGTTTGACCATTCTATGGTTGGTTCCTTTTCTCTTCAGCCTTGCTCCCTCCATGGAGGGTCTTCTGTTTCCCTCTCAGGTCCCCTCACTGACAGGCATCTGAGGGGCATGTGCTCTGGTCTTTCCGGTCTTCATCTCTCCTGCCTCCAGGCCACGTGCTCACTCTCTGTACCTGAAGCACATTCTCACCCTCTTCATCTGTCTAAATCCTACCTGTGCTCTCAAGGCACATCTGAAATATCATTTCAAATGTCAAATCATAAAGTGATCTCCACAGGGGATGGGGGTGGGGGAAAGTAGAAGATGGCAAAGTGGGGACAGATGGTGATGGAAGGAGACTTGCCTTGGGGTGGTGTACACACAATACAATCCTACCTAATAAAGGAGTAATATCCAATTAACCACCACTCTGCTACACCCACCAGCCACCCCCACCAGCCACGCTCACCAGCCACACCCACCAGCCAATAAGAGAGAGTATGCAAATTAACCTAACCAAGATGGATGTGGCCACAGAGAACAGGAGGGAGGCTTGGGTTTCCATGGCAATGGAGGAAGCCAAGCTTTCCACACACTCCCGGTGGGCCCAGGCCTCCACTCAAGGGTACAAAGTTTCAATTATAGAAGGAAAATAAATTCCAACAGAAATGGCAGCGGCCACAGAGCTGAAAGAGCAGGAGGCTAGGGTGATGCAGGAAGCCAAGCTTCTGTTACCCTGGCTGGTTCAGGCCTTCATTTCAGGCTACAAAGTTTCAATTGTAGGAGATAAATAAATTCCAGATACCACGGCCTTTGCATGGGTCACAGGGGAGCATGGCCGGCCTGCAGACCACCACAGGCCCATCTCCCAGGCTACCCCACACCCTAAGAGAATTCCCACCCTGATCCAGGACACCCTTCAGGGCAAAACAGCTGGTCTCCACCCATGCACCAGGCCTCTATCCTATCTAATAAAAGAGTAATATGCAGATTGACCATCACTCCAACACACAAGATGGCTACCCCCATGTGGTCAAAGATCCTGCCCCAATATGGACACAAGATGGCCACCACAAGATGGCCAGCAGGGGAGGGCAGTTGGGAGGGACCAGGCCTGCAGGGAGTGAAATTGAGAGGGACCAGGTCTCCAGGGGAGGGCAGTTAGGAGTGACCCGGCCAGCAGAGGAGGAAGTTGGGGACAAAAAGGATGGCAAGGGGGTTCAGTTAGACATCAATCAGGCTGGCATGGGAGTGGTTAGGGCACGATCAGGCTGGCAGGCAGAAGTGGTTAAGGGCAAACAGGAAGGCAGGTAGGTGAGCAGTTGGGAGCCAGCAGTCCTGGATTGTGAAAGGGATGTCCGACTGCCCGTTTAGGCCTGATCCCACCAGGATCAAGTCTAAACGGGTAGTCGGACATACCTCGAGGGGTCCCAGATTGGAGAGTGTGCAGGCTGCGCTGAGGGACACTCCCCCCATGCATGAATTTCATGCACCAGGGCTCTAGTATACAGATAATGCATTACATAAATGTATACCTGAAACCTATATAATTTTATTAACTAATGTCAGCCCAATAAATTCAGTTAAAAATAGGTGGAGGCCTATTTTAAAAAAATAAATATTTTATTGATTTTTTTACAGAGAGAGGAAGGGAGAGAGGTAGAGAATTAGAAACATGGATGAGAAAGAATCATCCGTCAGCTGCCTTCTGCACACCCCCTCCTAGGGATGTGCCCACAACCAAGGTACATGACCTTGACTGGAATCTAACCCAGGACACTTCAGTTCGCAGGCTGATGCTCTATCCACTGATCCAAACCAGTTTCGGCAAAAGATGAGGGCCTTTCAGGGTGATTGGATCATGAGGGTGGAACTCTCATGAATAGGATTAATACCCTTTTAAAAAAAAACCCATACTAGACTATTCCGGGGGATCACTTTGCAAGTTCTATATATGCCTATGCTGTAAACTTGAAATATTGAATGCTAACTCTAATTGGAAAAAAATTAATTTTTAAAAATAATAAACATAAAATAAAAAATCAGAAAGTGATCTTTAAAAAATATAAATCAGATCATGTCTAAAAGTCTGAAGGGCTCCAGCAGTAGTCAGCTGTGCAGACAGAATCATGTCTGTGACGGTGTTACACTGCTGGGAGAGGAATGCCCTGTCTTCTTCCTCCAGTCGCCTCTGTCAGTGTTCTGACCACAGCTGGCACTGGGGCAAGGCAGAACTGTGCTTCCTGAGAGCAAGCTAAGCATCACTTTGGCTGCTTAGTTCTGGTGTGGGAGCAGACACAGAGAAAACATTTTTAAGCCTTAATGGTTCTAATAGCATTTTCAACCCTCCCAAGGGACAAGTGACTTTTACCTGCTCTTCCCTGCACTCCTGCCAGCCTGACCCACCCAGTCTTGAGGACAGAGGGCTGGCGCAGTGTTGGTCAGGAAGCTAGGGAACATCTGGGTGGCCATCTGAACAGAACTGCAGTTTCCTTAGGAAGGAAGTGGAGGGAAGCATCTGCTAGTATCAGCCATGAATGAAGAGACTATACTTTTAATGACACAGTAATAGGATCACAGCTGCATGACCCCGCCATGCTCTCCCTCCCCAACTACATTCCAAGGGACCCAAGAATCACCCCCCATGACAAGTTCTCCTGGCCTCGGAGAACTCACAGACACTCTGCAAAAACCTTAAGCTCACACGGCTGATCTCAGACATCTTAACTCCTGGGAAGCAAACTGTAGTGACTTTTAAACTCCACTCTTACAGTGGAATTACTTGAGGACTCATTGAGAACCTACCTCATGCAATCTGAGTACCTGCAGAGGCTCTTTCAGTGACTGAGCCTAACAGGCAGCCAGCAGGTGGAAGCAGATCTTGGGGTGCCTTGGGAGCTTTGTTGAACGGCCCCTAGGCCCAGTGCTAAGAAAAGCCAGCCTTGGTTTGGACCTTCTTGTGCTCATTCAGGCCTGGCAGAAGTAGCAACACACTGTGAATTGCTTTGTAGCTCCAAAGAGGTTGCCCAGGGCCAGTCACAGGAAGCATCTGACATTGGCTGGCACCAGAGTCCCTCCCAGGAGGCCTCAGTGGCCAGATTCAGATGACATCAGAGCAAGATCCAGTTAGCTTTACAAGTAACATATCCCACATGATGTTATTAACCAATAGAGTCAATTTAAATCACAGGAAGAATATTGTGATAGAAGCTATAACATAGATGGACATTGACGACACGTTCAGTGCAAAAGCCAGTCAAAAGAAGACAACTACTGTGAGATTCCACTCACATGAGGTCCCTAGCCCCATAGGAGTCAGAGATGGAAGCAAAGTGAAGGTGCCAGTGGTGGTGGGGGTGGGGGAAATGGGGTGAAATGCAGAGTTGTTTACTGGGGACAGAGTTCTGGTTGGAGAAGATGGGAAAAGTGAAGGAGATGATGGTGGTGTGGGCCACACAACTGCACTGTGCATTGACAAAAAAGTGAAAATGGAAATAAGCCAGTCAGAGAAAGACTAATGCCATATGATTTCACTTGTATGTTGAATCTAATTAGCAAAATAGATTAACATTGAAAATAGAAACAGACACATAGAAAGAGAACAGAATAACAGTTATCAGAGGGGAAAATGGCTATGGGTGTGGGTGAAAAAGATGAAGGTGTAGGGAGAAGGTGGAATGCAGATGGTTTACTGGGGACAGAATTTCGGTTGGAGAAGATGAGAAAAATGATGGAGATGATGGTGGTGTGGGCCGCACAACAGTATGAATGTGCTTAATGCCACTGCACTGATAAATTTCACTGTGATAAAACAACCCAAAAAATAGAAAGGAAAAGGCCAGACCTTAAAATAGAACCATGGTGGGATGTGCTCAGGCCACCTGAACCCCGCTCCCAGGAGGCCTCTGGACACACAGTGATGAGAAGAGCCAGGGGTGTGAGGTCTGTTGAGAAACCCTGGGCAAGCCTTGGTTCCCTCCTGTCTACCCAACAGGCCTGTTAAGAGAAGCAGGGCAGCTGCGTGGGGGTCGCCATCATGTGCAGGTGCAGAGAGGCGCACAGCAGGCCAGCCCCTGGGACGCTCACACCTGAGGGAGCCCAGCAGCCCACCTGACACACAGCCACCTGCAGCTGGCGATGGAACCCCCATGGCAACTGCACCGCCCACCGTGCCACCGAGACGCCCTTGGAGGAGAGAGCTGAGAAGTGCCAACGGGGCTTAAAATGGGGGGCTTTTAATGTTTATATTAATAAATATTTTAACTGCAAATAATGGATTCCCTATGATAATTGTGCCACCACAGAAATTGTAGAATTTACTCTCTAAAGTACTGACTCCTAGGGCTTCTTCGATGATGTCCACTATAGGACATGTGCTAGAAGCAGATGGTATCGTGGTTCAAGGCTGGCCATGTCTCACTGTGACTTAAACTTCATCTGAAAAGGAGACCAAAGGTCTACATTCGAGGCCTTAAAGTTATAATGAAAGAACTCCTTTCCCAGGGTACAGACACACACATGCACATTCATATATACCAATTCACAATCATTCATACACATTGACATTCACACAGCCTCACACACATGCACACACATTCCTTCATATATGCTAACATACACATTCACACAGTCACACAATTCATACATTCACACACATATTCATACACACCTACAAACAACCGTACAAGTTGACATTCACATGCCCCTACACACACACTGTAACATACACTTAAACACACAGTAACATTTTGTCACACACAGTGACATCCATATTTATACATATCTTCATACATGCTTTCACACACACACACACTCACACACACACACACACACACACGGGCAGGAATAAGAGAGAGAAGTGGGGAAGTCTCTGCCTCCTCCAGGAGCTCAGAATAACTGAGAATTTGCTGGGGGAAGAGCAGGACTTTCTGGCAGGTTCCACTGCAGGTAGCACTTAGAGAGCATGGCACATTTAACCAGCTCAGGGAAGCCTCAGCTCCCTGAGGTTTGCCCGCCTCTGCTCCCCCTCTGCCAGATCCCTACTCTATGTGTTAGGTCACTGTGAGTGAAACCATGACTGGGCTCTGGGGATAGGACCAGCCAGACAAAGTGACCTCAAATTAAAAGAAAAATAATCTCCACCCTCACAGACGTGTCTTGGAAGTCAGCCTACCCTGACTACGTACAGGTTTCACTCAGGAACAGTTTAGCCTTATTAAAAATGTCACTATTTAGATACCTGAAATCTACAATTAATTTGCCAGTAATGTAATTTTTAAAAAATACAGAATTCTTAGAGTTGATTTTTAAATGAACCCTAAAGCATTGCAGACTTTCTACTTTTAAAAAGTAGTTCCTTTCAGGAAATAAATTAATAGAGTTATTCTAGTGTATAAAACTGGGTAAACTATGAAATCAGATCCAAACACAAGATCTAATATTTAATTTAAGAAACAGTCTAAGAAACCTTTAAAAAAAAAAAAAAAAGCACAGTAGAATGTAAGAATAGTGGTTTTGACTTTGAAGAGAAAATTAACTCTAGTTGCTCCATTAGAGATTTCAATTTTGTTTGTCACATTTTAGATGGATATTAGCTGAACACAGTGTGGTAATCATTTCACAATATATACAAATCCAACCATCATGCTGTCTGCTTTAAACTTATACAGAGGTGTATGTCAATTATTCCTGAATAAAACTTGAAAAAAATAAAGTGCCTTGAGAAATGGAAAAGGTGATTTTATAGGTAGAAAAATGCATACACCATAACTAAAAGGAAATAAATCATGAATGGTATCATCAAGAGGACAGAAATAAAAATGTAAGTATGCAATTGCGTGTGCACTTGCGTGTGTGTGTGTGTGTGTGTGTGTGTGTGTTGAACATTGCAGGTCTCACTAGCCTATGTATACAAAGAGGTCACCTCACAGTCCAGATTACAGTGGCTTTACAGCCGTACAACCCTCTCACCAAGCACATACCAGCCTGTGCTCAGCACCAAATCCAAGGAGGCCACTTCCCTCATTCATCCCCCTCATCAGGGCTCTTTCCTCTGACCCTGCTGTGAATGCACTTCATTAGGACTCTCTGGAAGCTGAATTACTTGGCCTCAGGAATACGTTCTATTAAAAGGAGATGCTCTTCAATCTAAAATTTTGCTTGGCTTTTTAAAAATATGTTTTTATTGATTTTAGAGAGGAAAGAAGAGGGATAGAGAGAGAAAAACATTGATGAGAGAAACATCATCAATCGGCTGCCTCCTTCATGCCCCCTACTGGGGATCAAGCCCACAACCCAGGCCTGTGCTCTGACAAGGACTAGTGACTCTTGGTTCATGGGTTGACACTCAACCACTGAGCAACTTTTGCTTGGCTTTCATTCTTGAATGCTAACATTGAGCTAAGGAAGCCGACAAGAAAACGACAATGTAGCTAATTGTACAGACCTTTTCTAGGCCCTCCACCAAAGTTATCTTATCATTTCTTAGTTATCCTCACCCTTTCTTTTTCATGTGGAACTTCAATAGATCTAGATGGCATTCTGCTCAGTCATTTTAGGCCTGGGGTGTAATTTTGCTCTCATGGACTCTACAAAGATAAGGAGTCTTAAATCTGACCCAGACCCAGTACACGAGTAGGCTACTGTTACCCACTGACAGAGGCTGCTAACATAGCCTGCCTGCCTGCATCTCTGACTACTGCAGCTTGTAGCTGTGCTCCATCTGCCACCTCTCTGGACTTCTCTGAGGCCCCCTGCTTGCCTGGCCTCCCACCAGTTGCCTAATGACACTCCACTTGCTGGAACCCATGTTCCACCTGCCTCCCATCAGCAGCAGCTGAGGCTGAAGCTCCAACACCAATCCCAGCACAGCAGACAAGTCTAGTTCCAGGTCCAAAGATCTCCCAGCCTGCTGGTAACGGACAGTGAGCTGAGGGTTTTTCCTGGGGTTGTGTGGTGATGCCCAAGAATAAGCTCTGTAGACCAGAAGGTTTAAGAAGCAAAAGTGTGGAAAATTGATTACAAGCAGGTTCAGAGTCACCACATGGAAAGGGGGCCAAACAATGGGCTGCCTGGTGAAGCCTTGTAGTCCAAGCTGATATACTTGCTCTAAGCCTGTTTTTATATCTATTCGTGTCGTCACCTGATTGATTCTCTCAATTGTTCTTGCCCAGCATCGAACCTGAACTCTCCCTATATCTATGTGTTCTTTTGTTTCTAGGCTGAACTTCCTTTGTTTCTATGTCAGTACACCTTATTGTTGCGGGCCCTCTCTTGTTTTCCTATGCCTCCCGCTTTGAGTCCAGAAACACTTTATTATTTCTGCGTGGTTGGTTCCTGTGGTTAGGCTGCTCAAACTGTGGTGTCTGTCCCTGCCTATGGTCCACCCACCTTTGTTTTCCACTGGAGCCCTGCCCTGTATGCTTACATCAAGCTAACTTTTCTCACTACGATGCCCACCACAGTAATCCTACCATATCTGGGTGTAACACTTCAATGATTGTGTGGAATACATTTGGGATATTCCATTTTTTATTGTTTACCTGTTCCAGTTTCTTCAAATTAAGTTATTTGGATAAACAGCTGAAATTTGAGTGTATTTTTTTTTTTTTTTTTTTTTTGCAGATTAAGGACTGATAAGAGAAGAATATTGGACTGATTTAACACTGTCTTTTGACCTGCTTCACACTGGAGAATGGAGGTGATGCTAGATTGTGAAAAGTAATAAAGCCAATTACTTGTCTGTTCCTCAGTGTGACCTAGTACCATGATTGTGTGACTAGCAAGTCTGAAATCTGTGGGGCAAATCTGAAATCTGATGCTGCAGTCTTAAGGAAAAACATTTTCTTCTATTGGAAATCTCAGTTTTGCTCTAAGACTTGGGTCAGCAGCTTGAAAGGTGCCAGGGCAGAACTGTCTGGCTTCAGGAAGAGAGCTGGGAGGGCAGCTTTCCCCTGAGAAAAGTGCCAGCAGAGGCATTGCTCCTTTGCCCAGCCCTCCTCACACAGAGCCAGGAGGTGGGCGCCATATATGAGTCTCCATCCCATGTTTTTATTTTTTACTTTATTTTTAAATATTTTTATTGATTTCACAGAGTAAGGGAGCAAGGGAGAGAGGGGGATAGAAACATCAATGATGAGAGACAATCATTAATTGGCTGCCTCCTGCATGCTCCACCCGGGGGCCCAAGCCCGAAAGCTGGACACATGCCCTGACCAGGAATTGAACCATGACCTGCTAGTTCATAGGTCAATACTCAAGCACTGAGGCACACTGTTTAGCCTCCATGTTTTTATTTTTAATAAATAACATAAAATTAACCATTCTAACCATTTTTAAAGATTTCCACTTCTATTTTTCCATTGATTCTGAGAGAGAATGGAAGGGAGGAATCTCACATTGATTGGTTGCCTCCCACCCCCCACCCCCAACTGGGGATGGGATCAAACCTGCAACCCAGATGTTATAATAATGTAACCCCTCTAATTATGTGTGAAATGTTTGCTGTATGGAAACCCTCAATACACTGTAACTTCCAAAATTAAAGAACACCCCAATATCTTGATGTAAAAGCTCTGCATCCTTCAAATGTAAATGCCCTGCTCCCAGTATAAGGCACACTGGCTGGCCCACACTGATAAGGACACACTTGTTTATGGCGGTCTGTATGACCACAGGACCAGCTTCAGTTGAGGTTTCCTGCCCGATAAGAGGAGGACTCCATGTCACTCAGAGAGACAAGTCCCTGATTGCTCTGCTGTGCGAGCCTGAACCACCTGCGGCCGCCTGTCTTCATCTTCATCATCCGTCTTTCAGTGTGCATCGCTGGGTTGCCTCTGCTGGAGCCTAGGACCCACGAGGAATAGGTAAATAACCCTTATGTGACTGCATATTAATTCTGTCTTGTGTGTCATGTGTTCAGGTTCAGCTCAGCTTTCTAAACATTGAAGTACCAGGGGATAGGCCATTATTGCTGACCCCTGGTCACCTGCATTTGTCCCACTAAGTCTAGACAAATAATCAATTAATTGAGGCTTAATTGGGACACCAGATCCATGCCCTTGACTAGGAATTGAACCCCCAATCCTTTGATGGTCCCACTGACACTCTAACCACTGAGCGACACCAGCCAAGGTACATTTTAAAACCATTTTAAGTGTATGGTTTAGTGGCATTAGGTGCACTCACAACGTTGCACAGCTAGCACCACTGTCCAGAAGTCTTTTCCTTTTCCCTGTCTGAAACTACCCATTAAACAACTCCCCGCCCCCTGCCCCAGCCCTTGGCACCATTCTACTCTCTGTCTGTATAAATATGGCTACTCTGGGTATTTCATATAAGTGGAATCATACAAATTTATCCTTTTGTATCTGGGTTCTTTCACTAGGCATAGGGTTTTCAAAGTTCATCCATGCAGTAATATATAATAGGACTTCCTCCCTAAAGGCTAAATAATATTCCGTTATATGTATAGACACATTTTGTTTCCCCATCTATTGTTGAGGGAAACTTGGGTTGCTTTGAATGCACATTTTTACCCCCAAGGCTGGCTTCAGGAGGACATAAGGTAATGCCTCCCTCAGACGTTTAAATGCTGCCCAGAAGAGAATGTGATGTGGTGGTTACTGGAAGTTGAAATCATCGAGAGACCCCAGAGCCACTCTCCTCAGCCTGAGAAGGCATCCACACCCTCAGTATGCAGAGACTGGCTTGTGTGGAAACAGCTGGCTTCAGACTGGGTGCAGGAGGTAAAAAAACAAGGGTGATATGCAGAATTAAACTTCTCAATGGATCCAATATTTAAGCAAGGTTATGTGTTAAGTGCTGTTACATGTCAGATGACTATTGAATATTTGACTAAAGTCCTGAACTACAAAGGAAGCACATATGCAATGTCATAGACTAAAGGAATGTAATATCTAACAGGTTTATCTAGTAGTGCTCTTTTCCTTCATTATATCCACAATACACTTGCTACAAGAGGTTGCAATGGATTTGTAAATATTTGGGGCCCAATTACCATTCCATTGCATGCCCTTCACCATGATGTCACTTGCCTTTAGCAATGAGGGGACCACACTTACAGCAGGTATGTATGAGAGGATGAGATAGGTGACATGGGCAGGCATCCTGAAGATGTTGTTGGCGTGCACTAAGGGTCAGAACCCATGTCCACCCACTATCCGGTAAGAGTAGAAATTACCACTGCGGAAAGCTATGTCCACTTCCTCAAACATGTGCATATCCCAGAAGAGATTAATATGGACACATTATTGGGCACCTGGGTTCTCTCTCTCTCTCTCTCTCTCTCTCTCTCTCTCTCTCTCTCACACACACACACACACACACACACACACACACCTTATTAGGAATTTATGCACTGAGTGGCCAGATTATTATGATCTCTGAATGCATAATAATCTGGCCACTCTGTAGCCTGACCACATAATTGGGATTTTAAAATGATGTTTTTCCATGTATAAAAACTGCTTTGTGGGTAGTTAGAAAGAAGCAGAGGACTTACTAGTCAGAGGCCGGGGGCCATTATCTCTTGGTCCTTTGATATATCAAGATTTGCAAGCTTTCCCTTATACATAAGCATACTGAGTGGCCAGATTATTATGCGTTCAGAGATCATACTAATCTGGCCACTCAGTGTATATAACAAGGGTGTTTATGTTGCTTAGAGTTGTGCTGGAACCTGAAAAAAAAATGTTTTCTTTGGAAATTGCTTTTCCAGCAATTAGTCAATGTGCTTTGACTATATTTAGCCAATGTGCTTTGACTATATTATACAAGCAGTTTGAGCTCCTATACCTTGTTTTTAAAATCTTTTTTCCTCAGATATCTTATTTTAAACTATTATATCTGTTCTGTCCTTCAAATCATAGATTCAAAACGTAAAAATAACTAGTGTTTTTAACTACTGGCTGTGCCCTGGATACAATTCTAGTCCCTGTATACAAGTGGGCAAGGAGGAGGTTATTTGCTACACCAAAAGCTAGGAAACCGGAGGTGAGCTGTAGTATTAGAAAACGATTTCCCCTGTGGGGCCTCATACTGGGGGCTCCTACGTGGTATTGGACAGGACTGAAATAAAGCAAACTCTAGTGGAACTGGAAACTTCTACTTTCAAAGCTGAACTATCTTTTATTTTTGTTATTTAAAAAACTTCACAAATTTATCTCTATCAGTTTTATTGAGATGAATTGACATAGCACGACATAAATTTAAAGTGTACGATGTGTTGATTTCATACATTCATATATTGCAAAATGATTATCACCATAGCATTAGCTGACACCTCCATTACACAACCATTTTCCATTTGTGTTGAGAATATTTGAGATCTACTATCTTAGCAACTCTCAAACACTGGTATATAATCACCATGCTGCACATGATATCCCCAGAACTTGTTATTCTTGTAACTAGAAATTTGTACCCTTTGGCCAGTATATTCCATTTCCCCACCCTCCGCCCCTGGTAACTACCACTCTACTCTTCTTTTCTCTATGTAAAACTGAATGATTTCTCTATGAATTATACATTCCCTTTTGCTTGGTACAATTTTTATATACATCTATGTTTATATTATTACATTATAACAATAATAATATTATTACATATTATTATTTATATTATATATTTGAATATATTTACATAATGATATATATATAACCCTATCTAATAAAACAATAATATGCAAATTAACCATCACTCAACTATACGCAAAAGCCATGCCCACAAGCCAATCAGGAGCAAATATGCAAATAAACCCAACCAAATGGCTATGCCACAGAGAGCAGGAGGGAGGCTTGGGTTTCCCCAGCAATACAGGAAGCCAAGCTTTCCACCCGCCCTTTCTGGCCTAGGCCTCCACTCAAGGCTACAAAGTGTCAATGATAGAAACACATGAATCCACACAGAAATGGCAGCAGCCACAGAGCTGGAAAGAGCAGGAGGCTAGGATTGACCAATAGAGGAAGCCAAGCTTTCTTCACACCCTGGGCAGTCCAGGCCTCTGCTTAAGACTACAAAGTTTCAATTATAGAAGTTACATAAATCCCAACAAACAGGGCAGCAACCACAGAGCGATCAGAAGGCCTGGTTCTATTCCAGGATACAAAGTTTCAATTGTAGAGGAAAACAAATCCCAGATACCAGGGCCTCCACTTGGTTGCCCAGGGGCGTGGCCAGCCTGCAAATTGTCACAGGCCCCTCGCCCAGGCTGCCCCTCCACCCAAGGAAACCTCCACCCTGATCCAGGACACCCTTTAGGGCAAACCAGCCAGCCCCCACCCCTGCACCAGGCCTCTATCCTATCTAATAAAAAAGTAATACACAGATTGATCATCACTCCAACATACAGGATGGCTGCCTCCATGTGGTCAAAGATGGCTTCCCCCATATGGACACAAGATGGCCACCACAAGATGACCAGCAGGGGAGAGCAGTTGGGAAGCACCAGGCCTGCAAGGAAGGGCAGTTGAGAGGGACCAGGTCTCCAGGGGAGGGCAGTTAGGAGTGACCCGGCCAGCAGAGGAGGGAAGTTGGGGGCAAACAGGCTGGCAGGGAGCAGTTAGACATCAATCAGGCTGGCCTGGGAGTGGTTAAGGGGTGATCAGGCTGGCAGGCAGAAGGGGTTAGGGGCAATCAGGAAGGCAGGCAGGTGAGCAGTTGGGAGCCAACAGTCCTGGATTGTGAAAGGGATGTCCGACTGCCCATTTAGGCCCTATCCCAGTTGTCTTCCCAACTCCATTTCAAATTAGGCTTCTTTCATTTGTTTTTGCATTAAGTTGCATTTTTTTTAAATGTATCATTATTGTTGAAAGTATTACGCATGTCCCATTTTTTTCCTCTTTGACACCCCTCTACCCAGAATCCGAGCCCTCCATTCCCCCCTCCAGGCCTACCGCACTACTGTCTGTGTCCATGGGTTACACACACACACACACACATATATATAAAAGGCTAAGTGACCAGCCGATTGACTGACCAGCTGGTATGACACACACTGATTACCAGGGAGCAAACATTCAACACAGGAGCTGCCGGGCATCAGCAACTTTGCAGAGTGCCCTCTCACACTCTGGGGCCCCTCAGGGGATGTTGGACTGCTGGTTCCAGCCGATAGCTACAGGACAGGCTGAGGGACCCCACCTGCCAGTGGGACCCTGCTACTCTGCAGACACCCACCCTTCAAGCCTCAGGTGTGGCCAGCTGGGGAGGGACCACAGGAAATTGGCTCCAGGGTGTGACTGGCCCATCTCGCCCAGTCCTGCCCCACTAGCTACCTTCTAATTCATTTCCTTTCAATGTGCATGAATCTTTGCATGGGGCCTCTAGTATGCATATAATTCTTTGGTTAATCTCTTCTGCTCCTCCTTCTCCTGTCCCTTCTGAGATTCTTTCATGCTTCCATGTCTCTGGATCTATTTTGTTTGTCAGCTTATTTTGTTCATTATATTTCACAAATAAGCTTGTCTTGCTCTCACTAGCTTATTTCACTTAAGAAAAAAAAAATCAGAAATTTTTTTCTGGAAAACACTTAAGTTTACACATTCGCAAAATCTTGTACAAAATAAAATTCTCTTTGCTATGGTTGATTTTTTTTCCTTCTTGCCACTTTCAATTTTTGTGTTTATGTTTTCTTATTACATACAGTAGTTTGTGATTTATTTAGCTAATTTTTCAACTTTAGTAATTTGAATGTAAATATAGTTCTACTCTTTTGTTGTTTTCTTATACATTGCTTTTATCCTTATTACTTCTTTCCTTCTGCTTTCTTTTACTTATTTTTAACTTCTTTTTGTAGATCATAGTTTTATTTTAAGTTATTTTTCATTTTTAATACTATGAAAATATCACAGTATGAATTGTTCTCTGATAACTGTCTCTCAGATTTAAGTTATTCTGCAGTTTCAGCCTGTGTTTCCTCTCTGATCCAAGAGTTGTTTATGAGACTATTGTTACATTTCTAAAAAAGCCTTTTCAAATTTTTACTTTATTATTAGTTACTGATTTTATTTCAGTGTGGTCAAAGAACCATGTTTTAGTTCTTTTTATTCTTTGGAATTTATTTACTTTTAAAATGTTTGGGGTTTTTTTTTGTGTGTGTGTGTGTGTGTGTTTGTTTTGTTTTTTTTTGGGGGGGGGGGTGGTGTTTGAACCTAAACTACAATCAATTTTCATGAAGTAATGTGCACTCAAAATGAAGGTATGGTAGGCTGACAATGGTCCCAAATGCATCAGGTGCTAATCCCTAGAATCTGGAAATACCACTTCATAAGGCAAAAGGGTCTTCTCAGATATGATTAAGTTAAGAATCTGTAGATGGGAGATTACTCAGTTGGGCCCTAAATGCAAGCACGGTGTCTTTCTAAGGGAGAGGCTGCAGAGCTTTGGCACACGAAGGAGCAGGCTGTGCAAAGACAGAACCGAGGTTTGAAGATGCTGCCCTTGAGCACTGGGAAGACGCAGCTCTGCTGTTTTTTGCTTTTGGCCTGATGAAACTGATTTGGGACTTCTAGCCTCCGGAACATGAGAGAATAAGTTTTGTTGTGTTAAGCCACCAAGATTGTGGGAATTTGTCACAACAACCTTAGGGACGAATGCAGAAGGTAGAGAAATCTATTTAAGTTTCAGACATCCATATGTAAAAACATGTTCTATACTATTGATTATCCTGTCTAGATTTTCTATATCCTTCCTGTTTGTTATTTATTCATTGGCTTTAAGATTGAGAGATATATTACAAGCTCCTATTATTACTGGGTTTCTAGTTCTCCTAGCATCTCCCTGCTGTATCTGCTTTAGTGAAAATTTTGTAATGTTATTAACAAATATTAATCACTATTTTATCTTCATCCCATATTGTAGCCTTTAGCATTATAAAAGGCCCTTTGTATTGTTTTGCATGTGCTCCTGTAAACAACATAATATAAATTTTGCTTTGTTAGCTAATTCAAAATTATTTTATTTTTATGTCAGTTAAACCTATATATATTTATTCATATAATCTGTAAAGTGTACTTCAATTATTTTATATTGATTCATGCAATATAAATTATATATACTCATACAGACAAACATATAGTCATCCACTTATGTGGTCTTTTTTTTGTTGTTGTTTATTTTTTTTTTTAATTTTTTAAATTACTTTATTGATTAAGGTATCACATATTTGTCCTCATCCCCCCATACATGTGGTCTGTTTTGTTTGCAATCTCTCTTTTGATGTTTAGGAAAGTTTATATTTTTGTTCTAAGGTTACTTTTAGAATAATGTTTTATGTAATAACCTTAATTCCCTCTTCTTTTGGTTACTGCCTACCAGTTACCTATTATAAACAATATTGGAATTAGCTAGAATTCTTTTTTTATCCTTCCTCCTGCTCTTTCAGCATCTAATTTGAAATAATAGCTTTTTTCCTAATTAAAACCATCAGCAAGTTGTTTTCATTTCCATATGCTCACCCTGATATTTGATAGTTATACAAATAATTATAGTTTTTTATAGTTATACATTTTTGTTATTGTTTCTATAATGCAGAGCAGACAAGCATTGCATAATGTGCAGCTTCTTTATTGTGATCATTAGTCTTGGTACTAGAGGTAAATACATAATCATGGTCCTGAATATAGAAGTCAAAACTCAATTTCCCAGGTTACCTTACCGCCAGGACACAAACAAGCGACTAAAAGTTTGTCCAATCACACATTCTGATTCAGAGTTGAGCAGTGTTGAAAAGCACACTGCATGGAGCTGCCATGTGTACTGGAATAGCTAAGTACTCCAGGGCATCCAGCTTCCAAAGGCCACAGTGGGAGAGGAGCAGTTTCCCAATGAGTTAAAGGTCAAGTTCCTTCCCTGGTGGCTCGGTTTGTTGGAACCTAATCCTGTGCTCCAAAAGGTTGTGGGTTCAATTTCAGATCAGGGAACATACCTAGATTGTGAGTTCTAGCTCTGATCGGGATCATGCAGGAAGCAGCAAATCAATGTTTCTCTCTCATATCCATGTCTCTCTGTCTCTCTCTCTCTCTCTGTCTCTCTCTCTCTCTCTCCTCCCTCTCTCTCTCTCTCTTCCTCCCTCCCTGTCTCTATCTGTTTCTCTCCCTTCCTGTCTCTCTAAAAATCAATAAATACATATCCTCAAATGGGGATTAAAGACATAATAATGAAGATCATGTCTCTGATGCTGAAATGGTATTTGTCATAGTAGGGTAGCAGTAAAATATAATTTCTGGTGTTTGTACTTTGTGACCATGACATCAGTGGTAGCAGTTTCCTAAGTAAATCAACTCTCCAGCTAGGTTTGGGAACCCTAGCTTTGAGATTATTTCTCCAGTCTTCCTAACATGATTGTGAACTTACTAAAATTCTTTAATACTGAATATCCATAATCTACTTAAATTAATCAAAGTAGATATTGTTGTTTGCATCCAAAGCCCTGAATGATACCTGGAGTCCATACGTCTCCCATTACTGCTATGAAGACAGAATGATACAACTTAGGCTAAAAAAATTTTAATTGAATTTCTTGGGGTGGCATTGCTTAACAAAAATATGCTTCAGGTGTATAAATCTATAATACATCATCTATATACTGTATTCTGTGTCCATCACCCAAACTCAAGTCTCCTTCTGTCACCAATAACCTCTTTGAACACACCCCACCCTACCTTTTGTATTCACCATACTGTTATCTGTATCTGTGAGGGTTTGGGGTTTTAGGGTGTGTGTTTTTTCTTTATCCCAATTCCTCCCCTCTGATAGCTATCAGTTTGTTCTCTGTATCTATGAATATGTTTCTATTTTATTTATTTTGTTCATTAGATTCCACATTAAGTGAAATCATATAGTATTTGTCTTTTGCTGACTGGCTTATTTCACTTAGCATAAAACTTCCAGGTCCATCCATGCAGTCACAAAAGGTAAGATTTCCTTCTTCTTACTGCTTAGTAGTATTCAATTGCATAAATGCACGATGGCTTTTTTATCCACTCATCTACTGATGGGCACTTGGCTGTTTCCAGATCTTGGTTATTGTAAATAATGCAGCAATGAACATAGGGGTAAATACATTCTTTCAAATTGGGGTTTTGAATTTCTTCAGATATATTCCTAGAAGTGGAATCACTGGATCTTGAGGCAATTCCATTTTTTAAATTTTTGAAGAATCTCTATACTGCTTTCCATAGTGGCTGTATCAATCTGTTTTTCCACCAATAGTGCATGAAGGTTCCCTTTTCTCCTCATCCTCACCACCACTTGTCCATTGATTTATTGATGATACCAGTTCTGACAGGTGTGAGATGATATATTATTGTGATTTTAATCTGCATTTCTCTGATAATTAGTGATGTTGAGCATCTTTTCGTATTTATTGGTCATCTGTATATATACCATGGAGAAGTGTTTATTCAGGTCTTTTGCTCATTTTCAAATTGCATTGCTTGTTTTTTTAGTGTTGAGGTTGTATAAGTTCTTTATAAATTTTAGAGATTAACCCCTTATCAGATATATCATTGGTGAATATGTTCTCCCATTCAGTGAAATGTCTTTTCATTTTGTTGATCATTTCTTTTGCCGTGCAAAACCTTTTTATTTTTATGTAGTCCCATTTGTTTGTTTTTTCTTTTGTTTCCTTTGCTTGAGGTGTTTAATGCTGAATATTCCTAATCTACTTAAATTAATCAACTTTTATGAAATGTCTGAGATTTTACTGACTATGTTTTCTTCTAGGATTTTTGTGGTTTCAAGTCTAACATTTAAGTATTTGATCCATTTTGCGTTTATTCTTGTGTATGCTGTAAGAAGGTGGTCTATATTTTTGCAGATATCTGTTCAATTTTCTCAACACTATTTATTGAATAGACTATCTTTACCCCATTGTATGTTCTTGCCTATTTTGTCAAATATTAGCTGACCATGAAGGAGTGGCCTTATTTCTGGGTTTGCTATTCTGTTTCATTAATCTATATGTCTGTTTTTATGCCAATGCCATGTTGTTTTTATTACTGTGGCCTTTTATTATAATTTGATAACAGATAGCATGATTTTTTGAATATTGTTCTTCTTTCTAAAGATTGATTTAGATTCTTTTATGGTTCCATATAAATTTTTTGAATATTTGTTCCAGTTCTATAAAATATGATATTGGTATCTTGATAGGAATTGCGTTAAATCTATAGATTGCCTTGGGTAGTGCGGACATTTTAATGATGTTAATTCTTCCTATCCATAAAGTATATGCTTCCACTAATTTATAACTTCTCCAATTTCTTCCTTCAGTGTCTTATATTTTTCTATAAGTACAGGTCTTTTAAATCCTAGGTTAAATTTATTCTGAGGGAGTTATTTATGCAATTGTAAATGGGATCATTTTCTTAGTTTCCTTTTATTATTGGTGTAAAAAAATACAACTGGCATCTGGGTATATTTTTTGTATCCTGCTACTTTATTGAATTCATTTATCAGTTCTAGTAGTTTTTAGGTGGAATCTTTAGGGTTTTCTATATACAGTATCATGTCATCTGCAAACAATGACAGTTTTATTTATTCTTTCCCATTTTTAATGTCATTTATATCTTCTTCTTGTCTGATTGCTTTAGCTAGGACTTCTAGCACTATGTTGAATTAGAGTGATGAAAGTAGGCATCCTATCTTGTTCCTGATCTTAAAAGAAACACTTTTAGTTATTGCCCATTGAGTATGATGTTGGCAGTGGTTTTGTCATATATGGCCATATGAGGTATATTCTCTCTATCCCACTTCCATCTCACAATCCAGAACTGCTGGCTCCCAACTGCTCACCTGCCTGATTGTCCCTAACTGCTTCTGCCTGCCAACCTGATTACCCCCTAACTACTCCCCTGCCAGCCTGATTGACCCTAACTGCTCCCCTACTGGCCCATTGCCCTTAACTGTCCTTCCCTGCTGGCCTGATCACCCTCAACTGTCCTCCCCTGTAGGCCTGATCACCCCCAACTGCCCTCCCTTGCAGACCTAGTTCTTCCCAACTGCCCTCCCCTGCTGACCTGATCACCTACAACTGCCCTCTCCTGCCAGCTATCTTGTGACGACCATCTTATGTATTGGAGTGACAGTCAATTTGCATATTACCTCTTTATTATATAGGATTAGTGCTAGATTTTATCAAATGCTTTTTTGCTTCTATTGATATAATCATGTAATTTTTACCCATCATTTTGTCTATGTGGCATATCACATTTATTGATTTGTGGATAATATCACCTTGCATCCCTGAATTAAAATCCACTTGAGCATAGTGTATGATCTTTTTAATGTATCACTGGATCCTGTTTGATAATATTTTGTTGAGGATTTTACCATTTATTTTAACAGGGATATTGCCTATACTTTTCTTTCTTTGCAGTGTCCTTCTCTGGTTTTGGAATTAGGATAATGCTGGCCTCATAAAATGAGCATGAGAGTCTTGCCTCCTCTTGAATTTTTTGGGATAGTTTGAGGATAGATGCTGGTTCTTCTTTGAATGATTGGGAAAATTCACCTGAAAAGCTATCTAGTCCAGGGCTTTTGTTTACTGTCAGTTTTCTTATTATTGCTTTGATTTCATTAGTTTTACAGTAATTCATTTATTCAGATTTTCTGATTCTTCCTGATTCAGTTTTAGAAGGTTGTATGTTTCTAGAAATGTATACATTTTGTCCAGATTGTCCAATTTATTGGCATATAGTTATCTGTAATACTTTTTTACAATCCCGTGTATTCCTATGGAATCAGTTGTTACTTCTCTTTTTCCATTTCTGATTTTATTTATTTGGGTCCTCTCCTTTTTTTTCCTTCATGAGTTTGGCTAAACATTTGTGAATCATGTTTATCTTTTCAAAGAACCAGCCCTTGGTTTCATTGATCTTTTGTATTGTTATTTTAAAATCAATTGCATTTATACTCTGATCATTATGATTTCCTTTCTTCTCATGAGGTCTAGTGCAAAATGAAAATGCAGGCCCCATTTTTAAAACACCGTTAAGAATTTTAAGTTGGCAAAAGCAGAGCATTAAAACAACTATAGGGTCCTTCTACGCATCTGTACATGAAGCTCTTCTGATCCTCTTTCTCATTTATTTGTATTAGTATAGAAAGTATGTCAGAGACACCTAGATACCTCTCGATGGCCATCCATAAATTCTGTTTAGAGCAGGCAAGCCACTATATTTATACACCACAGTTGTCCATAACAAAAGGCCCTTCCAGCCAACTATACAAAATTGAATTAGTAGTGCAGTTACATTACAAAATTATATCAATAGTACAAAAATGTATGTCCACTTGAAGGCAAAAGTATACAAAAATACATGTTCACTTTAAATATTGAAAGACAGAATCAGCTACTATTATGACAAAATTAGCTACTATTGAATAATCTCTAGCTCAGGGGTCTTCAAACTACGGCCCGCAGGCAGAGGAGTCTGATCCGGCCCGCCAGGTTTTTTGGGCAGTGAGCGCAGCCGAGGTGTTACAGTAGGAATTAGTAGTTCATATAGTCCGGCCCTCCAGCTCTCTGAGGGACCGTGATCTGGCACCCACTTTAAAAAGTTTGAGGACCCCTGCTCTAGCTCCTGAAATCCAGTTTAAATTTGCCTCTTTTCTTGTGGTATCATCTCCGTTCCTTTTCATCTCAGAAGTGATGGAGTATTCAACCAATTTTATTTTCCTAGCCATAAACATCCAAAATAAACGTATGAACACCATAGAAGAAAAGGAAATTCCGGGTTAAAAAACTTCAGGACTGGAAGGAAAGTAAGAAGCTTGAAAATATGCTAAATCAAACAAAATTTCTTTTTAATTACAAAATCTATTTTCAATAACTCAATCAAAAAGCATAAGTTAGAAGTGATATTCCACCCATTTACTCAATATTAATTCAAAAAAGTTATCACTTTTAGGTAGTTCATCACTAAATGAGAAATACAGAAGCTTACAAGGGAATATTGTATTGTGTGACATCTTTCCTAACCCAGAATACTGGCAGCAGGAGAAATATAAGGAAAAGAGAATTTCCATTTCTCTCGAACTAATACACATTTTTTTTATTCATTCTGCGATGTAGAATTTTTTTCAGAAATTTTTTGTAAATATTCAAGCCTTCAACATACACTGCCCATTTTCTATTTTGAAATACAAAAATATAGCAACTTAAGGGGAAAATGTCATGTGCACTGCTTACTTACATAACAAAAGCTACATAAATCATATCACTATCTTTCTGGTATTGCTAATAAAGACCCTTAAAAATACTAATGGCTGATTTTTTGGGGGAGAGAGGGACTACAGGATACTAACTACCCAGTGCTCTATAAATTATCATTAAATTTATATTCTACTGCTACTATTGAGCTGTAGATTTACATAAGAAAAATTAAAATAATTTAACTTAAACAGTTAAAATCCCCATAATTAACACTTTATGTTGGAAACCCTTAACAGATTGTGAACTCTTTGCTCTTCATCTTGATCGTTTAAATTCAGATTCCTGAGCCAGACTAAGATAAATATCGGTTTCAACTATGAATAAAAAGTGTCAGTTAACCAGGTAACTCTGCAATCAATCAGCCTGTCATTTAGACGTGGGCAGATGCAGCTTCCAGTGGCAAGCAAAGGCTGGCTCCCCGTCACCCTGCAGACCTCCTGGGCCGGAGACCCCGCCCGCCCCACCTGTCTCCCGCCACGCCCACCCCTGTGGGCCCCGCCCACCCCCTGTGGGCCCCGCCCCCGCGCAGGCGCGCCTCCCGCCCCCCTGCGCTCAGCCAATAGGAGAAGAGTTTGTGCAGCGCCTTCCCTCCCGCCGTTGGTCTCGCAGTCCCGCCCCGGCCGAGAGCTCAGACTGGAAGATGGCGGCGGCCGCCGAGCTGACGCTGCTGGAGAAGTCCCTTGGGCTGAGGAAAGGGAACAAGTACAGCGCTCAGGGCGAGCGCCAGGTGAGGAGCGGGGGCGGCGCGGAGGGGACGAGCTGGCCAGGAGCGGGGCCCGCGGGGCCGAGGGGACGGCCGGCCGGCAGGGGCGGAGGGGGTAGGATGCGGCCTCGGCGCCCACGTGTCCGCGCGGGGGGCGGGCTGGCGGGCGCCCCAGGTCTCTACCTGCAGCCCTCGCCCCCGGAGCGGGCGAGGGACCCGCCCCCTGTGCGCTCGGCCCCAACTCTTCCTTCTGGGAGAGGGCTGTGACCCGGTTGTGGCAAAGCTGAGAGAATCCCCCGCGCCCATGGGCACACCAGCCTGGAGGCCCTGCCTTCGGTGACAGCAGCTGCCGGGAGAGCAGCTTCCATGCCCCGCCCGGCAGCCGCTGCGGAGCGCGGAGCCCCGTGCGGCCGGGGGCGGCGGGGCGGCGGGGCGGACACCCCTCCGCGGGAGCGGACACCCCTCCGCGGGAGCGGACACCCCTCCGCGGGAGCGGACACCCCTCCGCGGGAGCGGACACCCCTCCGCGGGAGCGGACACCCCTCCGCGGGAGCGGACACCCCTCCGCGGGAGCGGGCTTCGCTGGCTGAGGGCCTGCCGGGCCGCCGTTTTCCTCGCGGCACGCTGAAGCCGAGACAGTGTGGCCGTGGCTCAGTCTGGTTCCTTTTCTTTCTTTTAGCAGAAGACAGCTATTGAAAGTTCCTATGTATGTGTTTGGGGAAGGGATGAGGGTTTGTGATAAGATTCAGTCTGGTGTTTGTTTGTTTTTAAGACAGTCGACAGCGTAAGCCAACAAGTCGTTCTCCGAAACATAATAATAATGATCAATAATAATTGAATACTGAAAACAATTCAGAGATCCAGCTCTAGGGGAATGGTTCATCATATTCCTCATGTAGCCCTTTAGAAGTGATTAATTGAACACCATTAAGATGAATGTGAGAAAGTAGTAGGTGTGCCATAATTGCAACTAAGATTTCTGTACTAAAGAGAATGGACTTTGGAGCCAGTTGTATTGTATTCGAACCCTGACTCTGACATTACAAACCTGGTGACCTTGGTTTTTAATCTGTAAAATGCTGACAAGATTACATACCTGTCTTGGGAGATGATGATTAGACAAAGCTAACTGGTTGGGGACTGAAAGGTCCCGGGTTCGATTCCGGTCAAGGGCATGTACCTTGGTTACGGGCATATCCCCAGTAGGGGTGTGCAAGAGGCAGCTGATCGATGACTCTCATTGATGTTTCTAACTCTCTATCCCTCTCTCTTCCTCTCTGTACAAAATCAATAAAATATATATATTAAAAAAAAAAGCTAACTGGGATTTTTTTGTGTGTGTGTTAGTATGCTGGGTTGTGCATAATTTATTTTTACTAATAATTCTCTCTAAAATTGTCATCTGTCTCCCCCCCACCCTTCCCCAATCACACACACTCCAAACATTTGCAAGTTCTTTGGTTTCTTTTCTCTCTCCCCTATTCTCCCCAACCTTCCCTCCTCCTCCCCTTCCCTCCCCTCCCCTCTCCTCCCCACTTTTCCCTCCTCCTCCCCTTCCCTTCCTCCCCTTCTCCTACCCACCCCTCCCTCTTCCCAACCCACCCCTCCCCTTCTTTCTCTTCCCTTCCCTTTCCTTTCTCCTCCCCTTCCCTCCCCCTCCCCATACCCTCCCTTATCCTCCCCTTCTCCCCACCTTTATCCTCCCTTGCCCAACATACATTCAGAAAAAGTATACAATTCTCAGTGAATTACCACACAGTGAACATACCAAAGTAACCACATAGTCAAATAATGGAACATTACCAACACCTTCAGAGGATTCCATATTTTCTTTTAATACATTTTTAAGGGAAGTTATGGGTTATCTTAGAGGTAGTAGTTTTATTTGAGTGTGAAGGCAAAAGTGAGAATTCAAGAAGTAGTGAATGGGAAATACAGTTGACCTTTGAACAATATGGAGGTTTAGGGCACCAATACCTCATGGAGTTTAAAAATCCATGTATAACTTTTGACTCCCCCAAAAATGTAATAGTAGTAGGTGAGGAAGTGGAAAGTGGAGAGTTACTTCCTTTAACTTTCAGGCGTAACCTTTTTTTTTTTTTTTTTTTTTTTTTCCAGTGTAAAATTTTTATATTTAGAATTAGGCAGCTGGACTCAGTTTAGAGGATTCCAATTTTGTTGGCAACATCCAAAGCATCATAGTCAGGAGCCAGTCGAACATATGCCTTCTTCTCGCCATCAGGCCTGATCAGGGTGTTGACCTTGGCCACATCAATGTCGTAGAGCTTCACAGCCAGTTTGATCTGGTGCTTTTTGGCCTTGACATCCACAATGAACACAAGTGTATTATTGTCTTCTATCTTCTTCATGGCTGACTCGGGAGTCAGGGGGAACTTGACGATGGCATAGTGGTCAAGCTTGTTTCTCCTGGGCGTGCTCTTCCGAGGACATTGAGGCTGCCTCCGGAGCCTTAGTGTCTTTGGCCGTCGGAAGTGGGTGACGTGCGGATCTTTTTTGTGTGGCTGTGGACGCCTTTCAGCACGGCTTTCTTTGCCTTCCAAGCCTTTGCTTTGGCTTCGGCTTGGGGGGCGGGGGGGGGCTTCCTTCTTCGCTTTCGGTGCCATCTTCGTAGAAACTCAGGGGTAACCTTTGATTCTAGTCATGAAATGCTAATCTCCCCTTATACTTCACAGAGTCCTTTTGACTTAATGTAAGTATCAGAGTTCCCTGAAAAATATAAACTACTATTGTAGATGAGTATGAGATACTATTTCATGGCTGAAAAGAGCAGCAGTTTTCCCAAGAATGTATTCATGTCTGGTCTGCATTCATTTAGATTGCATTCGTGTTATTTATAACTAGGGGCCCCGTTGCAGAAAGATTCCTGCAAGCCATCGTCCCACCCATGCTTTCCCTCCCTCTTCTATGCAGTCTTCAGTCTTCATTCTTCCCTCCTTCAGCATATGCAAAAACAGTTTAATGTACTGCTGGATCCAATTTTGTTGAGGATTTTAGCATCTATTAATATTTTCATCAAAGACATTGGCCCTTAATAGTATCTTTATCTAGTTTGACATTAGGATAATGGTAACTTTGTAAAAGAGCTTAAATTTTCTGGAATAGTTTGAGAAGGTAGGTGTTAGTTCTTCTTTGCAAGTTTGGTAGAACTCTCCTGTAAAACTATCTGGTCCAGGTTGGTTATTTGGGTTCTCCTATTGCAACTGTTCTTGATTATGTCTGTCCCATTCATGGGTGGGATCTTCCCTCAGGCTGGCTGACTGTGAGGCTCAACTCCCCCCGCCCCCACCACCATATTGTGTGAGCTGTTATGCAGGTGTTGATAGAACAAATGAAATAAAACTAGAAAATAAACAAAACATACAGAAGATCCCCACAACAACAACAAAAGCAACTTCAAAACAAAGGAGAATTTAGAAAAGAGAAGAGAGCAAGTATAAAAGAAAGGGGGAATATTGCAAAAGATGAAAATAGTGGAAAGAAAAGAGAATATGAAAAGAAGGGAGAGCAATTACAAAAAGACTAGGAAAAGGAAAACAGTATAAGTGAAGGTAAAAAATTACAAAAAGGAAAAAAATAAAGGGGGTAAGAAGGAGAAAGAAAAATAGAATAAGAAAAGGAAAGAGAAAAAGAGATATGGAAGGAAAAAGTAAAAAAATAATTACAATACAATAAAAAAATGCAAAAGAAATTAAGGTGGATTTTGTCTCAGCAGAGTTAAATTCATTATGGGAGCTCCCTTTTAATCCTGCTTTATGTTGACTGAAGTTGACTGTTTTGTATGCCATTTATGGCGTCTTGGGAGGTAATTTGGTGCTAATTGCTGTCCAAAGCCAACCATGTTTTGCTCTTCTGCAACCTTTTCAAAGCTTCAAGCAATCCACAGTTTATGGTGCCTCCCCAGAGCTTGGCTGTGCTAGGGAGAGGCCACGCTGTGCTCTAGGCCCGGCTTGTTAGCTTGACAGCGCCATGGCAGCAAATGTCCAAAGGCACCTTGGGCTCTTCCTCTGCTTGCTTCTGCCTGCTGGCCAACCTTCAGACTTAGTCACTAAAAAGGCTCTCTCTGAAAGGGCTTTTGGCAGAATTGGGAGGATGAGACCCCTGAGTCTCCTATGAGGGGGAGGTGCCATTCTGATTCCAGGGAAGATTGTGGGTGTGTTTTCCCATCCCAGAGCCACTCATTTGAGTCTATACGGAATATTCCCCTGATCTCAGCAGCGTGGATCTCATATTTAGTCTGGTGGGGTCTGCTGGAAATTGGTGGTTTTTATCAGTTCTTCTGCAAGGGAGAAGTATTAGTCATGTTACAGTGGGGGGTGTGAGGGAGATCACCCCATCTCAAAGCCAATCACTGATGTTCCCGGAGACTGCACAACTTGTAGGCTTGGCCTCTGCTGCAGGCTCCTCAGGCAGGGGTTGTGAAGCAGGGCAAGCAGGCTTCCTGAAGGCGGGTGAGGTGTTTCCTCGCGAGCAGGTTATTTGCCTTTCCCCAGGTTGCTGATGCTGGGAAAGGCTTGTGCCTCTCAGGAAAAATGGCTACTGCAATACGGGGTGACTGAGCTCAGCACTCCCGCCTGCAGTTCCATCCCTTCTTCCTCCCAATATCTCCCACCCCAGAATCTCCATCAAAGCCTCAGGTGAGTGGCTACAAACAAAAATTATGTGCTTTGCCGAAACTGGTTTGGCTCAGTGGATGGAGGGTCGGCCTGCTCCCAGGTTCGATTCCGGTCAAGGGCATGTAACTTGTTTGCTGGCACATCCCCAGTGGGAGGTATGCAGGAGGCAGCTAGTCGATGTTTCTCTTTCATTGATGTTTCTAACTCTATCCCTCTCCCTTCCTCTCGGTAAAAAATCAATAAAATATATATATTTTTAAAAATCCTGTGCATTGTTGTTTTTTTGTTTGGTTTTGAGAGGAGGTGCAAGAAGAGTCCACTTACTCTGCTGCCATCTTGAAAGAAAAACCTTAAATTGAAATCTTAAGAGTATTTGAAAAATAGTTGAGGGAATGAGCAATTCCTTAGAATTGCAGTCCTGTTAGTATTTGTTTTAAAAATTTACATGAACTCTTTTTTTTCTTTTTAAGATTCCAGTTCTTCAAACAAACAGTGGTCCATGTCTAACAGGATTGGCTACTATAGCAGCTCATCTAGTCAAGGAAGCAAACAAAGAATATTTGCTTGGGAGCACTGCAGAAGAAAAAGCAATAGTTCAACAATGGTTAGAATTCAGAGTTACTCGAGTAGATGGAAACTCCAATAAAGATGATGTCCGCATTTTGTTGAAGGTATTGTGACTTCTCTTTATAGTCTAAAGTGAACGACCTATTAATAGCAGGAATCTTTCTTCCCTGACTGTCAGTAGCTGAAACTTTGTCCTTATTTCCTTCTGCCTCAGGGTTTGTACCTGGTATTGTTTTTACCTGAACTGACTCAGCCAGCCTTCCCTGTTCAGATCTCAGCTTAGATACCCCTTCCTCAGAAACATCCTTGTGCACTTCTCTCTCAAACAGATGCCATTCCTTGTCCTATATGCTTTTCCTTCAGAATTCCACACCCTGTACTTTTCCTCCATATCACTTATCATAGCTAGTAATTATAACTTTGTAAGATTTCTTTTTTTAATCTGATGGCGTAATGTTTATTTTTCCACTAGGAAATCCTGATTCCTTAATCGGTAAAGTAATTTTTTTAAAAACAAAGATAATTAGACTCTTTGGGGATTGTAGTTTAAAAAAAAATGTCAGATTGATATAAGAAAGCTCATATTTTCCTCCTTTAAGACTTAAATACATTAGGATTTCTATTTTCTTTCTGAAGAAATCACATTAGAATAAAAGTATCTGTTGAGATAAAATATAAACTAAATATGGCTTCTGAGTCACCAAGAATGAAAAATATTCCAGCTGGAATTATTTTTCTTAATTATGTTTGTAAAAATAAAGCAAATTGTCTCGGCAGTTGAGCATCGACCCATGAACCAGGAGGTCAGGATTCTATTCTCAGTTAGGACACATGCCTGGGTTGTGGGCTCGAACCCCCAGTAGGGAACATGGCAGGAGGCAGTTAATAAATGATTCTCATCCATATTTTTATCTCTCCCTCTCCCTTCTCTCTGAAATCAATAAAAACATATTTAAGTAAATAAATAAAAATAAAGCAGATTTCTTAAAAATTGTGAAAGCTTAAAAGTTAAAGGTATCTAGAGATCATCCAAACCAGCAGTTGCCAACCCGTGGTCCGTGAGGTCCGAAAGGTTGGCGACCGCTGATCCAATCATATATCACTGCAGGGACTCCTTCCTACGTAATTTTGTTTCCATTATCATATAAATCAACCATATACTAGTAAGTTGTGCAAGATGATGTTATGGTACTGAAAGTTTTTCATTTATCATTCTGAGGACAATGGCTTAAACTATGTTTTTTGTTTCTTTGGTTGGTTGGTTGTTTTTTGTTGTTAATCCTCACCTGAGGATATTTTCCCATTGATTTTTAGAGAGCGTGGAAGGGATGGGGAGAGAAAGAGAAACTTTGATATGAAAAAGTCACATTGATTGGTTGCCTGCTGCACATGCCCTGACCAGGGTTGGGGATCGAGCCTGCACAAGGTTTGTGCCTTTGACCATGATCAAACTGGCTAGTGCTAAATTAGTTTTTGATAGAAACTGTCAATAGAACTGATAGGAAATAAATTTCAGGCCTTGTTCCTTTGTAGGCCTGTCCTGGTGATCTGTCATTCTTAATATCCACACTGACCCTTTCCTCTGCCCCCTGCAATGCTTGGCAGCATTTCCAGATGGGAGCAAGCCTATCTTTCCTAAGTGAATGTGATATTTCAGGCAAGTAAAAAAATAAAAAATATAACTATCTCTTATAGTTTTCCAGAAAAGGGACAGTAATAAAGTACTTGATTCTGAAACATAGGAGTAGGATTTCATTGAATTGGCTTTTTAAGTTCAAAAAATAGATTTGCTATTAGGAGCATAAAAAGAAATTCCACCAAAATGTTGATCTGAGATATATAAGTTTTAATTGGGACAATTTGGCTGCCATTTTCAAAATATATGAGGATCTGAGTGATTTGGGTTATGGTCCTTGCTCTGCCACAGTGTCTGTACCTAACAGATGTGGTAGTGACCCATCAGACACAGTCCCTGCCCTCACAGAAGTTGAACCAGTGGAGAGGCAGATATACAGATAATGGACTGCAATGTGGTTTTGGCCATATGAGCACAGATGAGAAGGGTTATATTCTATTTTATTTTTCTTTGCTTTTTGCTGTTTTACGATATTGTTTTTATTTTAAAGAGAATAGATATGTATTATAGAAATTAGAAAATGTAAATAAACAAATAAAAGAAATTTCAAACATTTGTAGTTCCGTGAAGAAAGAACTGTTAATAACATTTATGTTTAGTCATCAGATATTTACTGAACCCTTTTTGTGTTCCTTCCAAGCTTTTTCTTTGCATATAGGCATGTGTTTTATTTTCTTTACTGATAGTGTGTTGTGAATGTATTTACATGTTTATAAATATTCACTTAAATTATCTTTTTGATGACCTCTTAGTATTCCATCATATAAAATAAACAGCCCTGGCCTGTGTGGTTCAGTTGGTTGAATGTCATCCTGTGCACCTGAAAGGTCCCTGGTTGGATTATTGGTCAGGGCACACTCCCAGGTTGCAGGCCCGCTGCTTGGTCAGGGTGCTTGTGGGAGGCAACCAATTGATGTTTCTCTCCCTTTCCCTTCCTCTCTCTCTAAAAAAAAATCAATAAAAACACTTTTTAAAAATCTTTTACAAAGGAAATAAACATAAGACATTAATGTGACTAATCAGAAATATTATCTAATCATAGTTTTTTGTCCTTAGTTATAAGATTATAACTTTATGAGTTTGTATAACAAACATAGATGTAGATTCTATTTTAAGAATATGTACACTATATTAAGGAGTGTTAAATTATTGTTTCAGACCTTATTTTAAAATGCTTCTTAAAATTAAATGACCTGTTCCTTTGTCTTCACATTTTGGCTGCTTTCCTAAGTTGATAGAGTGGCTTTGTGTGCGAGGTGTCCTATAGGGCCCAGTGGTTCAGCCTCCCCAATTACCTGAAGTGAACACTCTTGATGCACCTCTTTGTGGGCCGTGTGCATAGTCTTGTTGTAGTTAAGCCTTGATTGTTGTTAGTCTCACTGGGAGGAATTGGCCTCCAGGCCAATTGGTTGTGAGAATAAGCTATGTCTATGATGGGAGAACTTCTGTGCTGGAGACATTCCTTATGAGACAAGACTTGCTTCAATGGGACTTTGGTGCTCACTCAGTCTGCCCCCTGAGTGTGCCCCTTATGGATCTGAGGAGATGGAATCTGGATGGTCCCACACTGACCCCAGGGTACACTGGCTCTTGGATCTCCATGGAGGTGGTAATTTAGGCTCTGTCCGAGGCCACCCAGTAGGAGCTACAGGGAGATCTGCAGATTCCTCTTTGTTTGGGTTTTGGAGGTGTCCAAATGAGGCCCAGCTGTGAAGCAATGCAAGCTGCTGTGGGGCCTTGGGTCTTCTTTTGGATATTCTGGGTCTCACTGACTCAGCTGCAGTTTGTTAGGTAAGTTTAAAATTCAAAGAACCAGGCCATTCATATGCAAAAGTATCTGCTCAACTTGGATGGGGTGGAGTCTCAGGGCAGAACACGCAGCAAGGGCTTCGTGGCAGCAAGGGCTTCGTGGCAGCAAGGGCTTCGTGGCGCAGGATCTCAAGGCAGAGCAAACCGCAATGGCTTCTGCCCTAAGTGGACCCTGGGTCTCAGTGTCCTGTAATAATCAGTGCAAGCACCTCTGCGAGAAAGCCGCCCTCACATTTTGCCCACAGCCCGACAGCCCAGTTTCTCCCCATATGAGTCTGAGTCTCCAGAGACTCATCTGGAACCGGAGTTCAGAGCAGTCGGGAGCTTTTTGTCTCCCTCCCGATTGAGAAAGCCAGCTGCATACTTAGTGGCCAGCCTTCTCCTCGAGCGCCTCTGTACCTCTACCTTCCGCAGCTCCTGTGAGTCTCAGTGTGCTTTTCTCTTTCCTTCTAGTTGTGGAATTTCCACTCAGCTAGCCCTACTGGGGTTCTGGATGATGTCCATTTTGTCTTTTAGTTGTAGTTTTGCAATAGTTGTGCGAGGCAGCAGTTCAGGTGTTTACCTATGTCGTCATCTTGATTTCTCCAAGATGGCAAATCTATGTTCCATGTATTCTACCACATTTAAAATTTTTTAAATATATAAAAATGAAACACACAAATTATAATTCTCTAAAGAGTTAGAAATCAAAGAGCTTTTTCCATTTCAATGAAAAAATATTTCTAACATGAGCATGTTTACAAAATGTTCCTCTCCATATCCACCCTCATACCCCCCCAAAAAAAAATTTAGGCATCTGAAATGATCAGTTTGAATATCATTTTTAAATTTTTTCTTATTTCTTTAAAATAAGATTAACAATGTTTGTCCTAGTTTTTTTTAAAAAATGAGGTGATTATGACTTGTGATTTTGAATAAATCTGACTATTAATGTCAAAGATAATTTATTAAACTAAAATGTCAGTACTGTGTTTTCTAATAGCTTTCTAAATGTTTTAAAATCAGATGATAAATACAGTAGTTAACTTTAGTATTACTGGTTTTAAAATAAACATTTTGTTTTCTTTCTAGGATCTTAATTCATATCTTGAAGATAAAGTCTACCTTACAGGATATAACTTTACCTTAGCAGATATTGTTTTATACTATGGACTCCATCGCTTCATAGTGAGTATTTGAAGTTATTGGCTTTTTTCCTATAATGTTCAGATTATATTTATTTGTCTTGAATTGAGTAATTTCAATTTTCAGTTTATCAAATAAAAATGAAAGGAATAGCTCTGGCCAGTTTGGCTCAGTGGATAGAGCATCGGTCTGCAGACGATCCCAAGTCTAATTCCAGTCAAAGGCACATGCCTAGGTTGCAGGCTTGATCCCCAGTAGGGGTCGTGCAGGAGGCAGCCGATCAATGATTCTCTCATTGATGTTTTTATCTCCCTCTCTCTTCCTCTCTGAAATTAATAAAAATATTTTTTAAAAAAATGAAAGGAATAATTTTTATACAAGGTACCTTATGCAAATACTTCTTCCATGTGTCCATCAAATAGTTGGTTCCTGTTTCTTGATCTGTTTGTTTCTTGTACTTACCTCTTCTCCTTTTTGCAACTTCTTCTCTTGCCACCCTTTGGACTTGATCGTCATCATCACCTGGACCCCACCTCTCCATCTTAATTCCAGTACTCCATGTTCTGTGCAACCTCCTATACTTAGCTCTTAATCTCTTACTCCCTAAATTACATCATTGGAAGTCACCCCTTTCTTTTTTCTGACCTATGTACTTTCTTCCCCACCCAAACTAGAATCCCTTTTCAACTACATCCATCCTTTATTATAATATCTTCAGCTTCTTTGTTCCACTTTACACTCACCACCCTTTCCCTGCCAATCCCCAACTCTTCGTTAATCTAAATAAATGCCTTCAATACTATAGCCAGGCCGAGTTATGTTGGAGAAATTACACTAAGATTGGTACCACTATAAATTTATACTATTCAGTTTCACCCAGGCTATAATACTGATCAGCTCTTTTATTCTTCCCAGGCACAATTTCAGACCTTTAGCCTTTTGTTCAGTCCCACTCTTTGCCTCCCCTGTTTATCTTCAATCATTATCACAGAGCTTTCCTCCCTTACTCAGATAGAAAATAGAGGCTAGCCTTTAACTCTACTCACCTTTCAGCCTTTTCTATGTGTACATTCTTATTCATCCTGTCTCCTCTTTCTGGACTAAGAAAGGGTCATCTTGCTGTTTTCCTAGGCTAATCCATTCATCTAACCTCTTACTTCAATTCCCTCTCTACCTTCTGCCCCTTTTCTGGATCTTGTCCCAAATTTTATATTATTTCTTTCTCATATCTTCAATTATTTTCCTCTATCTGGTCAATTACTTTAAATTGTTTACATCTTAAATTGTTTCCCACTTACAAACAATTATATGTCATTAACTATATCGGGACAGTTTTGTATGCTTTATAGATGTTAACTCATTTAATCCATATAACAGCCCTGTGATATAGGTACTATTATCATTCCCATTTTACAGATGAAGTGACTGAGCCATAGTGAGGTCTGGTGTCTTCTTTGAGATCACCCAAGTGAATCGCAAAACCAAATGTTGGAAACCAGACAGTTAGGTTCAGAGTTTGTACTTTTTTACATCTCTGTCTAAAACCTCCTCCCAACATCCATCTTTCCCCTGTGGATAAAATAACTCATATGTTTTTCTGTATTCTTTACCTCGTGCATTCAATCAGTGAGGTCTTGTTTTTACCTCATGGATACCTCTCCCGTGTGTTTATTTCTATAATTCTAGATGACATTGCCCTAGTTCTAGAATTCATTATGTTCTGTCTGAGCTATTGAAATGGCCTCCTGCAACTAATCACATCTCTTACAGTTCATCTTTATTGCTACTGAGGCAACTTTTTTTTTTTTTTTTTTTACAAACATAGGTTTTTGGGGTTTTTTTTTTTTTTTTACATATATTTTTATTGATTTCAGAGAGGAAGGGAGAGGGAGAGAGAGATAGAAACATTAATAAGAGAATCATTGATTGGCTGCCTCTTGCATGCCCCCTACTGGGGATCAAGCCCACAACCCAGGCATGTGCCCTTGACCAGAATTGAACCTGGAACCTTTCTGTCTACAGGCTGGTGCTCTATCCACTGAGCCAAACTGGCTAAGGCCCTTTTTCTTTCTTTCACTCCCTAGAATAGGAGACCCTTCATGTGGCCCTGCCTCCCTTTCTAACCTCATCGTCATCATTCTTCCTACACGCCTCTCTGAGCCATAATGTACTCCCTGGAGTCTCCACAGTCTTTGCTCTTTCTGCTCAGTGTCCTTGCACTGCTTCTCTCTTTTGCTTCTTGGCCTAGCCTTTATCTTCCTCCAAAATTGATTTGTATTTTATCAAGAATCAATCACTAGCACTAATTTCCTGATGAAGTCTTCTTGAGATCCTAAAGCATATTCAAGTACTCTTTTCTCTGTTTCTTTTTGTACTTCGAAGGCTATCTCAGTTCTGGCTTGTTTTATTTTTTACTATTAACTCTTCTTGGAAAATTTCTCTGTCTTTTATATTATAAACTGCTTGAGTTAAAGATTATAGCAATTCATATTTGTAGCACCAATATTTGGCATAACTCCTGATATGTGTATGTAGTCTGTCCTCTCCATAAACATTGAAGAACATAATTCACATTTCTTATGTTTTTCAGAGTTTTATATATATTTTTTCTCATTGTATCTCATAGCTCTGAAAGAGAGAAGACTAGTTGAATTGTCCTCCTGTTACAGAGAAGGAAACGAATGCTTAGGAATATCGAGGGCCAAGGAAAACTCTGTCTTCTGGCAGAGCTGTAATTCTTCTGTTTGGGTTTACAGGACTTATGAAGCATTATTTTGATAAGATACCTAAGTGATTGTGTTAAGTTCTATAACATTATTATTGTAATGGCCTGGTCTGATCCTTAATTTAGCATAGTACTCTTAATTATTATAAGTTTACTTAGTAAGAGCTTACTATGTGTGCCCATTGTTCTATGCTGAAGTTACATAAAAAAAAGTATAAAACTATTTTCAAGCAATTTTTAATCTCATTGAAGAGATAAAACTTTTTTTATAGATTTTTAGAGAGGAATATAGAGGGAGAGAGAGAAACATGGATCAGAGAGAAATATTGATCGGCTGCCTCCTGCATGCCCCTTACTGGGGATTGAGCCCACAACCGGGCTTGTGCCCTGACTAGGAATTGAACCAATGACCTCTTGGTGCATGGGTTGATGCCCAACTACTGAGTCACACCAGCTGGGGAAGACTCTTACTTGAAAAATAATTAGTGAATAAAAGAAAATGGAATTTAGTGCTAATTTCTGATCAGAATATTAAGTGACCAATTAAGGAGACATTTAGTGAAAAGTAGAATGTAGAATCATGAAATTATCAGAAAAAAAATATGTTGATTTTAGATAGCTTTGGCTCTGAGGAAATATTGTTTTAGAAAGCTTACAGTAAGTTTGACTAAATATTGCTTGTAAGTAGGATGATCATATGGTTTGTTATCCAAACCAACACTTTTGTCAGTGACATTGGGGCTATTAGTAATTATACTGGTACAACAGGAATAAGTGATTGAATGTTTCCCACCCTTAAAAAGAGTGAGATTCATTTTAAAGCAAGATGAGATTGAAGAGAATCATGTCATATTTCCCTTTGACCTCTTCAGCTCTTAGCATAATGCCTTGTGTAGCTAAATGCTAGTTGAGATTAGCAGTATTTAGCAATCTCTTTATATATCCTGTTTTAGATTGCATAACTTTATAGTGAAAGTATAAGCTTTAATTGTGTGTATATATGAAGGACTGACCAGATAACTCAATGACAGGTCAGCTGGTCGCTATGATATGCACTGATCACCTAGGGGCCACCCCACTCAATGAAGGACCTGGTGGTCAGTGTGCTCCCACTGCCTGCCAACCTCCCGTGGTCCTTCCCCCAGCCTGCCAACCCTGATCAGCCCCAATTGCCGGCCAGACTGAGGGACCCCACCCATGCACAAATTCATGCGTCAGGCCTTTAGTACTTCAATATAATTAAATCTAAAGTATTTAAATGTGAAGGCAGTTTAAGTAGAGATGAAATACTTGGGTCATACCAGTCTGTTTCTATTCCATTCTGATTCAAAATATGTTAGTAGTTTTTGTTTTGTTTTTTATTTCATTTTGAAGTGTAAAAAGCCTCCAGGTAAAGAGAGCTTGCTATTAAGGTATCTTTCAACCTGGGGAAGTGCATAACTTGATTTGAATTTGTCTATGCTGCTGTGAGCAAAGCTACCTTATAGAAAGGACCAAGAATAATTTATATAAAACAGTAACAACATACTATCATTTTAAATGCATATTTAAATGTGGCATTACTTAATTTTAAAGTTAACCCTTTGCACTCCGAACCATTCTGGACATTGGCTACAAGCTACTCGACGCTACTTTGCGAAACGTGCGTTGAATTAACTCAATTCCCCGTAATCAGTAATAAACTGCAATGTCCCCTGAGAGGGGATATCCGAGTGATATGCTAGAATTCCGATGTCCCCTGAGAGGGGACAGCGGAGTGCAAAGGGTTAATATTAGAGAGGTGCCATCTCTAATCCTATGTTATGCTTCTCAGCAGGCTAACAAAGGCCTGTCAGGACCCTCCTGAGGTCTGGCTTTGTTAGCACCAAGCTTTTTTTTAAGAAGGACAGTGTTTCTTCCATGTAATTTAAAAAAAAAAAAAAAAGATAATTCTTGCAAACCAAGTGTATATTTACATTTTTCTCCCTTGCTTACGCAGTCATGCAATAGGGAAAGGAATACTCTGAGAAGGAGGGAGCTTGTGTGGAATTTCTTTGCCAGCAGAGTGAACAAGGTCATAATTCCATAATGCAAAATATTCATAGCACCAGCTGCAGAATTATTTAATTATGGATCTAGGTGCCTTCCAGAGCATTTGGTTTTCAAGCAGAGTAGTGTTTCATTCAATGCTGCATGTTAAAACTAGGGTTACATTGACATTATTAATGATCTGGACCTATTTATAGTTCCTATTTTGAAATGTATACCCTCTTTATATATAGTGACTAGCATATTGCAATTAAGGATATTATGCTTATCTTTTTAAAAACGTAATTGAGTGAAATAATGTATAAGTTAGCCATCCTTTTGTGTTCGTAAAATGAGTTCATAACCAAACCATCCCTCCCACCCTTGGTCCCAGTACAAAGTACATGGGAGAAATAAATACTTTCTCAAGGAACAGGCCTCGCAGACTAAAACCTGTACTGTGACAGAATTGCACTGTGGTGTTAACTGACATCTTGTTGAGTTAGGTGTAAATATACCCACATAAGGAAAAAAATAATTACTAGATATTAAATGAGTCAGAATAGATGTAAAGTTCAGATTGGCTACCTGCTCAAATTCATCAGACAGTTTCCCGTGCTGTTTTGGCAGTATATTTACTTTTGCCCTCATTCTTTCATTTGTTTGTTCATGTTATTGAATACTTAAAGTATAATCAATGCTGTGTACAAAACAGCAGTCTGGAAACCTTCAAGTCTTCATATAATCTAACTGTATTTTGTTTCACTGTGAGCCCAATTTTAGTTGTGGCTGACTTACTCTAATTCTAAGATCTGATCTATCTAAATTCTCTTGAGGAATAATACTTGTTCTTCCTTTGTTAAACTGCCAGTTAGTGTGGCTGTGTTTATTATCACTCCAGTGACTCATTGCTTTCTTAACTGATTTCACTAGTAGATAGCAGTCCCTATGAGCAGACTGTTTCTCAAGATTATTATAATCCTTTGTAACATTATGTGCTGCTTGAGTATAAGATTATTATCTACTAAAATCCATTTGTTTTGAAGTTCGGAACACCGATGGAGATATGCTGTTCTTTTAGAAAGAAAGGAAAAGTAAAAGAAATAGCTGCAGAGCAGTCCAGGACTGCTGGCCATAAAGCATGTCTCAAAGGCTGCAGGGTGCCAGTTGGAAAGGTAGCAAACCAGCATTTCTCCCTGATCTGGAATGAGTCCCTTTAAGTGTTTCTCACATGTCTTCATGGAAAATTAATGACTAAGAATATTATCTGTTTGGCTTTAAAGTTCAAACTAGTTATAGAGTGCCAATAGAAATAAAAAAGGAATGGCTAAGAAGGGAGAGCCAAGCATCACTGTAGACACACTGGCATGTAGACCAATAAGAGGCAGGAAGTAGTAACTAGAACAATTGCATTGTGTTTCCTGTTGTACAAAGGGGGTGGGGGGTGGGAGGTGGGGACCCAAACCAGTCCACTAGGAAAGGATGAGGGAAAATCAGTGTTATAAGTAAGATAGTTGATGGGGATCCCATCCAAAATGTTCTAAGAAAACAGTTTCGTGCAGAGAATCTGTTTGTTTACTGTAAGTTCAAAAGTAGATAATCCACTGAAAAAGTAGCAAAGGTAGCACATTGAGGCCAGTCATAATTTTCTTAGACTCAAGGGATAAGCTCCAAAGTTTAAACCAAAAGGAGGTTAAGTGGTGACTATCATTTTAGGAAAGCTCTGTGTATTTCTAGCAAAGTTTTCTGAGGCAAAATGAACACATTTGCATTCTCTAAAATAGATCATCTGGTTTAAAACCATTAGAATAAAATGTTGGACAAAGTTTAAGGTCTTGGAATAAAAATAAGTTTATACTGTAGGTCTGTTATAATCCTTACACTAGAGACTCTAAATGTGAAAGTTTTAAGTTGAAGAATACTGATTTTGCTGTGTTATAGCTTGTTATTTTAAATAATGAGCCTGGTAGCAGCATATGCTAGTCCTCTAGAGCAGACGCTGCTGTTCTGAAATGTAAATAGTGAAAATATGTTGCCCTCTTTACCGTTTCAAAATCTGCAAGAGCAGCTTGAATATAGATCAACAAGCAGTTGTACTTAATTGTTTGGAATTGCTTTCTTCTTAGTGGAGTTTAATTCATTCTGAAAAATAACATCTCACAAAATGGCTGAGTGGAGATTTTTTAAAAGAAAGAGTTCTGGAGAGACTAAATTGCAAAAAAGTGGTCAGATTTAAATGATCATGAAACTAACCTGTAGTAAAACTTGTTTTTCTGTTTACTTTAACTATCAGCAAAGAGGTTTGCTGGAGTTGATTTTGAATTTTATTTATTTATTTATTTATTTATTTATTTATTTAAGAATTCACCCCCATTTCCTTTTAGATTTGCAGCTATGTTTACTAGTGATTGAGCTTCTAAAAAAATTTTTATGTTTTCTTTCTAAATCAGTGGTGAAGTTCACATATGGTAAAGAGTTAGAAAAAAGCCCTAGCCAGTTTGGCTCAGTGGATAGTGTCAGCCTGTGGACTCAAGGGTCCCAGCTTCAATTCCAGTCAAGGGCATGTCTTGGTTGCAGGCACATACCCAATGAGAAGTGTGCAGGAGGTAGCTGATTAATGTTTCTCTCTCATCAATGTTTCTGATTCTCTCTATCCCTCTTCCTTTCTTTCTGTAAAAAATCAATAATATATATATTTTTTAAAAAGAGTTAGAAAAAGAACCAAAAAATTATTTATAAAATGCTTTACCTTTTGAAATATAGATGGATATTTAGTTTATTCCACAATGTGTGTTTAAGCGCCTCCTGTGCACAGCAACACCAGACAAGAATAACATAATTCTTACATGTGAAACCATGACATCTCGTTTAACAAAAAGTATCTTTTGCATAAAAAAGATATTAATGACCAATTTTTTTGACACGTGTTAATTTTTTTTAAAATCTCTATGCCATGGATTAACTAAGTTGTAGGTGAAAGTTATAGTAGCATATGTCTGATAACTAGATGCAACCTTACACCTCCTGAAACAAGATGAGTATCCTGTATAATAAAAGGCTAATATGCAAATTGACTGAATGGCGGAGCAACTGGTTGCTATGACATACACTGACCACCGGGGGACAGACGCCCAACGCTGGAGCTGCTCCCTGGTGGTCAGTACACTCCCACAGGGGGAGCTCTGCTCAGCCAGAAGCCAGGCTCATGGCTGTCAAGTGCAGCAGTGGTGGCAGGAAGCCGGCAGTCAAACATCCCCCTAGGGCTCCCCGACTGCGAGAGGCCACGGGGCCCCCAGTGCACAAAATTTCATGCATTGGGCCTCCAGTATTTTTACAATTTGCAATAGCAGCTTGTATGTGGGACTTAAACCCAAACTTAAGTTCTTATGTAACAAAAGCAGTGAGACTCTCACTACTAATAATTTAAGTAAACTGGGCCAACAGAGATAGTTGATACCACCAAAGATAAATGTTACAATAGTGTCCTGATATCATAATGGCAAAAAGGAAGGCAGGATAACTTACTTCAGTTTTTCTTATTAAATTGCCTTGTAGTAAACATAAAATGGAAATAGGATTTCACTGAAACACTTATTGAGAAAATATTGTCGTCTGTCCTTTTATTGCTAATAGTATTTTTTGTTCTGTATTAATAATTGCACCCTAGAGGGATTTATCCTTCAGTTATTTTGACCCAGTAACTTAACAGAATATTTTCCTTTAAGCACAACTATGTATATGCTAAATTCTGAGCAGATATGGGATGTCCATCTCACTTAAAGTACCTTCCAGTAAGCAAACTGCTAATGGGTTTGAACCCAGAAGAGTGGCTGAGGTGTTTTTCCTTGTTTAAGATGCATGTCAGTTTCACAGAGGCGTACAATCTCTGTTAAATGAATGCTGAATTTACAACAGCAGATGGAACTGCTCTACTTTTACATGGGTCATGGCTGTGAGTTATTGCCCTATTGGCTTTCTCTTTACCTGACAACTCTTCATGATTCCAATCTAAGATTTGTCTTAGAAAAAAGTCTGTAAGTCTCCTACTTTGGATTTTGAGCCCGGTGAAATGATTGTCATGAACCGTTATTATTGCATCTTTCTCCAGCCAAATCTCTGTGCATTCTTATAGCTTGAAAGTAAATTCAGTGAACTGCTGTGTTACATTCACTGAAGATAGAGTTCAGTTTTATTGCAAACAGAATTTCAAAGATCTCTTGTCGATTTGAGGCACTTGCCACTGGAAATGCTCTTCCTTCTTTGTCGTAAGCATAGATCACTTAAAATTAAATGGTCCATTGTCTTCTTTAGTGAATTTTTCCCCCCAGAGTTCAATAAAAAGAACCAATAGTACACATATGTATACACCAACCATGTATAGCCATCTAATGAGTTTACTTACCCTGTTTCCCCGAAAATAAGACAGTGTCTTATATTAATATTAATTTTTGCTCCCAAAGACGAGCTAGGTCTTATTTTCAGGGGATGTCTTATTTTTCCATGAAGAAGAATACGGTACACATTTATTGTTAAATGAAAATAAAGGAAATTTATTACCTGTATACGGTATGGTAGTACAGTAGTTGTTAACACAAACCAGACAAACTGTGAATCCTACAGTATCAAGAATTTACTCATTTATTCAATGACAATCATCTCATCATCTTCTGGAACATCATCATAACAACCCAATTCCTGAATTTCTTGTGACTCCATTTCTTTCAGAATCATTGGACCAAATCTCTAATGTTTAGCCTAGGGAAGGGGGGGCTTATATTTCACTCAGAAGGAAACCTCTAAGTAGGTCTTATTTTCAGAGGATGTCTTATTTTCGGGGAAACATGGTAGTATTCCCTTGTTAAGTTTATCTATCATCTATCTATCTAATGAGTTTACTTAGTATTCCCTTGTTAAATTGTTAAATGCCAATAAACTTTTTTTTTTCAGGTGTGCTGAAAAATATTAGAGAAAGAGAACTATATCTTAGTCTCTTTAAAGCTATTTTCTTTTTTCTCCTGTTTTCTTTTCTAATAAAGTAAAAAAACAAACTCTTTGGGCTTCCAGATCCTCAGTTAATGTAAAATTGGCATTTGTTGAAAACTCCAGATCTCCTTGGAAAGCATATCTGGTTTTGAATTGAACATAAAAGCATTAAACAATTGGATAGTTCTTCTAAGTGGCTAAAATTTTTTTCACTCCTATCTGAACATGTTTTGAGAACTGGGTCTCTTCCCCCCCCCAGTTTCTATCTTCTATTCAGATGATATTAATAGTTGTGCTTATGTAATGCATGTGTTGTGTATGTGTTTTTAATCTCTACTTAGGTTGACCTGACAGTTCAAGAAAAAGAGAAATATCTTAATGTGTCTCGCTGGTTTTGTCACATTCAGCATTATCCAGGCATCAGGCAACATCTATCTAGTGTTGTCTTCATCAAGAACAGACTGTATACAAATTCCCACTAGAAGCTACCCAATTCCATGCAGAAGAGAGATTAAAAATATTTTAAATGGAAAGTGTATTCTGGACCAGAGGGCTACTGTAAATTGATATGCAGTTATTTTTTATTTGCTGAAGTTGATACAATTTTTAAAGTATAAATATGTCTGAATGTATTATTTTTTCTTTAGTTGAAATTTTGCAATTTTTAATGTAAAAATTCAACTGCTATCAAAACTTTAGCTAAGATCAAGTTATAAATCAGCTTGTTTTTATAGATGAAATTTATTTTAATAAAAGTTGCAAATCAGTGGCTTAATTTAAAAACAAAACAAAACATTAGTCCTTTTAATGATTGACCTATTTGGCTACTTATTGACCTATTATATTTTAAAATGCTGTTTCCCCTTATGAATATTTATTCATTGTTTGTTTATTAAGATCTATAATAAATTGTGCCAAGGATAGAGAAAAAGACATATGTGTTTGTTTTCAAATATTTATGTGAACCAGTAAATGTGGTTGAAAAAGTCTTTTTTTGTTTGCTTATTTCTTTTCTGTAGTCATTATTCATTGAAGTGAAACTAACTACTGAACTGCCCTAGAGGGAACTAGAATAAGATTCATTCTCTTGAGTTAATGGTTCTTTTGTTGTTGTTGAGGTTAGTGGAATGTGCAGTAGATAAAAAGAGATGGGAAATTCCTGCTATCCCACTAATTTTGGGCTAGATAACTACTAGATTAAAAGCCAGCTTTTATAGAAAGGCTGCTGTTGAAGCAAATGTAAAAAACACAGAGACACTTTATTTAACAAATCCATACAATGTATAACTCTTAGTGGCTGATTAAATAATCATTTATTGAGAACTAAAGAACTTATATTTCCAAATAAGAAAAATCGAGTCTTCTAGCACTTGACTGTTTAATGCTAGTTAGTATTTTGGTTTGATTCTAAATCTAAGTTCTAGTATATGAGTCAAAGGTCAGGTAGAAAGAGCAGGATAGGAAATAGACAGCATTCACATTATGCCTCACTGCTACGAATTATTCCTCTCCTCACACTGCTCTTCTCCCCTGGACTGCAGGCCAGCAGGACAGATAGGGTAGACAAGAGATGGGCTACCCCGCCTTCCCATCCCAACCATTTTATTTTTTCCCCTTCAATTTAGGTCTGCTGTGAGGGAAGGGTAGAAGACACCTAATTTCTTTGCCAACTGTCTTAACCCTCAATCCTTACATCTGTTAACCAGTTCTTTATTGAAGTGCACAGCATTGTTTCAATAGATGTTTCCCAGTGTTACTATGGGCCAAGACATCCCTCTAGCAACTTAGATCTTACTGAATAAGGGGAAGGCATAAATATGAAGGCCAAAAGTTAGATATTGTTCTCAGTGTCTAGATCGAAACAATTCATTTCTCATAGAAATGCTGCTGTGCATCGTGGTCATTTTTTTCATGTACCTCTCTGCCTGAAATGCCCTTTGCCCTTCATTTGAAGGCCTCATCAGTATTCAGCTTGCTTATGTTTTCCTGAAAGTCAGGTCTGTTAAGACCAATCGACCCATCTCTGCCTGCCTTGTTTCTGGCACCAATGGCATTGTACTATTTTTTATTATATGTCTCTTCCACCAAACTGTTAATCCCTGAAAGCAGAGTTTCCTTTTTCTTTGCATGTCCAGCCCTCAAAACAGTGACTGGCACACAACAGCAGGTGCTCAATGCATGCTTGTTGAAAGAATGTAGTACACTTTAAAGTCCATTTTGGGCTCACAAAAGTGAAAGTGTGAATTGAAATTAGAGACAGCTGTGTAGAGCACAAAAACCAAATAACTTTAAAGCAGGTTGTTTTTCTCTCGTGTAAATGAGCATAAGACAGTCCATAGTTGGTATTCCACCCCTAGCTCCCATCTTTCTTCACACTGAACAAGTAATGTTCTTGAGTTTAACTTATGATCCAAGATGGCTATCAGAGCTCCAGACAAGTCCATAATCAAGACCCAGAGGAAGAGAAGGACAAAAAGACTCCTTTCGAAACTAATTCCTAGAAGTCCTATTCAGCAATATCTATTTATGTCTCTGGCATCCCGGCTGGGACAGAGTCTGGAAATAGAGTCCTTTACCCCCCACACGGCCTTCCAGATCAAGCCTGTGCCCTGCCAATGAGGAGGAAGGGAGAAGGGACACTGAGTAGGCGGCTAGCTGGCTCTGTCCCAGGAAATAGTTTGGGAAAATGCCTCTGAATGCCAAATAATCAACTTGTAAAATAATTTTTATTAGTACATTGTTAACATTCCATGGATTACTAATTTGCAAAGAATACGATAAAATAAGTACTGACTACAATTTTCATGATTCGGAAGTTATTTCAGGATCCCACAATATTCAATTACCAGGAATATCTGTTAATGTGCACTTTTATTTAATAACAACAACAATAATAGTTAACTTATTGGCATGTAGTATGTATCAGACAGCATTTTAAGTGAATTTACTAATTTTATCCCCTTTTTGCAGATAATGAAAATTGCCTAAGGTCACAACCGGTATCAAGGGGCTGGGATTCAGACAAGTGTCTGGCTTAAACTTAACCTGTAATCCACTTTATTGGTGTACCAGTAAAGTTCTGCCTAATCAATTTTTGAAGGTAGTTTTTAAAATTTTAGAAAAAAGCTGCCTAGACATTGAATAAAATGTGTGTGTGTGTGTGTGTGTGTGTGTGTATCTTCAAGAATAAATGAGATAGTTACACAACTCAGAATGTACTAAAACCTACTGACTTGTATATTTTAAGTGGGTAAATGTTTATCATATGTGAATTATTGCACAAAACCAGTGTTTTTAAAAAGGAGTGAAGTCAAATACTTCAACCTCACCAAGTATTATGAGACATTGGATAAGTCAGTGCACATGAAATTCCTCTTAAAATGAAATAAAGATGACTGATTTTATGGGTTTTTTTTAATTTGCAATGGCAGTATAAGCATTACCTAGCACCATGCCTAGCACACACAAAGTGATCAATAAAAGATCGATTTTTTAAGGTCTAATTCTTTAGTTTTTTCCCCACCTATCATCCCTGAGGCACTTGTTCAGTGTAAGCCTATCTGAGATAAGACAGATTGGCCGAGTATCTCTCGAATTTTGCTAAAGCATTAATTCAATTTGCTTACCAGTTTTAAAGTCTCTGGTCCTCACATCTTTCAAGCTGTTGAGAAATGGACCATACTGTTTTTCATCTTTTCTAAAATATCAATGACACCCCTCTGAAACAAAGTGGAGCCATCTTTGTCCACGTTATTTCTTCTACAAAGTAGATGCCCTTTTCTAAGCATTTTTTCTCTCTATAATCCCCAAGAGCCTGTGGCACTGGTCATTCAGTAATACCTCAAATATTTACTTAACACCTACTATGTATCAGACACTGTGCTAGGCCCTGGGAATAATACTCTTGCATCTTTGCCTTCAGAGAGTTTACAGTCTAGCCGTCTGTGAACAGATTTCTGAAATGTGAAGCATTCTTTGCAAGATTACCAGCCACTCAACATTCTTTGAAAGTAAATAAATATAACCAGGTGCCATTTACTGAGTGTGTTCTTTGTTATGGGCTCTATACCAGACACTTGACAACCATCTTATTATCTCATGTTAGTTTAGGAAATTGGGTGGGGGAACTCACCCACATGCTAACATCTCAGTCCATGGCTGGAGTGAATGAGAACCATGCAATTTCAGAGTTAGAGCTCATAATCTGTCACCATGTTATGCCTGGAGTTGATTTGACTGTCCTGACTATACACTTGGCCTTACCTCCCTCTCCCACAGACAAAAGATCCCAAATAAGAAAAGATCATAATTTTTTTTTACTTAAATACTGATTGTAAAACAAATAGAAATAATAAAACTGCAAGCAATATCAAAAGGCTATTTGTCTTGCCCTAACTGGTTTGGCTCAGTGGATAGAGCGTCGACCTGCAGACTGAAATGTCCCGGGTTCGATTCCGGTCCAGGGCATATACATTGGTTGCGGGCACATCCCCAGTAGGAGGTGTGCAAGAGGAGGCTGATCGATGTTTCTCGCTCTATCCCTCTCCCTCTCTGTAAAAAATCAATAATATATATATATATATTTTTTTATTTTTATTTTTTAAAGGCCATTTGTCTTTAGGCACAGTTATGCCCAAAACATCTAAGATGTCATGAAGTATTTTGTGGAATTCTGTGGTTGTAAATCTCAAGTAGCTGCTGCCACAGTACAGTAAAAAAAAAAAAAAAAAAAAAAGGCATAACTTCAAAAAGTACAAATCATCTCTACATGACCTGATTTCCCAGTTTAAACTGCCCTATCTCCATGCAGATTCAGCTCTAAGGCCATTGCATTGAGGTTTTTAACAGTCATGTAAACATTCTCACTTTTACTTCCTGTTAAATATAGGTCCTCCGTTGGCTCCACCCAGTCGGCATGTTGGGTCTCCTGCAGGGAAGTAGTAACATAACGGGATAAATGGGAAGAGCACTGTGGCTAGTGCATCACCGAGAGCCCTGCTGAAGGGCCTTCCAGAATAGCTTCAAGTTGTGTTGTTAGGAAAGACTAAAACTCATAATCAGGTACATATGTACCTGTACATCCCACCAAAGGTTAATTACACAAGTAATTTGTTTACTGACAAGTAGACAATTTAGAATTGTAAATTGTGTTAAAATTGTAATTGTATGAGTGGTAAGTAGGCAAATTAGAGTTATTGTTAAGTATAGCTTTTTCATTTATGTAATTTGCTAACATTTTACCTTATTTCTTTGAAAAAAGTTAGATGCTACATGAACTTTAATATTAATTTAGTTTTGACAGAGATGTGGTGGTTTAATGGATTAAAGCATTTAGCTTTTTACCCCAGAGAGCAGTATTTGTTCTTTCTCTACCTAATTGGATAAGCTGCTCCTACTCATTACCAGGCCACTAAATTTCAAATTCTCCATACACCTGAGCAGGCTGCTACATATCTGGCCATTTTAATTTCAGTCTTGATTTATGGGAGCTGAATTACATTCCCAACTCTTCCTGGAGCTCTAGGTGAAGTTTATTGCAAAAGCAATGGGGAGGAAGTTGCCGTCATATATCTCTCTTGCCTGGGCAGAGCTTTTAGATACACGGGGGGCTCTATATCCCGCTGCTCCGTGCCTTGTATGCTGGATTTATAACACTGTGAGGCCCAGCTCTAGGGTTACATACGGGCATATCAGAGATGAGATGGGGAATTTGATTTTGCAATAATGATTACTTGTTGCTGGAGCCCACATTCCTGCAGGCTCTGCCTTTATTCCCCATACTGCTGGTGAATAAAACTCATTCCAACTGCTACCTAATCTAGTGAAACTCATCTTTCACTTCTGAGGGGGAAAAAAGGTAGATAGGAAGTCAGGAGATTTTGAGATGTTGGCAATTTTTACTATTGTGTCTCAAGGATATCTGTTCCTATTAGCACAGTTCTTTTAGGAATGTTTTAATCTTTTAAACTTTTATTTTTTTGTGGGGAGAATAAAAGCTTTGCATCTTTTCCAACTTGGTGAGTTGATTTGATGGCTTATTCATGCTGTCGCTTCCGCTTCAAAGAGGCTGGGCCCCTAGGGCTAGCCAATTGTATTATGGATTTCTGCAGATTTGGCTTTCCATTCCTGCTGGGTGTCATCTGTCCTCACAGTCTTGCAGTGGATAATTTTTGTCCTCTCTAACATCATCTGAGAAATTTGTGCCTGGCAGGCCTGTCTGTCCAAGTTAAACTTGAAATAAAGTAGCCACACAACTAATTGGACAAGACATAGCTCTAAACAATAAGGCCACAGGCTTGCTTTGACCAATACCACAAACTTCTAGCCATTTTATTACAAATTCCAAAGTTTCTTTGGTGCAGTCCATGAACTAGCGTCTTCGGGTAGTATATGTTATCCTTCTTCCACTGCCCCATTTTCCTGGCCTGCAAAATACACACAAACACACACACCTTCATCCTTATTTTAATGGGCCTTAGAGGTTTTTAACCCTCTGGTTGGCTTCACCAGCCTTGCAGTTCCTGCCTGTTTTCAGCATTTGATGCAAGCCCTGTTGCTTGTATGAAAGAACTGTGGAGTTAACTATCATTGTCAGGAGTTTGGGGAATAGGTAACAGGCATTGCACTAACGAATGCAGCACTTCTCAGATGTTAGCATGCACGGTAATCATGCATGGAGCTTGGAGGTTGCTGGGCCCAGTTTGAGTTTCTGATTGAAGAGATCTGGTGCAGAGAACACACCATGAGAATCGCTGTGTTACATCTGTCTGAATCAGGTGCCATTCATCAAAGAATTCGTGTTTTTGTCTTTTTGCAGTTGAGTCAAATTTTCTGAAGGAGTGACCAGTGTGGTGGAGCACTCTACATCCTGTTGCTTGGCCATGTCACGGAGCCGGAGCACAGTTTGTCTTTATGGTAGCTCTCTCAGTAAAACACCACCTGTTCTCCAAGTGATGTAGCTGCACCTGGAGCATCTCTAGGAGGGCCAGCAGAATTCAGTGCAGGAAGCTTTCACACAGGACTTTGACGTTGCTTTGGCCTAGAAAATCACTGATGAGATGCACAGCCTCCACTTCACACCAAACAACCTCTCAGGTCTAGAGTGCCAGATGCATTACCAAAACTTCATGGGATTAATATGCAGTAATATTTACTATTTTACCCCCCAAGAACCTTCTAATCTCTCCCCTCCTTTTGCTTTCATCAGTTTCTTCCATTTATAATTTTTAACCCACTTCAAAAATATGTTACAAAAGAAGGACAAACAGTAATACAGAAAATGTTCTAGAAAAAAAGTCATGAAATGCATTTAATAAAAAATAAATAAATTTAGGAGTCCACTTCCTCAACTATGCTTATCCTTGATGGGCTTATACTATAATGAATTCGATTTTAGATCTCAATTTGCAGGTAATTGAATACCCATTTTTATTTTCTAATTTTTATAAGATTCAACAGAGAATTAGCAAATAATTTAACCCTGAAGTCAGAACTTCTACTAAATTCACATTATTTCCATGACTTAGGTGTCTTAATTCTCACAAGTATAATAATTTTTAAAAATCCCTTTACAATTTCATGGTTTAAAGCAGGGGTCCTCAAACTTTTTAAAGTGGGGGCCAGATCATGGTCCCTCAGAGAGCTGGAGGGCCGGACTATATGAACTACTAATTCCTACTGTAACACCTCGGCTGCGCTCACTGCCCAAAAAACCTGTCAGGCCAGATCAGACTCCTCTGTGGGCCACATGTGGCCCGCGGGCCGTAGTTTGAAGACCCCTGGTTTAAAGGATCTGGTATTGAGAATCTCTGTAAAATTATGTTGTATAAAGTGCTATGAAGATGAGAACAGCGAATCTTAAAACCATAGAAGTATTTAGTGTGTGATTACATTTATGTAATATCTTTGAAATGACAAAATTTTGGAAATGGAGAATACAATATAGGTTGCCAGGGGTTGGGAGAGGGCAGAGAGGAAGGTAGGTATGGTTATGAGAAGGCCCTATGGGGGATCCTTGAAACTGCTCAATATCTTGACTGTGATGATGAACACATAAACCTACATGTGTGTGATTACATTGTTCGGCACTAAATACACACACACAATGAACACAAGTAAAACTGAAAATCTGCATAAGATTGGTAGATTGTATCAATATCAATATCCTGGTTGTCATATTGACATTTGCAAAATGTTACAATTAGAGGCAAAATGTATGAGAAATCTCTATACAATTGTGTGATCTCAAGTTTTATTTAAAAACTGCAAAATAGTCTCATCAATCCAGAAACAATAAGAGGTAACATACAAGACCTTTTTAGCCCTGGAAGCCAAGGACACTCAGAGCTGCCCCAAGCAGAACAGTGCTGCCAAAGGGGCCCTTCTCTAACTCCTTGCTATCTGAGCTCCAGTTGAAAGATTTCTGGGAAGGGAGGGAATGAAATAGAGGCATACACTGGACCAGATCACCCCAGAAAACAACTACTCAACAGTGTACAGAGCAATGCAAACGGCTAAAACATGTCTCTACAGGCTATCAGCAACAGAATTGCAGAAAAGTAATTGTGTAGTAAGTAATTTCATGTTATCCCCTAGGTGGACTGTACACTCCACCAGGAAGTAGAGGCATGAGCAGTCATGCTCACTTATATTTCAGCCCCTAGCACTGCATTTGACACTTAGAAAATGCTCAATACATGTTCACTGTGTTTGGATGAAAAAATTGAAAAGCCCATATGGCCTGTTATATAGTAACTAGAGGCCCAGTGCATGAAATTCGTGCATGGGGGTGTGTGTCACCCAGCCCAGCCTGCACCCTCTTCAATCTGAGACCCCTCGAGGGATGTCCGACTGCCCATTTAGGCCCAATCCTACCTGGATCGGGCCTAAGTGGGCAGTCGGACATCCCTATCACAATCCAATACTGCTGGCTCCCAACTGCTCACCTGCCTGCCATCCTGAATGCCCCTAACCACTTTGCCTGCCAGCCTGATCACCCCCTAACAGCCTGACTGATGCCTAGCTGCTCCCTTTCCAACCTATTTGCCCCTAACTGCCCTCCCCTGCAGGCCTGGTCACCCCTTACTACCCTCCCCTGCAGGCTTGGTCACCCCTAAATACCCTCCCTTGCAGGCCTGGTCCCCCCAACTGCTCTCCCCTGCAGGCCTGGCCCCCCTCTCCCAATTGCCCTTCCTGCAGGTCCTGTTGTCACCAAATCCCTCCCCTACAGGCCTGGTCCCTCCCAAATGCCCTCCCCTGCTGGCCCAATGGCCCACAACTGCCCTCCACTGCAGACCTGGTCCCACCAAACTTCCCACCCTGCTGGCCATCTTGTGATGGCCATCTTGTGTCCACATGGGGTCAGTCATCTTTGACCACATGGGGGCAGCTATCTTGTGTGTTGGAGTGATGGTCAATCTGCACATTACTCTTTTATTAGATAGGCTAGAGGTCCAGTGCATGAAATTTGTGCACAGGAGTGAGGATGTCCCTCAGCCTAATCTGCACCCTCTCCAATCTGGGACTCTTCAGGGGGTGTTCAATGTTCAAAATTGGCAGTTAGACATCCCTCTCTCAATCTGGGATTGCTGGCTCCTAACCACTTGCCTGCCAGCTTGCCTGATCGCCGTCTAACTGCCCTCCCCTGCCAACCTAATCGACCCCAACTTCCCTCCCCTGCTGGCCTGATAGCCCCCTAATTTTTTTGCTCCCCCATGCTAGCCTGATCTTGCCCCTAACTGCTTGCTCCCCCACAGTGGCCTGATCACCCTTAACTGCTGCCTCTGCCTCTGCCACCGTGGCTCTGTCTGGAAGGAATTTGGACATCTGGAAGATGTCTGGACACTCCAGTCTAATTTAGCACATTACCCTTTTATTAGTATAGACTAGAGGCCCAATGTAATAAATTCATGCAAGAGTTAAGACTTCTTCCCCCTGGCTGCCAGCACTGGCTTTCCTCTGGCACCCAGGACTCGGGCTTCCCTCGCAGCTCCAGCTTCGTCTGGAAGGTCATCTGGTCTAATTAGCATATTTTGCTTTTTTTTTTTTTTATTATAGATGGCTTTTCCTTCCCTACATATATCCTTCATTTTCTCCTCACCCACCACCTACACTTACACACATACACAGGGATCGAGACTGGGCAGTCCTTTAACCTGTCTGTGCTTCCGTCCTGCTCACCTGTGAGACAAGGGTAACAATAGTACCTGCTTCGGAGGACTGCCATAAGAATTTTAAAAATTAATGTGTTCCAGCACTTACAACAGTATTTGGCAGATTGTTAAGTGCCATGTTGGTGTTTGTTCAACTGCCACCTAATTCTTTTTTTTTTTTTTTTTTTTAAATATATTTTATTGATTTTGTACAGAGAAGAAGGGAGAGAGATAGAGAGTTAGAAACATCAATGAAAGAGAGTCATCGATCAGCTGCCTCTTGCAAACCCCCTATTGGGGATATGCCCGCAACCAAGGTACATGCCCTTGACCGGAATCAAACCCAGGACCTTTCAGTCCCCAAGCCGACGCTCTATCCATTGAGCCAAACCGGTTTCGGCTGTTCAACTGCCACCTAATTCTGACACAGATTAGGAGTTAGCTCAGACCTGGCTGGTGCAGGGCACCATCTTCCTCCACAAGCTCTGGGGTTCCAGGCTACCAGGCTACCACATACTGTCTATAAATTTGGGGGGTTCCCACTCCCCCTTGGATTCCATTAGTCAATGGGTTGACTCATTGAACTTGGGAAAATGATGTGCTTAGGATTACAGATTTATTGTAAAGGAATACAAATCAGAGCCAGATAAATGACTAGATGCATAGGGCAAGGCCTGGGAGGGCCCCGAACAGGAAGCTTCTTTGTCCTCACTCCTTACCTGGCAGCATATCAATATATAAGGACCAACCAGGAAGCTTACTGCAGCTTCAGTGTCCGGGAGGTTTTTATCTGGTTTCAGTACACAGACATGGATGATTGAATCATTGGCTCCAGCCTCCCTTTTTTTCCTACTTGGGACATTTCAAGGCTTTAGAGGTTATCTCCCAGAAGCCAGGGACAAATATCAGCCAAATTCTTTATTATACAACCTATGGAAATTTCAGGAAATTGAATAGGCAGAAGGGGGAGGGGGACAAAAAAAAGCATTTCAGGAAGTGGGGGGTGGTGTCTAAAAATAAAGAGGCAGAAATAAGTGTGGTATAGTCATGGTACAGTAGAAAGACCTCTTAGCTGATCAGCTTTGCTATATTAGAATGTACCAGCCTTGAAGTTGAAGGACCAGGGCTTTGTCCAGGGGTCTGCTATTAGATAACTATGGTGCCATCTTGTGGGAATATAGGGATCCTTGTAAGCCAGCTTGAATCCTTTCTCTGAGAGGGGGACATAATTTAAATAGGTACACACACAACTTAGTAGATTAAAACAACAAAAATAGCTGAAACTGGTTTGGCTCAGTGGATAGAGCATTGGTCTGTGGACTGAAAGGTCCCAGGTTCAATTCCGGTCAAGGGCATGTACATTGGTTGTCATGTTCTTTTGGTCATAGCAAGTCACAAGGCCAGTCCGAATTCAAGGGGAAGGGGAACAAATTCCATATTCTGATGGGAGGAGCAGCATGTTGCATGTGTATACAGTGAGGGAAGGAATCATCACAGCTGTCTTCAGAGACTTTGCCATATTCTCTGATTCCCAGCTTACTCATATGAAAATGTCTATTATCTACTTCAACTAGATGAATGAGATTAAGACACATGATGTATAATTGACAGCATTTTATAAATTGTAAAGTGCTAAACAAGTACAATCTAACCTAATGTAACCTATTAATGGAGCATTATGCAAATTAACCATCACTCCGCTACACAAGCCATGCCCACCAGCCAATCAGTGAGTATGCACATTAACCCAGAGATGATGGTTAATTGCATATGCAGAAGGAGGGAGGAGTGAAGACTGAAGACAGCATAGAAGGAAGAGGAAGGGAAAGTGGAAAACAAGGTGGCTGAGACTGCTGGAGGGAAAGCACTGGCAAGTGTGTGCCGGGTGGGGCAGGGCGAGGTGCACAGGGCCGCAGAGTTGGTGGCAGAGGTGGTTGCTGCCACAGTGGGAGAGGTGAGAGTGGAGGGGACTCATCAGGCCTAGGCTTTATGCTTGGGAAGGGGCCAAGCCTGGGATGGCAGGTTCAGGGCGGCGAAGTGACAACCCCTACCCAAGCGTAAACCTGGGGTGGAGGCTTTAGGCTTGGGAAGGGCTGAGCCTGTGATTTGGAGGTTCTGGTGGGCGGGGGGGGGGGGGGGGGGGACCCCTTCCCCAAGCCTAAAGCCTGAGGTGGAGGCTTTAAGCTTGGGGAGGTGCTGAGGGGAACCCCTTGCCAAGCCTAAAGCCTGGGGCAGAGGCTTTGGCTTGGGAAGGGGCTGAGCTTGGGATTGGAGGGAAGGGGAAAATATCAATGGAAACATATCCTCAGGTGAGGATAAAAAGAAAAATAAAGAAAGAAATGTTATATCCTATGAAAGATATATCTTGAAAATGCTTAAAGAAAGTTGTCATTTTTCCATGGTGAAGGGACTGGAGTCCGTGTTGATGAAAACACCTTGGTGGCTGTGCTGACTGGCAGTGGCTGCAGTAGCAGGTGATGGGGCTGGCACCTTCCCCTAATCAGCCTGGTTGACTCCCGCAAAGGGAGACCAGACTGCGGCTTAGGTTCGCTGCCAATGGGGAGCGGACTTAATCTATCAGTAGGACATCCCCTGAGGGCTCCCAGTATGTGAGAGGGGAACTGAGGGACCCCTCTCCAGTGCACGAATTTTGTGCACCGGGCCCCTAGTATATTATAGTGGTGGGTGATAAAGGTAGATTGGAAGAACAAGAGATTATAAAAGGAGATAGATTGTAATAAAATTTATTGAGCATATACTATATGCCAGGCATTGTACTAAGTGTCTTACAAGTATTTTCTTTAAATCACCACAGCAAACCTTAAAAGATGGGTATTTCATTTTATTTTACAGGAAAGAAATTCCAAGTGTGTGGCAGAGCCAGAACTGGAACCCAATTTTGTTTGGTTCCAAAGTCTTAACTACTATACCCAGAGTTTTTTTAAATCACTTTTTATCTAATCAATCTGCAATTGGGTAAGGGGGGATAGCAGCTATCCAGAAATACTGAAACAATTTTTTTAGAGGCAGAACTCATAATCTGCATTTTTAACAGCTAGTTAATGTGGGAGAAACATTCAATCTCACTGTACACTACGAAGACTAGGTCAGAGGAAATGTAGGATTGCAGGTGCAGAAGAAAATAAGAAAAGTGTCTAGCTATTGGGAGAATAATTACGTTTTCTAGAGGCTAATACTAAAGCTGGTAAATGAAAGTAAGACTAGAAAAGTTAAAAGTCAGACCCAACAACTTGCAAATAACTGAATTTATATTTATTTATTGACTCATCAATTTCTTTTTCTTTTTATTTTTTTGCCTTTTTGCCTTTGGACTTATTATTTCCTGTGCTAGAAAACCCCAAGTTCCTTTATCCTCCTCCCCACAACTTGGCTAATATTTATTCATCTGGGGTCTGATGAGAGATGTGTGCCTTCTTTGAGAAGTTCTTTTTGGCCATCTCCCACCCCCAGTTGTCCCACATGTTTGCTGTGCCTTCTTCCATCCTATCATTTAGGCCCTAAATTTTGGTTTGTGTGCCTCCTTCAGCACTAATCAGGAGAACCTTGTATAGGAAGAGAGGGGGGAGAAAAGGAGAGATTACTAGGTGTACTGGTTAATAATTCAGATTTTGTGATCAAAGAAAACATGATAATTTCAAGAGAAACATCAAAAGTGCTTTTTTCAAAGTAATGTCCATCGCTAGCTACACACTTCTCCCATCTTTCAGGTAACTTGTGGATACTGTCCCAATAGAACTTTTCTTGTTTTGAGGCAAGCCATTCAGAGACCCAATTTTCCACTTCTTCGTACGTTTTGAAGTGCTGCTCAGAAAGTGCATGTGCCATCGATCAGAACAAGTGGTAACCTGAAGGAGCAAGGTCTGGTGAATACAGCAGGTGGGTTAATAACCTGTTTCCCTGAAAATAAGACAGTGTCTTATATTAGTTTTTTTCTCCCAAAGTTGCACTAGGTCTTATTTTCAGGGGATGTCTTATCTTTCCATGCACTAGGTCTTATTTTCAGAGGACGTCTTATTTTTGGGGAAACATGGCTACTTCCCAGGCAAGATCTTTTAACGTGTCTTGAACTGGTTTTGAAGTGTGTGATGGTGCGTTATCATGAAGCAAAATTACTTTGCTGTGTCTTCTGGCACATTCTGGTCATTTCACGATCAAAGCGTGATTATTTGTTGTCAGTACCGATCAGTATTAACGGTTTCACCTGGTTTTAGAAGCTCATAATACACCACAATTTCCTGATCCCACCAAACGCAGATCATTGTCTTTCTGAAGTTGATGTTGATGGTTGACCTGGATCAACCCATGATTCTGTGAATTAGTGATTGTCAAAATAAACCCACTTTTCATCGCCACAGTTCAATGCAAAAAAGACTTTCTTTCGTGCTATTGAAGCAACATTTTATTGATGACTTTTCGGTTTTCTATTTGTCTTTCATTCAGTTGATGTGGCACCCATTTTTCTTCCTTTAAAATCTTTCCCATTGTTGTAAACTATCAGAAATTGTTTGCTGAGCAACGTTTAATCTTTCTGCAAGTTGTTTTTGAGTTTGACATGCATTTTCATCCAATAATACTTGTAATTGTTGTCTCCAAACTTTTTCGGTTGACCTGGTTGTTCTTTATCTTTCACATCAAAATCATTACTTTTAAAGCATTTAAACCAGTGTTCACAAGTATCTTGAGATGGAGTATGTTCACCATAAGCTTCCCAGAGTATACGATAACTTTCAGCAGCATTTTTCTCCAAAATAATGAATTAAAACTTAAAGCAAATGCTTTCTTTGGGGGGGCGGGGGGGGGGCACAAATTTCGACATTTTTAAGTGTAAAAATATCTATGATGTTAACACCTTCAGCAAATTTGGCATATGAAGCTTTGAAGCTTGCTGTCAGTACAACAAAGTAGCACACATATCACATTGCATATATATCAACATATGTGTAACTCCATCTCCTGAAAAAAAGTCTGCATTATTAACTGGTACACCTAGTAAGAGATGGTTCTTAGAAGAACCACTGGATGAACAGGAAATGAAAAAGCCACTGCGAAGTTGCACAGTGTTTGTACTTTGAACAAGCGTGCAGACTTGTTGAGACTAGAAGATGAACTTTATGGAGTTTTACCAAATGGCAGCAGTTTGATACAGGGCTGCCCCATAGATGTCTCTTCATGACCAGGACAATTAAAAGCAACCTAGAAAACCCAACCCTTCAACAATTAACTTAGCCCTTATAACAGCTGGTTTAAATTTTGTAAATACAAGAACAGATTTTCTTTTTTTTTTTCACGTGGGCACAAATGAGCCCGAGAAATGATTTGAACAAATTGCTTAAGGCACCTTCCAATACGGGCAGCACCTGCCCCAATCTAACATGGCGGCATGGGCTTCCTCCAGTCACATCCCCAGTCACACTGCTGGGCCTTAATGCAGCTGGGAACGTTAGACTCCTCTGTCCGTCGCGCTATGATGACGTCACACCCGCGCCTGGGAACCGGGAGGGCAAGTTCGCGCAGGCGCCGCGCGGCCGCGGTGGGCGGAGCTGGCGGGATGAGTGGCGGCGGCGCGGAGGCCGCTGTGGGTGTTGAGGCCCCCGCGGCGGGCGGCCACAAAAAGAAGGACTCGCTGGGGACCGCGGGCTCGCCAGCGCACCTCATTATCAAGGGTACGGAGTGAAGGGGACATCGCCCTGGTGGGTGCCAGGGCAGCCTCCCCTCCCCGGCGGCGCCCTCTGACCCGGGGGGTGGCGAGGCGAGCCGGGTGTGGCCGCGCCCCCTAGTTCTCTGCTCTCCCAGGAAGGACCAGCTCCATCTCTCTTACTTCCTCAGGGCCAAAACCTAGACGGGAGCCTCCTCCCCTCCCCAAGCCCGGACCCCCGGCGCAGGGCCTCCGTGGGCGCGGCGCGCGGCCCCCCGGCGATGAGGGAACTCGGAGCCGGAGCGGGCTGGGCTGCGGAGCGGGGAGGTGGTTGGCTTTACCCCCTCCAGCTCTGTCTGCTCCTGCTCAGGCGGGAGCTAATGAGATCAACGTTGAAAGCGTCTGCAAACAGGAAAGCTCCGGACACGTGTACAGAGGTCCATTGTGTGCTTCGAGCTGGGAGCTTACAGCCTAGTAACAACCTGGATTCTCACAGAAGCTGGGTTTAGAGCCCAAAGCGCACAACCGTGTTTCCTGCAACAAGATCTTTGCCAGTTTCTCATCGCCAGTCCTCTTCACCCCTTCCCTACCCTGTCAGCCCCGCCACAGTGCAATGCTGGAGAAGCCCTCGGAGGGTTTCCGAGCGCTTCAGCACCCCGGAGGCAGCCCCCCATGCCGCCTATTTTAACCTTAGCTGCTGTGATTGTAGAGTGCAGGAGTGGGGCATAGGTGTTAGGGCTACATTATAATTGTTTATATATGTAATCCTAGTGAACTACCACTTAATATTTTTGTTGTTGTTGTAGTAAAATACATCGTAACCAATTTTCTTAACCACTTTTAAGTGTGCAGTTCAGTGGCGTTAGTACATTCACATTGTGCAGCTGTCACATATCTTCCCAAAGTCTGTACTCATTCAACACTAACACCCTGCAGCTTCTAGCAACCACCATTCTATCCTGTCTTTGAGGACTACTGTTTGTCATTTTGTGATTGGCTTATTTGACTTACCATCCTCAAGTTTCACCCATGTGTCAGAATTTCCCTTTTCTTTTTCTCTTTTTTTAAAAAAATATATATTTTATTGATTTTTTTACAGAGAGGAAGGAAGAGGGATAGAGAGTTAGAAACATTGATTAGAGAGAAACATTGATCAGTTGCCTCCTGCACACTCCCACTGGGGATGTGCCCACAGCCAAGGTACATGCCCTTGACTGGAATCAAATCTGGGATCCTTCAGTCTGTAGGACAATGTTCTATCCACTGAACCAAACCAGTTAGGGCAGAATTTCTTCTTTAAAGCTAAGTAATATTCTGTTGTATGTATGTGTGTATACACACCACGTTTTGTGTATCCATTTATCTGTGGGTGAACACTCCAGTTGCTTCCACCGTTTGTTATTGTGAATATGGGTATGCACATTATGTTTGAGTCCCTGCTTTCAAATTTTTTTTTGAGTATATACCTAAAACTGGAATTGCTGGGTCAATGATAATTCGGTTTTTTTAATTTTTTGAACAATCACCATGTTTTTTTCCATAGAGGTTGTGTGATATTACAGTCTCACTAACTGCACAAGCATTCCCGTTTCTTCACATCCTCACCAAAGTTTGTCGTTTTCTGTTTCCCTGCTAGTTCCTCCTAATGGGTATGAGGTAGTATCTTGTAGTTCTGGTTTTCATTTCTTTAATATACAGTGTTGTTCACATCTTTATGTGCTTAATGGCTATTTGAATAGCTCTTTGGAGAAATGTCCATTTGGGTGTTTTGTTGTTGTTTTAGTTGTAGGAGTTCTTTATTCTGGATATTAACCCCTTTTCAGATACATGATTTGCATATATTTTCTCCTATTCATGGGTTGCCTTTTCATTCTGTTGATTGCATTCTTTGATATACAGAATTTTTTTAAATTTTAATTTACTTTTTAAATAAATATGATTCAAGGGAAGTTTTTCAAGTTAATCCTTAATTGAGATGCAATTGAAAATATGTCTGAATAGCCTTGGCTTTTTCAATGGAACCATTCATTCTTTTCATTCTAAAAAAATCTATTTTTAGTTCATCTTATTTGAAGACTGTCCATTGTGAACAGATATTTAATTTTGTTGCTAGAGTCTAGTGAAAGGGAAGTATATAAATAAATGATTTCAATACTTATGCCCTGGGTCTTTGGGGGTTTTTGGCCCTTAGGTGGGTGTTAGGGGTGGGGACTGGGAGACAGGAGCATCTTCCTGGAGGATGGGGTGTCTGACCTGAGTCTTGAGGAATAAAGTATTGGCCGTTAACAAAAGAGGGCAAGGTATTGTATTTTGGACTTTCAAACACCATCAGCAAAGGCGTGCGGCCTACAGCAGCAGCAGTGTCTGGGAAATGAGGTGGAGTTCCATGGAAATCAGACCATAGAAGACTTTCTCTTCAATGGCAGGAAACTGTCCAATAATAAGTATGAGAATCATGTGATTAGATTTGTATTTTAAGTAAAGCACTTGGGCACATAATAGTTGGTCCTCATCTTACGGATTGCATATTTGTGAGTTTGTTTGCTAAGATAAATTCATAACTCCAAAATCAATGTTGGTGGTGCTTTCGTAGTCATTCCCACATAGGCAGAGGAGAGAAAAAAATTTAGCTACCATAGCTGAGTTTGAACAACACACCACTGCTTTTTCTTTCAGCTCTCATACAATAAACAAGTGTCCTTATTGCTCTCTATTTAGTACCATGTTTTTCACTTTTATGTAACTTTCATTGTTGGTTTTGCTGTTTAAAGTGATTTCCAGGTATAGTGCAGAAGTGGCCCTAAACACAAGAAGGCTGTGCCTTAGAGAGACAATACATGTGTTGGAGAAGTTTCTTTCAGGTGTGAGCTGCAGTGCTGTTTGCTGTGAGTTCTGTGTTAGTCAGCCATCTAGACAAAAAGGATACAATTCATCAATCTGTATGTGAGGCCACTTCAGAAAGTGCCTGGTAACATTTATGGTGGTGTGATGAAGCAATGGAAAAGCGGCTAAATTTGTGGATTTATGAGATGATGAACCATAGAGAAAGTGTAGTGGACAGCACTGTGTAAAGCTGAAAGCCAAAGAAATCTATAGTTCAGTTACCAAGGGTCAGGGAAATGTTAAACCCTAGTGCTGGCTGGCATTCTCAGAGGTGGTACAGTGTGAAAAAATGTTAGACTTGCTACTGAAGCAGGTTCTGCAGATCAGGAGGCTGAAGAAATTTAAAAACACCTAAGTGTTATAAGGAAAAAGTGTTATTGGAAGAGCAGATCTTCAACCCCAAGGCTGGGATGTTTTACAAGGATCTTGGCAAACAAACCTATATGACACAGATAGCATTTTGGTTAACAAAAATATGACAAGAGGTTTGCAGGAACCTAACCTCACATTACTTTTAAGAGCAATAGTTCGGTATTCTATAGTTTAGTGTTCATGGCAACTTTACAAACATAAATACTGCAAATAATGAGAATTGACTCCGTATGGAGTGGGTTAAAGAGAGGTGCGACCAACTGTTGATGTAGTCCAAGTGAGAAAAGGAGATAAGTTGTGAGGAAGAATAACATCTAAATGTTGACACCAAAGGTATAAACAGGAAAAGTTGCAATGCAGTAAATTGTTCCTTAGGATATACAAAGCTTCACATATTACATTGAAGGCCTCCAAATTTAAGGTCAGAGTAAAAAACTTATTTAATGAGAGATCTGCAGTTTTATATATTCCTTTTTCCATAATCCCATGGCATATTGATCTTCCATTAAAGTGATTATCCTATCTTTTGTGTGAAGGGATATTTGTCTAACTCCCACAGTCGAGTATGAACTTTTGGAGAACAGAAGATGGTATCTTTTATCTTGTACTAGGAGCCTGGTGTACAAAATTCGTGCATGGGTGGGGTCCCTAGGCCTGGCCAGTGATCAGGGCAGATTGGGGCCAGGCAGATTGGGGTCCTAAGGCCCCGGCAGGGTCAGAAGAGGAGGCAGTAGTCACTGGGCCGGGCACAGAAGGAATGGATGCTGGATGCCAATGCTACCATCGTTAGTGCCCCGCCACCGCACAGTTCCCCGCCTCCCCCTTCCTCTTTCCCTCACAGCTGTGCCATCACTGCAGCAGGTGGATGGCGGGCTGACTGGGGTCTGTCGGCAGGGGGAGGGACAGGGCATGGGAGGTTGGCTGCGAGCCCCAAGGAGGGAGCTGGCCCTTGGTCCGCTTGGGAAAGGGGCCTTGTCTGCCACCACCCATTCCCAGTCCCCCATCCCAGCCTGGGGCCTGGCCCTGATCGGGTGATGCAGGGGGAATTGAAGCACAGGAGGCTGACTGGCCTCAGGGGAGGAACCATGGGAGGTTGGCCAGCCAGGGGAGATTGGCTGTGGGAGTGTACTAACCACCAGGGGGCAGCTCCTGAATTGAGCGTCTGCCCCTGGTGGTCATTGTGCGTCATAGCGATCGGTCATTCCAGTTATTCGTTCATAATGGTAGCTTAGGTTTTTATATATATAGATATCAAGCAAAAAAAGAATGTTTCCCACGTAGTTGTGTGAAAATCTGTAGCTTACATTTGTTTACATTATTTTTAGAGACTTTATGTATTTGTAATCCTTGGGACTCCAACAAACTCTGACTTATTATGTGCTTGTTTTATTATCTTATCCTATATAATAAAAGCCTAATATGCTAAGTGTCCAGTAGTCTGTTCAGCCAATCAAAACGTAATATGCTAATGATATGCTAAGGCTGCTTAACTGCTCGCTATGACATACATTTGACCACCAGGGGGCAGGCAGTTGGTTGGTCAACCAGTCTCTATGACATGCACTGACCATCAGGGGGCAGACATTACAACCAGTAGGTTAGCTTGATGATGAGGTCTGGCCGTTCAGGACTGAGTGAGATGGGCTGGACACGCCCTAGAGCCCTCCTGTGGTCCCTTCCCTGCTGGCCAACCTCCCACATCCCTCCCTGACCCTGATTGTGCACTGGTGGGGTCCCTCGGCTTGGCCTGCACCCTCTCACAATCTGGGACCCGTTGGGGGATGTTAGCTGGTTTTGACCATATCCCGCTCAAAGCAGGAGCTGCCCCTGGTGGTCATTGCGTTCCCACAAGGGGAGCGCTGCTCAGCCAGAAGCTGGGCTCACAGCTGGCGAGTGCAGTGGCGGTGGTGGGAGCCTCTCCCATCTCCCCAGCAGTGGTAAGGATGTCTGACTGGGCATAAGCCCATTCCCTGTGGGGAGTGGCCTAACCTAAGGTGACCAGATGTCCCGCCAAAAGCGGGACAGTCCTGATTTTTACCAATTTGTCCCGCGGTGTTTTAAAAAAAAAGTCCTGATTTTTGGAAAGAATGTTTTTTAAAACACCGCGGGACGCAAGGCAAATTGTTAAAAATCAGGACTGTCCCGCCAAAAGCGGGACATCTGGTCACCTTAGCCTACGCCATCAGTTGGACATCCTCCGAGAGCTTCCAGATTGCGAGAGGGCACAGGCCAGGCTGAGGGACTACCCACCCCCTGGCTGGCACTGGGCCTCTAGTAATGTTATAACAAAACTAGTCAGTGGCTTAATTTCTATAGTAATATGTGTTTCAGAATCTTCTCCCTCTACTCCCCCCACCCAAATCTTTACTATCTTAAATTCATGGTTTTAGAAGTGATCATTAGCTACTTCCAAACAATTTAATCATCTCACCAAAAGGTTAAGTAAATTCCCATCATATCAGGCCACAGAAATAGATTTCCCAAAATCAACAAAGCTTAATGACTTCTTAGTCACATAGAAAAATGTTAATTCATTTATGCACTCTGGACACATAAATAATTTGGTCTCGAAGAGGCTTGCTGGAGGAGAGAGATAATCTTAGTAAGTGTTATGATGGAAATATATGCACCGGGTGCTTTGAGAACATACAATAGGGATATTCCTTGAAACCTAAAGGAAGCTAGATAGAATTAGTGAAAATTTTAAAGAAGTTCGGTGTCTGAGCAGTTTTGAAGGAAGAGCACAGGGATTAGGGGGTTGGGGAATGGTTCCAGGTGATGACAATAGTATGAACTGTGGCAAGGATGCATGAGGCAACATGGTGTGTTTGGAAAACTGCAGGTAGTTCAGAATTGCTGACAGGTGAGGTGATGAGGCTGGAGCCAGACCATGGAGGCCCTATGTGGCTTCTAAGGAGCTTGGAATCTAGTCTCTTACCCAGACACTGGTGGTTATTGAGATGTGAATAAGTTCAATTGTCAAATTAGGTCCATAAATTTCTGCATAGCGTAGTCCTCCCTTGGGCATTCATAGTTCATGTCTATATGCTATAGACTCCCAGAAAATGGAAGGTAAAGGCGTCTGTCTAATTTTATTTTCTCTGTTTCTCAAACTTAACTAAGTAGAATTTTTTAAAAAATTAATTCCTAGTATCTTCCCAGAGAACTGTTTTAGGTAATGAATCATTGAATGATAAGCAAAAGTAGTACTTTTACTTATATATTTTTACTTAGCATACTTTCCACAATGTATCCCAATAAAACTCATTAAAATAGAGACTTGAAATTTACCCTGTTGCATATCTGTAAAAATAAGAAACTTGAGGGACAGATTATACCAATGAGTGGTACATGTTCTTATTTGGAGATTTAATTCCTCCAGGAATTTTGAGGTTTACCCTTTAAACTATGTAGTTGTTACTAAGTAGAATGAATAGAATGACTCACCCAAAACAGTTAAAATTCAGAACTTTTTTCTTCAATTATGTCTTTTTCAGACCCATTAAAAAGTTCAGAGACTTATAATGAACACTGACCCACCGTCTTACTAAGTAAACATTAAAAGACCACTGTGTGGGATGAATAGAGCACAAAGGTTTTTTAGAGCATGAAACTATTCTATATACTACAGTGTTGAATACATATCATTATACATTTTTCAACATGGAGAGTGGATCCTAATGTAAACTGTTTACTTTGAGTGATAATAATGTGTCAATGTAAGTTAATTGATTGTAACAAATGTACCACTGTGGTGCAGGTACGTTGATAAAGGGGGGATTGTGGGTATGTGGGGGTGAGAGGTATAATGGAACTCCGTGATTTCTGCTTAATTTTGCTATGAGCCCAAAGCTGCTATTAAAAAATAATAATAATTTTTTAATTAAATTTTTTAAAAGGGGGACCACTGTGTTTCTTGCTCAAATTGCATTCTTCTCCCTCCTCTAAAGATAATCACTGCCTTGAATTTGGTATTTATTGTTCTCATGCATTTCTTTGTAGTTTTATTTCTTCTGCATGTTTCCAAAAAGGAAGTATCATTTTTTTATATTTTTAAAGTTTATATAAATAGCTTTATCCTGTGACCTTTTTGTGTACAACATTATATTTGTAGAATTTATTCATGTTCATAAATGTAACTCTAGTGTATTCATTTTACTTGCTGATATATAGTACTTTGTCATGAATATGTTTAGGTTATTCCCTTTTTTCTTTTGACATCACACTCATTTATAAGTCTCTTAATAAGATACGATTTTCTCTTAATCCATTGTCTAAACTAGATTTTAAAATTCATATATTTGTGGGAAATAGAAAGACTAAAAACAAGCTAGAGATAGTGCCACTTAACATGGATTCACCTTGAATTTTATTTTGTCTTTATAGATCTTGGAGAAATTCATTCAAGGCTGTTAGATCACAGACCGGTTATTCAGGGTGAAACCCGTTATTTTGTGAAAGAATTTGAAGTGAGTATTTAAAATTTATTTTGTAAAAATACTGCCCTAATTATTAGTGATTTTCATATATGGAAGGGACATTCTCTAGTTTTAAAGTTTCTGATTTCTGTTCATGGTTCATAAAACCTACAAAGCTTTAATATTAATAGTAATAATTCTTAAGGAGCATAGGACTAGGCGGTAGGTGACTTGGGCTCAAGTTCTGTGTCCTACTCTGGCATATTTAATGTCTACTAACCTCAGTTTTTTTCATCTATGCAGTGACATAGTGAAAAAAAAGGTGTGTTTTGTTATTGTTGTTTTAATATATTTTATTGATTTTTTACAGAGAGGAAGAGAGAGAGATAGACAATGAGAGAGAAACATCGATCAGCTGCCTCCTGCCACTCCCTACTGGGTATGTGCCTGCAGCCAAGGCACATGCCCTTAGCCGGAATTAAACCTGGGACCCTTCAGTCCGTAGGCCGACGCTCTATCCACTGAGCCAACCGGTTAGGGCAAAAAAATAAAAGGTTTTAAATACTGATTGGTCTAGGTTTTTCAGGCCCATTTTTTATAGTTTTTCTCGGTTGGGGCATCAGCACCCACCTAAAGCACTCAAGTTAAAACATGATAATTATCCTTAGCTATTCTCTCATCTTTAGGGGCTGTATTTAGTGACCATGTCTTCTGGATGCTACCTCATAAACCTCTAATCCTTCTGACTTGTGTGCCTGCTTTATCAACCCAGTAAAATCCAGTCTTTTCCCCTTGCCAGAGTGCTCTGACATAACTCTTTTATAATGTTTGTCATCTATAGGATAAAATCCAAACGTCATTTTGTAACCTGTTCCCTACTTTTCTGGCTTAACCATCTGCCATCCCACCTTGTATGGTATGTTCAGGCAATACTGATACACCAACCCGCTATCCTATTTCATGTTACCGTTGGTTTATACATCTGTAATTGGTTCATTGTGCATTAAATCTCAACATCTCAAGCTACTTTTGGATAGATGGTAAATGATGTTACACAAACAATTTTGTGATTCTGGGTAAATTGGGATTTATTTTCAAATGAGACTCCAAACAAGTAGGAAGTCTAAACCTGCCAAAGGAGAAAACCTTTTCATAAACCACTTATCACTACAAAAAAGCCTGTGGTGCAGAGCAACAACAATTGAGAGGCAGCACTGCAGCATTAGATACCATTTCTGAGTTCAACAGACTCTGTTATTCAAAATCTGCCTATATCTACCTCAAAGTGTTGTTGTGAAGATTAAAGGGGTGTGTATGTGCCAGTATGCACATGTCTGTATGTGTGTGTTTTGGAATACTATCTGGTACCTACGGTAGGAATAACTGTTAGCTATCTTCATTATTATTGTTGTGGGATAACAATAATGTGGAAAACTCATATAATTACCCGGAGACTATTCCCTTATCGTACTATATAAAGATTATCACCAATTCTTTAGTGAGATTAAAGTAGATTAAAGTAGTGAGAGTAAAGCCTGGCTGTGTTCTCTGCTCAGTCTCTCAAAGCTGTGATCAAGACTTTGTTCTTATTTGGGGCTCTGGGTTCTCTGCCTAATTCACATGATTGTGGCAGGACTCACTTCTCTGCTATGGTGGAATAGGTTTCCCTGCTTGCTGTCAGCCAGGGGCCCCTGTGAGCTACTAGAAGCCACTCACATTCCTTGCCCCTCCATCTTCAAAGCTGTCAATGGAGTCTTCGTCAAATGGAATCCTGTAGTGCTTGCCAAGAGGAGTCCAGTCCCTATTAAAGACTCGCCTGATTTAAGTCAGGCCCATTGAGATAACTTCTCTTTTTTTAAAGTCAATTGATTTGGGACCTAAAATATATCTTCAGAGTATCTTCAGAGCAGCACCTAGACTAGGGCATGATTGCATAACTGAGAGAATGTGTGTGTATACTAGAGGTGGAGTCTCAGGGGCCATCTTAGAATTCTGCCTACCATAAGCTCTCATAAATAACTGATAGTTTTCTTGTTATCTACTTGCTTATTACCTGACTTCCTTCATTAGAATATAGGCACCATGAGAATAAGGACCTATTGTTTTTATTTCTGTTGTATTCAAAATCCCTAAAATAAGCCTGCTGCATTGTGGATGCTTACTATGATTCAAAAGAGTAACTAGCAAAACTTGGACTAAAACTTGGGTTTTCGACATTCAGTGATATCACCAATCATCTTTTTCATAAGTCATCCTTTTTTGCCAGTATGGTTAAGTACTAAATAGTTATTATTTAAAAAATTTTAGATATATCTTTAAAAATCTACTTTGTATGTATATTTTTAATATTATTTGTTGATTTTAGAGAGAGAGAAATATCTATTTGTTGTTCTACTTATTTATGCTTCTTGTATGTTCCCTGACTGGTGATTGAACCTGACACCTTAGTGCAGTGGTCGGTAAACCGCGGCTCGAGAGCCACATGCGGCTCTTTTGCCCTTGAGTGTGGCTCTCCCACAAAATACTACATGCAGCGTGCACATACAGTGCGATTGAAACTTCGTGGCCCATGCGAAGAAATTGGTTTTCATCCTAGGCGAGTATATTTTGAAGAAGTGGTTCTAACGCCGAGCCACACTCAAGGGGCCAAAGAGCCGCATGTGGCTCGCGAGCTGTGGTTTGCCGACCACTGCCTTAGTGTATCGGTAACTGATTGAGCTATCCAGCCAGGGAGATCTACTTCATACTAAAAGAAGTATAGATTTTTGGCAAATGGTGAATTCTCTAATTCAATTCCCTCACTGGCTAATTATCCCAAGAATACAGTTGTCATACTTTAAATAATGTAGATGTTTTCTATGAAATGAGTCTTGAATGGAATGAAAGAAGTGTTACATTTATGCTGCTGAATATGTCTATTCAAGAGCTCACTTCCTATTAAAGCGATACCTCTTTTAACTAGGATGGAACATAGTTGCCAGGAGCATGTTCGAAAGGAGAGGAATTATAGTCAGTCCTCTGTATTCATAGGTTCTGCATCTGCACATTGAAAATATTCAGGAAAAAAGTTAAGTTGTTGGTGTGTATTAAATAGTTAAGCCTATGATGGTTTTGTCTATATTGAACACGTACAGACTTTTTTTCTTGTCATTATTCCCTAAACAGTGCAGTATAACAACTATTTATAAAGCATTTACATTGTGTTATGTATTTATTATGAGTAATCTGGAGATGGTATAAAGTTTATGGGAGGATGTGCTTAGGTTATTAGGCTACATGGATGAACTATGCCATTTGATAGAAGGGACTTGAGTGTTCTGGGTATTTGGTATCTGCAGGGGTTCCTGGAACTAGTCCTTCACTATACTGAGGGCCAGCTGTATCTACACTCTACATTGTTGCCCTTAAGATCTTTTTAGAGAAGAAGCTGTGTTAAAGAGTAGAAAATACATGGGCCTTGGAGCTTGACATATCTAAGTCCAAGTCCTGGCACTCTTCTTACTAGTTATGATTACTTGCTTTACTGAGGCTTAGTTTCCTAATTTAAAAAAAAAAAAATGGGAATAATGTATACTGCAGAAGTTTTGTGAGCATTAAATAGAACATCTTTTTAAAAAATCCCTGGTATATAGGTATTAGACAAATGTTGGTAACTTATTAAGAGAAAATGGTAGCAAGTATAATCAAATAAACATGTATTAATTCAGAATTTACAATAATTTTTATGAATTTGGGTTCAGTGTTTGATGTCTTAGGGAGAATAGGGATTTGCTAAGCAAGTGCTATTGGCATTACCCAAGGAATATGTTTACTAAAAAATAAAATTTCACCCTGGGCATGATAGATACAATGCTATAGAAATGTTTTAAAGTCCTTATTTTGTGTGAGAAAGAATGTCAGAAACTAATACTATATTGTAAATGAGACAGACACAGACCCATCCTTCATGAAGCAAGGCATTCTTTTTTTCTTTTAAAAACATTTTTGTTGAATTTTAGAGAGAGGGAAGGGAGAAGGAGAAAGAGATACATCGACAAGAGAGCGAAATATCAGTCAGCTGCCTTCTGCATGCACCCTACACCAGGGATTGAGCCTGAAACCCAGGCATGTGCCCTGATCGAGGAATCAAACCAGCAGCCTTTCAGTGCATGGGTTGATACCCAACCAACTGAGCCACACTGGCTAGGGAAAAAGGCATTCATATATTGTCCTTGAAAAATTGTCTCGGGAGAGCTCAAAAATATTTTGTCAGCTAAGTTTGAGCCATTATCTTCAATTAAATATATTGATATCTTCTTGAAGTGTACCTGATCCAATCTTTTCACACAGTGACCTCCCCAGTTGGTCTTCCTGAGGTGTAGTGTAGTATGGAAACCTTACATATCAGGCTCTGTTACCTTTTATGTATATTATATTCCTAGCATTTTCCTCAAATTAGAAAAGAAAAGCTAAAAACACTGTAATGACTTTAGAGTTATAAGGATATCCGCATTGTTTACAATTCTCTTCTATCTTGGTTCAAACAATAACATCCTCCAATTAGTCCATGTGGTCTTCACCCAGATTGCATGGCTGGACAAAGGAATGGTGAGCAGAGCTAGCTGTCAGTACTTCCTAGAGGTTTTATCTGCTTTTATACCATTTAAATGTAGTTCACTTTAAGAAAAACTGCCTAGTATTTAAAACTGAAGTTGTTTATAGTTTATATATTTTAAAAAGTTAATGCACATGGCCACAATCATCTTTTTCTTTATAAAATTTTATTTCTAAAAGAGGGGAATAAGTGCCACATGGTGGCAGCATTACCTAAATTATTGAAGTTCTATTATAATATTTTATGCTTTCTTTTTGTGTTTGCTAGTTTTCTGGGCAATTGACTCTCTTTCTCCCCACTTTATACAAATCTCTTCTTCCCTTGATTCCAGTGAGCATTTTGAACAGAGATCCCAGTGGGGCCCTCTCAGTGAGCATCAGTTTGATAGTGTCTGTGGGTAGAGACATCGTCTTCTGCAACTTTGTCTTTCTAGCCACAAGGAGATGTCATGTCCTCTCTCACATAGAACAGAGGAGAGATCCATGTTAGTCAATATGCTTGCTATGGGTGTGTAGTCCTGTACAAGTTTCTTATTTTTAGAAAACTTCATTTTTTTTGAATGCTTTATTGAATAGTTATTGAATACCTAGGTATACCGGTAAGGGATGTATTTAGTTACCAGTAACAGGCACCTGAAAAGTAATAGCTTTAAGAAGTACTTATTTTTCTCTCACACTACCCAGAACCTGGGGCTGTTATGGTGGCTCTATGATGTCAGCTCTCTTTCTGATTTTTTTTCCTTCTATTTCCCTGAGGTGTTGCTCTTATGCTTATGTTTATAAGGTGGCTGTGGAGCTCCAACCTTGGCATCTGCATTTCATATAGCAAAAGGAAGGCAGGTGGGAAACATCTAGCAGTCTCTGTTATAGGCACATTTGCCACTCCAAATATTATTCGATGTTGCTAAAAAAAGAAAGGAAAGGGGAATAGACTCAGGACTGTCTGTCTTACTGGATATGTAAAAATAAGAAACAGTCTCTACCTGCAGAAGTTTACAGTCTAGGGACAAAGAGATTTAATGATGGAAGTGTGATGATAAAATAGGCACAAAGCACTTGGGATCACAAAGGAGGAAACAACTCCCAAGATAGTGGGAGGAAACTTTTCATAAAGGGGGTGATGTTTGAGCTGAGAAAGAAAAACAGATATTATCCTGATAGGAAAAAAATTGATGATTAAAATTAGAGGCAAAAAAAAGTTTCAAGTAAGTATAGTTATTATGGGTTTGGGAGGGATTGTGTTGATGAGTTTGAATATGGATTGAATTTATCAAGAAAAATATTCCTTAAAAGGCAGCACAAGCTAGAATTTCACTTGACATCCTAAGCTCTCATTCTTAGATTATTAGAGTAACTGACATATTATGAAATATCAGTATGCAGTCTGTCCCATATATCATGTAATAAGTATATGTATAAACAATATGGTTTTGAATCTTAAAGACTAACCAGTTTTGTAATTGAAAGAAAATTTTAAATTATTGGTTTCTCATTTCCTCTCTAATATTATCAAATTAAATTGTTCATTCATATATATATATATGATCTATCTATCTATCTATCTAGTGGCCCGGTGCATGACATTTGTGCACAGGGGTGGGAGGGTGTCCCTCAGCCCAGCCTGTATCCTCTCCTATTTGGGACCCCTTGAGAATGTGTGACTGCCAGTTTAGGCCACCGGGATCAGGCATAAATGGGCAGTCGGACATCCCTCTCACAATCCAGGACTGCTGGCTCCCAACTGCTCACCTGCCTCCCTGCCTGATTGCCCCTAACTGATCACCCCCTAACCACTCCCTGGCTAGCCTGATCAATGCCTAACTACTCCCTTGCTGGCCCGATTGCCCCTAACTGCCCTCCCCTGCAGGCCTGGTTGCCCACAGCTGCCCTCCCCTGCAGTCCTGGTCCCCCCCAACTGCCCTCTCCTGCAGGCCTGGTCCCCCCCCCCCCCCCAACTGCCCTCCTGGCCTGGTCTCTCTCCCAATTGTCCTCCCCTGCAGGCGTGGTCACCCCAACTGCCCTCCCCTACAGGCCTGATCATCCCCAACTGCCCTCCCCTGCAGGGCTGGTTCCTCCCAACTGCCCTCTCCTGCTGGCCTGATCACCCACAACTGCCCTCCCCTGCTGGCCATCTTGTGGTGGCCATATTGTTTCCACACAGGGACAGCCATCTTTGACCACATGGGAGCAGCCATATTGTGTGTTGGAGTGACAGTCAATTTGCATGTTACTCTTTCATTAGATAGGATAGTAACTGTACTAATCCTATCTAATAAAGAGGGAATATGCTAATTGACCCTCACGTCTTTGCAAATATGACGGTGCCCACAGCCAATAAGGAGATAATATGCTAATTGCTGTCCCACCCTAAAAAATGGTGACACCCACAGCCAATAAAGAGGTAATATGCTAATTGACTGTCACACCCTCAAATATGGCAGCACCCACAGGCACAAGATGGTGGCATCCATTCCCCTCAATCCCACCACACCTGCCTACAGGATCCCCCAGTTTCCTCAGCCCTCCAGTCACCCAGGACTGGCTCAAGGTGCAGGCAAGCCTTGGATGGCAGCTGCCCGCTGCCCAGGGCCACCTGAGGCTCAGATATCCAGGGCCAGCTGAGGCTTGCACTGCTGGCAGTGGCAGCAGCAGAAGTGTGATAGGGTGTTGCTGTCCCCCGATCGCTGGGTCAACTCCCACTCCTGAAGGCTCCTGGACTGTGAGAGGGGACAGGTTGGACTGAGGGACCCCCCCCCCCTACCCCAGAGCACGAATTTTCATGCATGGGCCTCTAGTCTGTGTGTGTGTGACTGAATGACTGAACAGTCACTATGAAATGAACTTATCACCAGCAGGCAGTCACCTTGAACAGATGAAAAGAGAAATAGGCGATTGAGTCTCTGAAAGATTGCAAGCAGGTGGGGCTGAGCTGCAGTTCACATTGGGAGGCTGGGCCATTGCTTTCCAGGCACCATTCTAGAGGTGTGGTGCCCCCGACCCCTGTCAACTCTTCCGCCTGGCTGTGCCCTCCCCAGGCAGCTGGGACTGTGGGACGGAGGGAGGGGAAAAAGACCACAAACTCTATCCCTAGCGCCCGCCTCCTCCTATCAAATCAGAGCTACCCCAGGACTTGCAAAAGCATGGGTGAAGTGGGCGGCCTTGCCATGCAGCTATGGTGACTCCCCAGTCCGCCCTGGGTACCCCTCAGGCACTCACCCCACTTCTCCAAGCCTCAGTCTGAACCCCTAGCAAGGCCGCTGGAGCTCTGCCCTAGGGACCCACTTTTCCATAGCTGGGTGCGGCAGACCAGGGAATGCGAAGGTGGTGGGAGACGGGGGCAGATGCTCAGCTGACCGGGATGAGTGGGGCTGGGATGAGTGGGAGTGGCCGCCTGTCGCTTCTTGCACTACTACATCCCTTAGGGCAGTGGTCGGCAAATATTAACAGTACAATGATTGAAATTTATTTTGAGAGCCAAATTTTTTAAACTTAAACTTCTAATGTCACTTCTTCAAAATAGACTCATCCAGGCCATGGTATTTTGTGGAAAAGCTATTCTCAAGGGGCCAAAGAGCCACATGTGGCTCGAGAGCCACAGTTTGCCGACCATTGCCTTAGGGGATGTTAGATGCCTGTTTTAGCTCAATCCCCACAGGCCACACCAAGGGACCCTCCGGTGCACGAGTCTGTGTGCCAGGCCTCTAATATTATTAATAATTGTAAACATTTTAAAGTGCTTAGTTGCCAGGCACTGTTTGAAGCACATTACATGAGCACTTACTATTACTATTACTTTCAACATAAGAAAAATTAACTGTACAGCAGGTCCTAGGGTTATTCAGAGATCCGTTCCTATGGTGCGATGTAACATGATTTTTGCCATAAGTCAGAACCCACCTACATAAGCACCTATGTCACTCACATGGAGCACAAATACAGCAGTAAAGAAGCGAAACAGTAAAAAAAAAAAAAATTAAAAGAAAGATAATTCCTGACCTTCACTTGTGGTAAATAAATGATAAAAAGCATAAAACACATATGTACATATATCGAAATGATGGAATTTATTTAATAAATATTGTAAGTGGGAGATGCGACGTAACCATGAAACGACGTACGTTGAGTCCGCCCTAACCCAAGGACTTGCCTGAATATGAAAAATTTCAGGGTATTTTACATTGGAAACCAGGTGCTGAGCTTTGTTTTGAGAATTTTTGACCCAGAAATAAAATGTATATATAAATAAAATGACGTTTTGGTTTTCCTTTTGTAATAGGTGTCAGTAGTATCAATATAAAAAAGCACATACCAGATGGTAAGTTTAAGGGCAGAGACTATTTCTGACACCCTGTTTCGTGTAACATTATCATTGGGCCTATTTGTTGTATAATTAATTATTGTCATTAATAGGCTATTAGAGAGGCGAGACTACAAATTCACTTGCTACAATGTGTGACTGCCAGGTTGCCTGCTACCAGAAATAACTCTTTCAATGGCTCTTTAAAACAATGGTGGAATAAAAAAAATTATAGAATTACCTAAACAGAGTGATAGAGGGAATAGAATGTAAAGGATAGGGAGGGATAGAAGCTAGACTTTTTTGAAGAGAGAATTTTGGAGTCATGTAAATATTTTACATAATTTTAAAAGTTAAATTTTAATGAGCAGTTCTCTTCAAGTAAAATAGCAAATCTATGTTTGTAGATGTTGGGATTGCCATGCAGAGAGAAATCATCCCAAGTAACTTTAAAACACAGTAATGTGACTGCATTCCTAGAGGAATATCCCCTTCAGAACAACAACAAAAATAACCCCAAAACGAAAAAAATAGTTTTCATTAATTATTTTGTTGATGCTAATATTGGTATTATTTATTTAAATTGGTAATAAAGTAAATGAGTAATTATATTGGCAGTTTGAGAATTGGAAAGAGATGAGGCAGAGAAGGGTAATTAAAAACCCTGTAGTCCTGAATTTAAGTTTGACTAATGAACTTAAGAAGTATCCTTTAAAAAAAAAAAATAGTTATCTCCTAGCCTTGTCTACTGAAATTCTAGAAATAATGACCAAGCCAGTAGAGTGAACACCCCTAGTGCTCAGTCTCCACATACTATATGTAAATACTAGTGGTATTTAGAGACCTACTGATTCCAAGTCTGAGTCAGGAAATGAACAGATGAGCCTGGAGCATCAGGCCATACCAGAAGTAAAGAAACTACTAAAGAATATTCGAATTTTGTCTAAAGCAGGGTGGGGCCCGTCCAGCCCATGGGCTATGTAAGACCTGTGAAATCATTTGGTCCAGCCCTGCCAAGGCATTAAGGGTGAGTTAATTAAATGTTTGATCAAATATAGCAAGATAGTTTTTAAGATAACTTTGTATGGCCCATGAATGATGTTCTAAATATCCAAATAGCCCTTGGCAGAAAAAAGGTTCCCCACCCTGGTTTAAAGCATTCCAGACCCAACTTGAATAGGCTCCCACTGGACAAAGGATAATTTAACCACAAAGAAGGAGAAATACTATAATGGATGAAAAACTTCAAACATTTTTAAATTTTTGATTTACAGGAATATGTAAAAACAAACAAAAACCTTTAGAGAATACTAGGGAACCAAATCATTGTTTTAGGGAAATGATCAGGTGTTTTATTTTGCCTTTCATATTAGCAATCTTCAAAGTAGCCAAATACTCAATGAGGGGAAATTTTTCATTTTGGATATATTCCTGCTGATAAATGAAGACAGAATGCTAGCAATGTCCTCTTGAAAGTACACAACCAACCTTTGAAATGTTCTTTATAAACAAAATATAAAACCCTGAATCTGATCAAGCCTCTAGTTCTAACTACTAATTTACAGGAAAGAGAAGAGACAAAGGAACATGCTAAATTACACCATGGGGATTCATTCAGCAGAAAAACAGACTGTGGGAAACTGCAGAATAAATGACTCACTTTTTTCTCCAACAAATTGCAAAGGGGGGGAAAAATGATGGAGGGCAAATCTATAGATTTAAAAAGATTTAAGAAACATACTAACCAATTGCAATGTAAGAATCTTACTTCAATTTTGTTTTAAACAAACTGGAGGATAAAAAGATAAAAAGAACATTTATGGGTTATTTGAGAGAACGCTACCTTGATTTGAGTGTTTCTTAAAAAAAATTTTTTTTTTAAATTGATTTCAGAAAGAAAGGGAGGTAGAGAGAGAGAGAAACATCACTGGTGAGCGAGAATCATTGATCAGTTGCCTCCTTCACACCCCCTACTGGGGATTGAGACCCCAACCCCGTGCATATGCCCTTACCGAGAATCAAACCGTGATCTGATTCATAGGTCGATGCTCAACCACTGAGCCATACCGGCTGGGCACTACCTTGATTTTTAACAATATTAAAGATTTGTTGAGTGTGAAAGAGGTAGTCTTATTGTATCTGTTTTTTAAGATGAGTTTTTGTCTTTTAAAGGTAGATGTTGAAATATTTATAGTTGAAATGATACATTGTCTGGGATTTGCTTCAAAAGTATACAGGATTGTGTAGGAAGATGTATGGAGTGCTATAGAAGGAACAAACTCAGCTAGCCATGAGTTGAGAATTTTTGAAGCTTGTTGATAGGAATATGAGGATTCATTGTTTTATTTTCCCAAGTTTTCTATAAGTTTTAAATTTTTTACTGTGGGAAAATTAAGAAGAATAAATATCTGACCACAGCTGCTCCATAATAATGACTCAAAACAAAATAAAAACCTACGATAACATAACTAACTTATTTCCTTATGATCAAGTTTACCACCTTTCTTTTTTAAAATGTCTATTTTGTATTGGTTTTAGATTTAGAGTAAAAATGTTAAGATAGTACAGAGAGTTCTTATTTACTTTTTCCTCATTTTATCTCTTTTAATGTCTTATATCAACATGCTATATTGGTAAAACCTAAGAAACCAACATTGGTACGTTACTATTAACTAAGCACCAGATAGAATTCACCAGTTTTTCCATTACATTCTTTCTGTTCAGGACAGGGTACTACATTAGCATTTAATTGTCATGTCTCTAGTCTTCTTTGGTTTGTGACAGTTACTTAGTCTTTCCTTGTTTTTCATAATCTTGATAGTCTTGAGTACTGGCCAGTACCCTGTAAAATGTCCCCCAATCTGGGTTTGTCTGATTCCTTTTTTTTTTTTTTTTTTTTTTTTTTTTTTAAATATTAGACTAGGGTTGTGAATTTTGGGAAGAGTACCACAGAAGTAAATAGCTCTTGTCATCACTTTACATCAGGGGATGCTATCACCATGACATCACTAATGATATCAACTGTCATTGTTTCCACTGTCAAGTTATTATTTTTCGCTTTCTCTCCTCTGTTCTTTAGAAGCAAGTCACTAAGTCTAGCCCAACCTTAAGTGGGAGGTATTAAGACCCTGCCCACAATGCAGTGACTCACTAGAACTCAAGGACAAAGCATATGGTTGTTCTGGTGGCTCAGTGTTGTTATGGCAAAGGAATACAGAGCCAAGTGAACAAGTGCACGGGGAGGAGTCTGGGTGAAACTAGGCAGAAGCTTCCAAGAGTCCTCTTCTAGTGGTCACAGGGTATGTTCTTCATTCCTTAGCGGTGACAACACGGGTGGAATGTTATCCATCAGGAAAACTTGCTTTAGGCTAGGAGTCCAGGGTTTTTATTGGGGACTGGTCAGGTAGGCAATCTCTGCCTAGCATGTATCCAAATTCCAGATTCCTGGAACGAAAGTGGTGTCTTACCATTTGTAGAAAGTTTTATACCAGTGAAAGGAACTATTTATTGGTCAATTTCCCAGCCCACAGCCAAAGGCCAGTCTTGCAATTAGGCCTTTCTAAGGGATAGTAATCTTAGGCCTTCAGTGTTAGCTCTTTTCTGCACAGGGAAGTATCCTCATGTTACCTTTATTTAATACTTTTTACTTGAGAAAAATGGAATCAGGTAAAAAAAAATATATATATAGAGAGAGAGAGTGAAAATAAGATGGTAAGAATGAAAAAATTTTTTAACAAAATCAAGGACATCTAATATCTTCTTTTGCTGTACAGGATGAAATATGTCATAATTTAGGCCTCTTTTTTTGTTCTTTAAGTATTTCTCATGCCCATTTAAAAAAATACATGCCTCCATTGATTTCAGAGATGGAGAAGAAGATAGAAACTTCAATGATGAGAGAAAATCATTGATTGGCTGCCTCCTGAACACCCCAAACTGGGGATCAAGCCCAAAACTCAGGCATATGCCCTGATCTAGAATCAAACCGTGACCTCCTGGTTTATAGGTCGATGCTCAACCACTGAGCTATACCAGCTAGGCTCTCATGTCCATTTTAAAGTATTGTTATAAAAATTATTACTCATATTGTAACTTTTCAACTTTTGAAGCATTTCATAATAATTTTTTAAAAAAAGTCTCCAGATTCTGTGTCATCTCATTTATTGCCAATAATTAGAAGAAGGCCTTGTAAATTTTAGTAATAAAAAATAACATGACAACCAAAACCTGGGTGGGAATCCCAGAGAGTAATTACTAAGATTTAAGGCACAATATGTACTAGTCTCTTACTTTCTTTTAATAGGAAAAACGTGGTCTTCGAGAAATGCGAGTTCTTGAGAATTTGAAGAACATGATCCATGAAACAAATGAACATGCTCTTCCCAAATGTAGAGAAACAATGCACGACAACTTAAACCAAGTTCTCCAGAGATGTAAGCCAGCTATTTTTTTTATATTGCTTTATTTCACATGAGTTCTATGCCAAAATGTATCTTGAGTATTTGGTGGGAGTAAGAGAGGATAGAGATGAATGCCCTGTCTCAGAGGAAGTGCTTATCTAGTGATTAATGTGTATCCTAAGTGAGAAGTGTTCATCTGCAGTGCACAAGATTATTTATCCTTTTATGATCTGAGAAAATTGAAATCTTTTTTACCTTAAAAAATTTATCCATTAGAAAAAATTTGATAACTAAGACTTAAGACCTGAAATAAAATGTTTTCAGATAGATAGGATATTAGAGTGTTTTTTTAACTTTAAAAAAAAAATCCTGTTATTATAATAGTATTTTATTACTTAGTTTCATTAAGTAAAATATTTTACTTTGAAGACATAGTTAATCAAAAAGAATATTAAACATATCAAATCATAGTATAAAAGGAGTTTTATTAATTGATTTTAAAATTAGAAGTATATCAGAAATACAAGGCTACTCCTTGCACTATTCAGTTTGTCCAAGGATAATGCTGGTAAATAATGATGGATTATTGAAGTGCAAAATCAAAAAATGTCTTTTGGGCAGGGAGGAGAGAGAGAAAACTGGTCAATGAAGGAAAGCAGCTGAGAATCCTTGGCTAGTAATTGAGGTAAGGCTTTATGTGCAAGTCCAGGTTAGTCTTGTGTACTCTGATGTTAAAAGGAGATTGGAGAGGAAAAATCCCCTAAGGTCACGTTTGGTTTCTTTGAATGGAGCAACAAGAAGTCTAAAATTAACCTCAGGGTTTTGCATTTTACTACAAACTTGCCCTTGTTTGTTCACACTGTCACTTCCTTAACCTTGACAAACATTCTAGACATTGTGCTAAAAATAAAACTAAAATTATATATACTAATAAAAGAGAAATATGTAAATTGACCATCACTTTGAGATGCCCACCAGCCAATCAGGAGTGAGTATGCAAATTAGTGGGACAAAGTGGCAGTAGCCATGGGGTCAGCCAGAGGGGGCAGGAGGCTTGGGTTGCCCCAGCAATGGAGGAAGCCAAGCTTCGCACCCACCTGGGCTGGTCGATGAAGAAGGAGCCTGTGGGCGGCAGCCATGGAGCCAGCCTGGGCACATGGAAGGTATGGTTCGCCAGGGGTGACCCAAGCTTCATGCAAACACTGGTTAGCTGCTGAAGGAGGGGCCTAAGGGCGGTGGCCACGGAGCAGTCCTGAGTGCGGAAGGCTTGGGTTGCCCGGCTGGCCGCCGAGGGAGGTGCCTGCAAACGGCCCTCAGCCCCTCACCAAGGCTGGCCACACCCCCCCAGCGGGGACCCTCACCCAATGGGGGTGTGGCTGGCCTGCATACTTCCCCAACCCCTCGAGCGGGCCAGCACTGTCCTCAGTGGGGAGCCCCTCCTGAATGGGGGTGTGACCAGCCTGCTAACCACCACAGGCCCCTCACCCATGCACTCCCACTCCCCAAGGGAACCCTCCATCCTGATCTGGGACACCCTTGAGGGCAAACCAGTGCACCACGCTTCTCTCTGTGCTAACAAAAGGGTAATATGCTAATTAGATTGGGAAACCTTCCAGGAGACCTTTTGGACATTCTTCTGAACAAGGCCATGGTGGTGGGCCAAGGTAGAGGCAGTTAGGGGCCAAGAGGGGAGGGCAGTTGTGGGTGATCAGGTCAGGGGGGGAGGGGCGCACATTGGGGGTTAGCAGGCTGGCAGGGGGGGCAGTTGGGGGTAATCAGGCTAGTGGGGAGTGGCAGTTGGGGGTGAGCAGGCCGGCAGGCAGCGTGGTTAGGGGCAGTTAGGCAGGCAGGCAAGTGAGTGGTTAGGAGCCAGCAGTCCTGGATTGCAAGAGGGATCCCAGATTGGAGAGAATGCAGGCTGCGCTGAGGGACACTTCTGCCCGAGGGACACTTCTGCCCCCCCCCCCCCTCCGCCCTTATGCACGAATTTTGTGCACCGGGCCACTAGTTATTAATAAGAATGCTTATGTATGCATTTGAACTCTGCCTGTAACTTGCCTTTTCCACATTTTGAGTATATAAAAATAAATTGGATAAAACTTGGTAAAAATCTATAAACAATTATTTTGACTTGCTTCATTCTTGGGCTAAAGTTTTTTCTGATGTAAGGACTGGCCTCTTAAAAGTAGAGTCTTCAGCCCAGTTGCTGTGGCTCAGTGGTTAAGCATTGACCTATGAACCAGGAGGTCACGGTTCAATTTCTGATCAGGGAACTTTCCTGGGGTGCAAGCTGGATCCCTAGTAGGGGGCCTGCTGGAAGCAACCGATCATTGATTCTCATCATTGATCTTTCTATCTCTCTCTCCCTCTCCCTTCCTCTCTAAAATATGTACACACACACACACACACACACACACACACACACGTACATACATACATACTAGGTTCCCAGCGTGCGAAATTGCGCGGCCCCACCCACCCACCCACCCGCCACCCTGCCTTGACACGGAACCTTTCCACGCAGAGCCCCTGCATGCCTGCCCAGCCCCCTACCCCTGTGGCCTTCTCTGGCCACTTCAAGCCCTGCCCTCGGTCCCTCAAGTCGCCTCAGGCTGGTCCTGCCTTCTCTGGGCGCCTCCCTGCTTTCTCCCCATCTCTGGAGCAATGCTGCGGCTCCACGCGGTCATGGCGCGAGAGGAGAGCGTGGAAGCCTCCCACCTGCTGCGCTATGCTCCTTCCCCTGGCAGGTGGGTGGCAGGCGCTCTGAGTGTGAGTGGTGGGTGGTGAAGGACTGGTGGGGCGCCACAGGCTCTCACCCCTGCCCTCCCCTCCTGGGATTGTCCCGCCTCCTTCAGGCACATCCCCGCTTCCACCACATCTCTGGACAACGCCTCCCTACGCATGCGCAGGCAGCATCCTGCAATCAGTCGTGATGTTACCATGTAACAAATAATTAGAATATTCCTTTATTATTATATAGGATATTTTTAAAAAGCAGAGTCTTCACAATGCATTAAAAAGTATTATCTGAAATTTAAATGTATTCTCCTGAAAGGAAGAATTAAAACACAAAATGCAAAGTTAATAATTTAGGTTTTGACATATATAGACTGCTTTGGGTCTCATTGTTAGTTTTAGAAACTAATCAATGACTTTTGGAGCTCAGTAGGCTGAACAGCACAGGTATAATGGAAATAATTACTTGCTTTTTAAGCTGATGTAGTTTAAAAATTCACCTGGGCCTGTTGAGTTTAAAGATTTGACATTTTAAGCCATAGTGCTGGCTTGTTTATTTTCACTACTAACTGATCAGGTGAATCTATATATGGAATATATTCTGATCTAAGTTATACTTTACAAGACTAGTGATGAGTTGAGTTTTGTTGTGTGCCAGTTAGAACTGCCACATTGATCTCTTCTATGCGTGTTTGAGATCTGTGCTGGCAGTGCCATCAGCTGCATCTCAGAACTCTACTGTTGTGGATCGTGATCTAACCTGGTGCACAAAACTAAATAACTGCAACAGTAAAGTGGAGACATCTCCAGTTATTTGAATGAGACCTATTACAGAATCTGTAGCTCAGAATTGTTTCTGCTTTTTGGCTATATAGTTCTCACACAAAGACACTTTGCACCTATCTTGCAAAGTGTCTTTGTGTGAGAACTTCTGATAAGAATGCAATAATATAATCCTATATAATAAATGGGTAATATGCAAATAGACCAAATAGCAGAACACTCGAACAGCCAATCAAAGCATAATATGCTAATGATATGCTAAGGCTGCTCAACTGCTCACTATGACATGCACTGACCACCAGGGGGCAGATGCTCCGACTGGTAGGTTATCTTGCTGCTGGGGTCTGGCCGATCTGGACTGAGCAAGATGGGCCGGGCACACCCTGGAGCTCTCCACTGGTCCCTCCCCAGCCCAATCGTGTACTGGTGGGGTCCCTCAGCCTGGCCTGCACTCTCTCACAATCCAAGACCCCTTGGGGGATGTTGGAGAACTGGTTTCAGCCCAATCCCACAGGCCACTCTCCTTGGGAAGGTGCCAGACACAGGGCTGGCGAGCGCTGCTGTGGCAGCATGAGCCTCTCCCAATTGATACTGATTGGGCACAAGCCTGGGGCAGGCACAGTGGGGCCGGGATGAGTGGGAACGGGATGAGCGGGAACGGGATGAGCGGGAGTGGCAGGTAGGAGCTGCAGGCTGCGTTGGACTGTGGGTTTCAGCCTGATCCTGGCAGGCCACCCTGAGGGCTCCCATCTGTGCATGAATTCATGCACCAGACCTCTAGTTTTTTAATATAAAATTTTTTAGTTTATTTGAATTTAACAGAACAAAAACTTAAAGCTGAAAGAAATATCTTAAAATATTTGTTTCTTTACTATAAAAGGTAGTAGTTACTAAAAGATCATTCAAAGAAAAGTAATAAAAGACATTTTGAAGTTAGCATCATTATTTCTGCATTAGTTAATGCCTTGAGAAGTGGAGGGGTTAAGACTTTTAACCTTTGCTCTTGCATCTCTTCCCCAACCTCTCACTTGTGAATTTTCGCTTTGGTAGGATTTATAGTATTTGTTTCTGTTCTGCAGTTCACTATTCAACTTCTGTTTCTGGTTTGTTTATTAGATCTGTAATGATGTTGTTATAGTTCTTTAGCTTTGTTTGTTTCTTTAGCTTTACAGTCACATTTTCATTTCATGCTGTATGTTTGATCACTTTTAATAGATTCAGTTGAGGTGGGTTTTGTATTACAAAGTACTAGTGGAGAATTTTATTAGGTTTTCTTTCAGAATGGATACTTTGTCTTATCTGCCTCTCACATATTATGTTCCTTCTCCCTTCCCCACCATATCTATTTCTCTATAAATGATAAATGAAAGTACATCAGAGTTTTGCCTACTCGTTTTCTTTCTCTGACTTTTGAGGGAGGAATAGTTATGGTAAGGTTAGGAGTCTCAGTTCTTTATTAGAATCTGTGTTCCTATTCTTGGCCACCACTTTTCAAAGTTTATAGTATGCAATTATAATATTTCCTTTTTCAGTAAAGAATGGAGGTTTCTCCCCCTCTCACTCTTTTATAGATTTTTATGTATTTTATGAGGTATTTAAGGGGCTAACTTTGTCTGTTTTTGCTACACTCTGCCTCTTTACCTGGAAATCATTAAGAGCGTATGATTTAAAATACTATTTTTATAGCATGTTATTAGTTATAATTTTACCTGTCTTTTCTTCATTAACTATCATAACTCTGTAAAATATTTATTATCCTCCCCACTTTAGAGAAACTGAAATTTATAGTGGTTTAATATCGATGGTTCTCCAATAATAATCAGAGGAATTGCCATGCAAACCTAATTCTGCTCCAAAGCCCAAGTTCTTTCAACTTTAGAATATTGCTTCTGTGCATCTTTGAGAAAGTAATAAGCAAAGTCCACCTTTTCTTCTGAGACATCACTTTCTCTTGGATTTTCTCGTATAACACAGATGCCTCCTTCCATTCTACTTCGTTAGTTCACACCTTTTCTTCACTTTTAACATCAGTGTCCTAAGGCTTGGGTCTGGGATATCTTTTCTGTCTATATAACCTTGCTTGGTGGTCTCATGTAGAATCACAGTTTTAAATATTATCTGTGTGTCATTCACCCATTTTACATTCATGTTTTAATCCTAGGCTCCACTCTAGATTGCTAGACTTTTTACATCCAACTGCTTAGTCTACTTAGATGTCTAATAAGCATCATAGTATAACATATCCAGTACCAGACTTGAATTCTTTCCTCAGTTCTGCTTTTACCTCATTTTATACCATTTCATGAATGACATTACTATTCCCTAGATGCTCAGGCTGAAAAATCTGTACTCCTGTCTTTCTCTCCCTTCTTCATCTCTTTCTCTGGAGTGCTCTCTCTCCCCTACTTCATCTCCTCCACTTCTCTCTTCCCTCCTTTACTCGTCCTTTCTCTTTCCCCCCTTCCCTCCCTTCTCCTCCCTCTATTCTTTTCCTCTCCGTCTCCACTCCTTCTATTCTTTTTCCCTTTTTCATTCTTTCCTTCTTTTTCCCCTCATGTGCATTTCATTAACAAATCCTTCTGGCTCAGTGACTTTTATTTTCTACTACCACCACCACTCCCTCCTATCCCTCCCACCCACCCTGCTGCTTGCTTTGTCTTGCTACTCTGGCTACCTTATACTTCCTCTCATGTGCCAAGCACACTCCCACCTGCCTGTGCACTTGCTACTCCCTCTGGAATACTCTTTTCTCAGCTTTCTGTACATTCTCATTTCCTGTTTGTCTCTGCTCAGATGTCAACAGAGACCTAATTCAGCCACTCTAACATTCATCTACTCTCACTTTGGCATTCTCTGATCTCCCTACCTTGCTTTGTTTTTCTCCATCACTTCCTAAAGTGCTAAATATTTATATGCTTTGTCTCCCCAACTAAAATGAGTTTCATGAACTCAGGGACTCTGTTTTCTGCAGTATCACTAGAGCAGCAGTGGCTGGCACATTGTAGCCACTAATTATTTGTTTATTGAAATGAATGAATGCATGAGAATTCAGCCAACATCTGCTCCTCATACCAAACCAGAATTATTTTCTTATGTATGTATTTGAGGTTTACACATACCTACCATGACAGGATGAATTTGTTTCTTTTATGTGAAGGCAGTTGGGACATTGTTAACTACTATATGCAGCACAATTATTGTATTGTGATACTAATTTCCTTGAATAATCTTTCAATTGAGCGAAAATAATTTGATAAATTCTTGACTTTTTAAAGTCAGTATAGTTTCCTAAAACACTGAGACAACAGGGGAAGTGCTTCCTGTTGACCAGTAAGTCCTGTGGAAGTGATAGGAAGGCTTGGATAAATGGACCTTTTCCTCTTCGAGTCTCTAATTGTGAAGAAAGGGAATGTTTGCCGTAGTCAGGTGGTTTTCCTAGACTTTAGAAAAGCAGATTTTATTATACCCAGAAAGTAAACCTTTTTTATTGTGTGGCTAAAGAATTAAAAACTAAATTACTTCAAAGGAATTTTCTAAAAATGTATATTTTGTTTAAGCACCAAGACAGTTCTAATAAGAAACAAAAGTATGACTTTGTCGATCTGTTCTAATTAAATTTTATTTTATTTTATTTTATTATTTTATTTTATTGATTTTTTTTTACAGAGAGGAAGGGAGAGAGAGAGAGAGAGCTAGAAACGTCGATGAGAGAGAAACATCGACCAGCTGCCTCTTGCTCACCCCCTACCGGGAATGTGCCCTCAACCAATGTACATGCCCTTGACTGGAATCAAACCTGGGACCCTTCAGTCCACAGACTAATGCTCTACCACTGAGCCAAACCAGTTTCGGCTGTTCTAATTAAATTTTAAAGGATATAACAAATGAAAAAGTAAATGTCATGTTCTATAACTCTTGTCAGATTAAACCAAGAAAAACCTGAAAATAATGAAACAAAGACCACAAAATGGATATTTTTAAGTTATGTTTATAGCCTTCCTTCTATCGCCCCCCTCCAAAAAAAGAAAAAAAAGAAAACCAACCAGGAAATGATAAAAACCACTGCTCAGGAAAGATGATGTAATATTAATATACCACAGAAAGAAGGCAGATTTAATCAGCTCCTATTTTGGTTTGTTTTCATCTTCTTTGTTAGAACAAACAATGATAGGGAATCTAATTTTCAATACTAAAATACTATCTTTGATATGACTAAAGCAAATGGTTACTGATGAAAACCTGACTTTTAAAAGCAGAATCTTCCTCTTAACCATATATTCATAGGATGGTTCCTAAAATTCTTCTGAAAGAGAATCACAGTCCCTGCCCTGTTGTGGAACTTGTGAACTAGTCAGGGCCAGATTGAGGTGATATAGGAAGGCATAAATGTAAAACAGCTAGGTAAACCTCTGTTTAAGCAAATGCAAACTAAAGTGGGAGGGTGTTACATACCAAAAAAGGGGAAATTTTTATAGGGAAAGGATTAATCTGGGTGATTTTATGAAGGCAGTAACCTTGAACTACGCTTTTGAAACAAGTAAAACATTTTAATTATAGGAAAGGAATAAGGAAAGCATGTTCAGTAGGGATAGTACAGAAACAGAATAATCCTAATATATAAAAATCCAAGGGTCGTCACGTCCTAAATGACCGGAACAGACAACAAACAGGAGGCTGTGTGGGGCAACCAGGTCGGCAGGGGAGACGGTGAGGGATGACCAAAGGACTCCTGGGCCCTGGCCAGGGCCGCCGGCCAGAGGGAGCTCTGGGCCCTGGCTGGGATACAGTGGAAATGTGATGGGGACGTGGCCAGCTGAGTGGTAAGGAGCAGCGAACAGGTGGGTGGTAAGGAGCGAGGGGTCCCTGACTGGGAGAGGGATTTCCAACTGTCAGCTACAGGCAGACATCCCCTGAGAGGTCCTGGACTGCAAGAGGGTGCAAGCTAGGCTGAGAAACCCCACCCCACCACCCCAGTGCATGAATTTTATGCACTGGGCTTCTAGTAGTTCTAATAATAGAACACTAGCATATCTTGGCTGCTTACATTTGTTAGTATTACACATGCCATTAATTCTACACATCTTTATAGAGACAAATGAAAAGGTATTAACTTTGGTAAGAAATAAATAACAGCAGTCAGAAGTAATTTTAAATAGATTATTATGTACTGATCTATTACTCTGCTTACTATGTGTGAAGAACTTTGCTAAGTGACTTTTATTAGTATTTAAATACGTGCTATCTTAATTCTTGTGTCAGTTTTGAAATCCTCTTATTAGTAGTTTGTTTTACAAATGGGGAACTAAGATGCTATAAAATTAGCAACAGTAGCAATATCAGCACCTGGCAAACATATTTGGCAAATGAATGAAAGAATTAGTAAGCAAACATGCCCAAGATCCGTGAGAAAGCTTATAAGTGCTCAGCTCCAGATTTACCAAAGTCTGACCCTTAGCCTGCACACTAAACAGTGAAGGGATGACATTTATCTACATAAATACAGTGGATCCAGTAAATGAAGAGGTTTAAATAACTCATGGATTAAAACCATTGATGAAATTGTAAGAGGAATGGAGTATTGAGGATAAGAGTCAAGTTTTTAGAATCAGAGATCTGATTTTAATCCTACTTTTTGTACTTATTAGTCATATTACCTCCTTGAGTGACATTCACCTTTTTACCCATTTTTTACAAAAGCCAATACTCTGTAAAGTGTGACAGTGATCCTCTTCTAAATAGAAAAACGGGATTAGAAGGAGTAATACATGGAAGGTACTTACTATACTTGGCACATAATAATAATAAATAATTATAGTAATTACTACTAACAGTTTTGGTCTATTAGAAAGGAAAACAACTCAATGAAAATAAACTGGAGAAATCTGAATTTAGCAGAGGGTGAATTTGAAGATGAAAGCAGAGGCGAGAAGAATAGTAGAAAGTTGTTGAAGCATTCCAGTAATGCCTGCAAGAGAGCAATAGCATGCATGAGACAAAGGGAAAGGGGACTAGTGGATGGGAAAGACACTGTAAAGGCACAGTCAAAATGTAATGCTAAGTTTATATCTTTTTAGAGAATTCTAAGGTTATTGTTGACAATTTGTCATTGGAATTATGTACTTAAATGCCTTTGGCTTGCAACTCAAAGCTCAAGAATGATGGTAGTTCTGATTACGACATACTGAATATATTGGCAGAACTAACTCTCTCTCTCTCTCTCTCTCTCTCTCTCTCTCTCTCTCTCTCTCTCTCTCTCTCTCTCTCTTTTTATCCCACCACAACCAAAATAATATCAGGGTTTTTTGCATAGTTTTTTGAGATCTAAAACAATCCAAAGTATTTGTTTCCCCAGGTCATTCTTTTGTTGATCAAGGGTTGCTAATTGAAAACCCATTCTCTTTTATTTCAGTGCAAACAGCTACTGACTCAGTCTATAGACTCCAACAGAGGGAGCAGGAACGAAAAAAGGTAAAAATAGATCATTTGGGTATTTATAATCATATCATTAGCTTTTGATTAAAATAAACTATCTGAATTTGTTTTTTTATGCGATGATTTTAAAAAATTTTAAAATGGCTAATTCATTCACAATGTTTTGAAGATGCACCATCTATATGTTTATAATTTTAATTACATACCTTGACCATTTTTTCCCCACCTTTTCAACATTTCCATCTTTTCCTTAAAAGTGGTATTTGTCTTATTGAGGACAGAGAATAGGACGTTTACATGGAACAAAAAATGCCCACCAGATTGGAAATATAAATCTTCCTTCATGCCTGAAGCATTGAGTATAGTATGTATATTTCTTCTAGGAAAGGAAGCATGTGGATGGGTTATTTAATGAATAGTCGTAAGGGGTGTGAATCACTTGCCAGGTAGTGCTTTGCTTATTTTAATTATATCTTAACTAAATTCAGATGTGGAAAAATAGCTTAAGGATTTAAGTCCATGTTATAATTTGGTGTTTTCACATATAGTTTTCATGAAGTATTTATATAGTTTATTTATTGCTTTAAATTAATAAAGACACACTTAAGAAATGTTGAAAATACTAAGTCATTCTGAGATACACACCTTTTTGCATGCGCAAGTATCAACGAGTGTTATTATCTCGATTTCTCTGGAAGGTGTTGTGCTTAAGCTACAATAATGGTTCAGATTTGGCATTGTATAAAAATATATAATGGAATGAACCTTGCCCCAGTTTGAATGTCTTCACCCTCTGCTCAACTTTAAATATTGATATAAAGTTTAAACATTGAACAGTTTGATAAACCAAGCCTACTGAAAGAACTTGGCATTCAAGCCAGGTGGGAAGGCTGCCCCAGAAGAGCAGGATTGTTTCCAGCAGGCCAGGTCAGGACACAGGGCCATTGCGGAGCAGCTTGATAAAGGGCAAGGCAAAGCCATAGGCAGGAAAGTCTGGGTTGGGTGAGTGTTTGCCCTGTGTCTAGAGAGCACTGTATAGGCAGGAACAGGGTCTTCAATGGACTTTTCCTGGCTGGACAGATTTTTTTTTAATCCTCTACTTTTCTAGGGGGGAAAATTTTACTTTGTTAAGTTTGAAACAGTTTGTATACTCAGGAGGTAAAAGTCTAGGGGTCCCAAACCACTAGTCTATAATAATAAAAGGATAATATGCTACTTAGACCGACATCATTCCCGACGTCATTCCGGATGAAGCCTGGACCGGAGGGAAGCCTGGGTCCCAGGTGCCAGAGGGAAGCCTGTGCCAGCAGCCAGGGAAAGGAAGGCCTATTCTTGCACAAATTTTATGCATCAAGCCTCTAGTCCTATATAATAAGAAGGTAATATGCAAATTGACCATCACTCCAACACACAAGATGTCCACCCCCATGTGGTCAAAGATGGCTGCCCCCATGTGGACACAAGATGGCTGCCACAAGATGGCCACCAGTTGGATTGTGAGAGGGATGTCTACTTAAAAATTAGCCTGCTTGCCCTAGGCGGTTTGGTTTGACTCAGTGGATAGAGAGTCGGCCTGTAGACTGAAAGGTCCCCAGTTCAATTCCTGTCAAGGGCACATGCCCAGGTTGCAGGCTCGTTCCCAATGCAGGGTGTGCTAGAAGCAGCAGATCAATGATTCTCTCTCAGCATTGATGTTTCTCTCCCTCTCCCTTTCTGAAATTAATACAAATACATATTTTTTAAATTAGCCTACTATATTTGGTCAAACATTGAATTAACTCACCCCTAATGCCTTGGCAGGGCCAGACCAAATGATTTCGTAGGTTTCATATGTCCTGTGGGCCAGACATTCCCCACCCTGATCTAAAGGGTTATATTTGAGGATGATTGTCGAGAACCTTGATTACTATATATTAAACAAGTTGTTTCTGAAGGCACCAGGAGCATTTCTGTGTTTGAGAAGCAAAAAGACTTTTTCTGTAAGAACACTGGCTATTCCTGGGTGTAACATGTGCAGTTCTCTTGGTTTTCACAATGAATGCATGTTGAACATGTTGCTGCGTGATTTAAGCAGATTCATGTGAAAATGCTCTCACACGTTGTCAGAGTGGATTCTGATAAAATGGCAATTCTTTTAATCCTTGAACAGAACTAACCTAAAATTAAATTGTAATTGGAATGGTTCTTCTTGGCACTTTGAACATTTTTCACATTTGGTATATTAACTATATGTAAGTAGGGAAATGACCAGATTTGGTTTAAAAAAAAAAAAAATACAGTGTCTTCTAGTTCTAGCTGTTTTCTTTATTAGCTAGCTGTATGTTCTTGGGCAATGCCTTGAGCTTCAAGTGCTTCATCTGCAAAATAAATACCTATTTTACTTAACCTGATGGATATTTTACTTACCTGATAGATTGTATTATGTGGTTTATGTGAAATGGTTTTGCAAATTGTATATCACTCTTCATATGTAAGGTGGCACATTTTCCCTGCCAGTTCAATCATTTGTTTAAGATGCAGGCAAGCACTTTGTGCATAAGAGCCCTGTTGTGGTTTATTAGAGTTGGCAAAGCCTTTGAAAATCCTGCCCATTCATGATTTTCTAAATTAAAAATACTGTCTCATGGTTGTTTTTTCTTAAAATAGCCTCAAGAAATAATAAAGCCTTTAGAATATTTTAGTCTTAAACATATTTCTGTAGGTATTATGTTAGAGAACATTACTGAACTATCTATAGAGTACACATTAAAGTTACTATTTTAGAATGTACTGAAATGTTGTGTTTCCCTAAGGACTGATATGGAGTCTGTGAAATCTACTTGCATAATCAGCCACCCTGACTATTTTCTTTTCTCAAGATAACGTAATAAAATTAACCAGCTATAAGTCACACAATGATGTGCTTTTCCTAGAAGAATAAAAATTCTTTATATTCTTCCAAGGCAATGAACCTTTAGTCTTTATTTCTTTTTTAGAGTTTATGTAGTTAGCAAAACATTTGAAATATGTATCTTTAAGAATTTTTTTTTCTAACATCTGGCTTTTGCCAAAACTTTGACATGACAGAGGTTTCAACACTACAAATATATAAAAGACATAGAGGTAAAGTTTAATTTCTCATCTAGCAAATACGTAAAAAGCAAAATTGACGTCTAGCTGCATTTTGCAATCTGTTAATTGTTGTCCTTAATTATACTGTTGGCTACATTTTGTGTATTTGAATGGCTCTCAGAACAAAGAAAGATGGGAGTAGTAATGAAATAAAATAGACTCTTGCCATTAATCATTAATTCTTTTATGTCAAGACAATTTGTGGAATTCTGTGGGAAGTAAATTATGATAAACGTCATTCATCCAAATCACATTTCCCACAATTGATATCTAAAAGTACATTTATAAGAACAATAAATGTCTTGAAAACCGCTCACTAATACAAAGTTGCATTTTGGGTGCTAGCAATAAGAGTAGTGCAATGAAAATACAAGTAGCAAAAAATAAAATAAAGAAAATACAAGTAGCCTATAAAATTCACTGGCTCTTAAAATATTCCATCAAGGGAAGTGAGTTTGCTAATATGTGTGAATAGTTTAAACGTGGTTTCCATACACAAGTATCAACTTTTGAAGCCACATTCAACCAAACTAGAGATAGTAATGAAGTAAACATGAATCCTTTGATTTATCTTGTTCACAAATATTTATTAGATTTAGTTATGTCTCAGTATGATTTTTATGAGTTCAGTGAGATAGCATAGATTATACATTGTTCTTGATAGAGTGTGAAAATGCAGAGTTAATAGATCAATAAGTAATATTCTATTTAAAATCATTACTGACAGTTGTTATTCTGACACTTCTTACCAAAGTTAATACTTTTTCATTTGTTTGTGTCGGGCATATGTAAAATTAATGTCATGTGTGTTACTGACAGATGTTCCATAGGGCATTTTAGACTGAGTTTTCTCTGAGACCAGGGTTTCTCAACCTCTGCACTATTGACATTTTGGACCAGATAATTCTTTGTTGAGGGTAGAGGAGGGGGGACTGACCTGTGCTTTGTAGGATGTTTGCAGCATCCTTGGCCTTTACCCATTATATGCCAGGAACACCTCCCCCTAACCCATGCTATGATAAACAGAAATCTGGGATACAAAAGCATCAAAATCCATTTCCAGTTGAGATCCACTGACTTAGACTAAAGCATGCAGAAATGTATTATTATGTGTCCCAGAGTTCATTTCTAGACCTATCCCTGGAATGTTTTGGCTTTAAGATTGGCTTCTCTTTAAATTTATGTCTAATGAAATATATATGTAAGACAGTTTATTATTACTATTGTTTACTTTTTCTAGAAAGAGACAAAACCATTAAAGCTAATTACTCCTAATACACAGTTGTAGCTCATTAACAAACTTTCTCTTCATTTTTGTTTTGGCATTTTCTAAATATATCTTCAGAAAATCAGTTGCATTCACTTTATAAAGAACTAGAGGTCTGGTGCACGAAATTCTTGCATGGGGGGAGGAGGGCTGGGTGTGTGTCCCTCACCTTCTCCAATCTGGGATCCCTCTCACAATACAGGACTGCTGGCTTCCAACTGCTCGCCTGCCTGCCTTCCTGATTGCCCCTGACCACTTCTGCCTGCCAGCCTGATCACCCCCTAACCATTCCCATGCTAGCCTGATTGATGTCTAACTGCTCCTCTGCCAGCCTGTTTGCCCCAACTTCCCTCCTCTGCCAGCCTTGTCACCACTAACTGCCTTCCCCTGCAGTGCTGATCACCTTCAACTGCCCTCCCTTGCAAGCCTGGTCCCTCACAACTGCCATCCCCTGCCAGCCATCTTGTGGTGGCCATCTTGTGTCCATATGGGGGCAGGATCTTTGACCACATGGGGGCAGCCATCTTGTGTGTTGGAGTGATGGTCAATCTGCAGATTACTCTTATTAACTAGGATAGAGGCCTGGTGCATGGGTGGGGCCAGCTGGTTTGCCCTGAAGGGTGTCCCGGATCAGGGTGGGGATTCCCTTGGTGTGTGGGGTGGCCTGTGTGATGGGGCCTGTGGTGGTTTGCAGGCCAGCCATGCCCCCTGGCAACCCAAGTGGAGGCCCTGGTATCTGGAATTTATGTATCTTCTACAATTGAAACTTTGTAGCCTGGAGTGAAGGCCTGATCCAGCCAAGGCTTCAGAAGCTTGGCTTCCTCCATCACCCTAGCCTCCTGCTCTTCCCGCTCCATGGCTGCCACCATTTCTATTGGAATTTATTTACCTTCTATAATGAAACTTTGTATGGAGGTCTGGGCCCGCCAGGTTATGTGGAAAGCGTGGCTTCCTCCATTGGCAAGGAAACTCAAGCCTCCCTCCTGCTCTCTCTGGCTGCAGCCATCTTGGTTGGGGTTAATTTGCATACTCACTCTGATTCGGTGGTGGGTGTGGTTGGTGGGTATAGCGGAGTGATGGTTAATTTGCATATTACTCTTTTATTAGATAGGATGTAGTTGGTTTCATTTATGAAGAATCTTCTGAAACCTTATTTGAATTTTTTTGTGATAAAATATACAAAACATAAAATTTACCAGTTTAAGCATGCAGTTCTGTAGCATAAAATACATTCAAGTTGTTCTGCAACCATCACCACCATCCATTTCCAGAACTTTTTCATCTTTCCCAGCTGAGGCTCTGTACCCATTAAATACTAGTGCCCCATTCTCCCCTCCTCACCCCTGGTAGCCACCATTCCACTTTCTGTCTCCAAAATTTGATTACTCTAGATTTCTTTCTAAATGGAATCATATAGCATTTATCTTTTTGTGATTGGCTTCTGTTATATAGTGTCTTCATGGTTCATCTGTGTTGTGTCATGTATAAGAATTTCATTCCTTTTTAAAGATGAATATATTTTGTGTATCCATTCATCTATCTATGGGTACTGGGTTGCTTCTACCTTTTGACTATTGTGAATAATTCTGCTATTAATTTGGGTGAACAGATATTTTTTCAAATTTCTCCTTTTCTTTCTTTTGGATATATAACCAGAAGTGGACTTATTGTATCATATAGTAATTTTATTTTTAATTTTCTGAGGAACTGCAAAAATTGCACCACTTTAACTCTCGACCAGCACAGTGTACAAGGGTTCCATTTTTCTCCACATCCTTGTTATTTTCTGGTGTGTTTTTTCGTAGTAGCCATTCTAATGGCTATCTCATTGTGGTTTTGATTTGCATTTCCCTAATGATTAGTGATGTTGAACATCTTTTCTTATGATTTTTGGACATTTGTATGCCTTCTATGTAGAAATGTCCATTGGGATTTTGATGAGAATTTTATTAAATCTTTATATGCCAAGACCATTCAATAGCTAAAGGACAATCTTTCAAACAAGTAGTACTGGGAAAACTATATATCCACATGAGAAAAAAAAATGTTACTGGACCCTTACCTTGTATCATATTCAAAAATTATTTCAAAATGCAACAAAGACCTAAATGTAAGGCCTAAAACTATAAAATTCTTAGAAGAAAACAGGGAAACCTCATGACATTGGATTTGTCAATGATTCCTTGGCTCTGACACCAAAAGCACAGGCAATAAAAGTAAAAATAAATTTTTGTTTTTACTTCATCAAAATTAAAAATGTTTGTGCATCAAATGAATTATGAACAGAACGAAAAGGCAATCCCCAGAAAATGAGAAATATTTGCAAATCATGTATCTAATAAGGAGTTAATAGTCAAAATATATTTTTAAAACTTCTATATAGCTCAATAACAACAATAACAACAAAAAGACAATTTGATAATGGACAAAGGGCTTTTTCATTGGTCTAAATGTCTATCTTTGTGCTAGTACCACATTGATTACAGTATTATGTTTTGAAATTATGAATTGTGTTTTTTGGTTTTTTTTTTAAAATATATTTTATTGATTTTTTTACAGAGGAAGTGAGAGGGATAGAGAGCTAGAAACATCAATGAGAGAGAAACATTGACCAGCTGCCTCCTGCACACCCCCTACTGGGGATGTGCCCGCAACCAATGTACATGCCCTTGACCGGAATCGAACCCGGGACCTTTCAGTCTGCAGACTGACACTCTATCCACTGAGCCAAACCGGTTTCGGCAGGAATTGTGTTTTTTAATGTAGGTTTTATTATTTATATTTGGTTAAGACAACAGATTGGAGATGATTGCAATCTCCAATAAAGATAATTTGTTACTCATAGTTCTCAAAAGGAGGGGGCATGCTGTGTACACAGGACCATGTAACAAAGCACTAGGGTTTGTCAGGCAGAGTGAAAGGGAGGAAAAACATGGGCAAGAGCTTTTATTGTCGTTTCCAAAGGAAGTTATATGTGAAGCAGGGTAATCAGGTTTAGGGTTGTCTAGTTTGAATAATTTTATCAAGCTCTAGGGCATAAGAGCATAGTTGTCTAGTACCTGGCCTAGGGTAGATAGATAGTGGCCTAGAATGTGTGAGTCCAATAAAGAACATAGCTGGGGTATGGGCTTTGTATTGGTTGGCTTGCATATAAAAGGTATGCTCACAGGGTGGTTGTTTACTGTCTCTAGGAATAAGCTAGCTCTGGAAGGGACAGTCTCTCCAGGGTCAGCAAGACCCCAGATGTAAGAACATCATGAACACATGGTTAACACAGTATGAGACATCAGTTTTGTTCTTCTTTTCCAAGAATTGTTTTTGTTTTGACTATTTGGTGTCACTTCATATACATTTTAGGATGGATTTTTCTGTTTCTGTAAAAAACATCATTGGGATTTTAATAAGGATTTTATCAAATCTATAGATCACTTTGGATAGTATTGACATCTTAACAAAATAAAATCTTCCAATCCATGAGCATGAGTTGCCTTTCCATTGATTTGTGTCTTTAATTTCTTTCAACAATGTTTTGTTGTTTTTAGCATACAAGTCTTTTGTCTCTTTGATTAAATTTATTCTAAGTATTTTATTCTTTTTCAATGCTATTATAAATGGAACTAGAGGCCCAGTGAATGAAATTCATGCACAGAGGGCGGGGGAGGGGGGATGTCTCTCCTGTACCCTCTCCAAACTGGGACCCCTCAAAGGATGTCCAATTGCCCCAGTAGGATCAGGCTTAAACAGGCAATCGGACATCCCTCTCACAATCCAGGACTGTGGCTTCTAACTGCTTGCCTGCCAGCCTTCCTGATTGCCCCTAACTGCTTCTGCCTGCTAGCCTGATCACCCCTAACCACTCTCCTGCAGGCCTGGTCACCTCTAACTGCCCTCCCCTGTAGACCTGGTCATCCCCAACTGCCCTACCCTGCAGGCCTGGGTCCCCCCCAGCTGCCCTTCCCGGCAGGCCTGGTTGCCCCTAACTTCCCTCCTCTGCCAGCCTGGTTACCCTTAACTGCCCTCCTCTACAGGCTTGATCGCCCCCAACTGTCCTCCCTTGCAAGCCTGGTCCCTCCCAACTGCCCTCCCCTGCTGGCCATCTTATGGTGGCCATCTTGTGTCCACATAGGGACAGTCATCTTTGACCACATGGGGGCAGCAATCTTGTGTGTTGGAGTGATAGTCAATTTGCATATTACTTTTTTATTAGTTAGGATTGTTTTCTTAAATTTTTTTTGGATTGTTCTTTGTTAGGGTATAGAAATGCAACTAACTTTGCCTGTTGATTTTGTATCCTGTAAAATTGCTCAATTTTTTTAGTATTTCTAGCAATTTTTTTGTGGAATCTTACAATTTTTAGCATATAAATCATGTTGTTTATGAATACAGATAATTTTATTTTCTCCTTTCCATTTTTGGATGCCTTTTATTTTCTTACCTAATAGTTCTGGTTAGGACTTCAAATACTATGTTGAATAGAAGTTGAAAAGCAGAATACTTGTTCTTGATATTGGAGGGAAACCTTTCAGTTTTTCACCATCAGATATGATATTAGCTCTGAGTTTTTCACATATTGCCTTTATTATGAAGAGATAGTTTTCTACTATTAGTAGTTTGTGGGTCAAATGTGTTTTCAGTATCAATTGAGATGATTATGTGTTTTTTCTTCAGTCTGTTGTTGTAGTGTATTTTATCAATTGATTCTCGTGTGTTGAACCATCCTTGCATTCCAAGAACAAATCCTACTTGATTATAGCATCTGATCCTTTTGATATACTGTTGAATTTAGTTTGCTAGTTTTTTGTTGAGGTATATGTTGTATCAGTTAGTATTAGCACAGTGTTGGCCTCATAAAATGAGTTAAATCTTCTATCCTTTTTAATTTATTTGGGAATCGTTGGAAAAGGATTTGTGTTATTCTTGAAATATTTGGTAGGATTCACTAATAAAGTCATCTGCTCCTTGTGTGATTTAATTTTTAATACCACATGATTTCATATGATCACTTGCTAGAAGAAACAAAGAAAAACGAGACCAAAGTTAATTGTACTTTTATTTTTAAAGTCCCACATAATACATCCTCCAAAAATAAGACCTAGCGCATGGAAAGATAAGACATCCCCTGAAAATAAGACCTAGTGCAACTTTGGGAGAAAAAAATTAATATAAGACACTGTTTTATTTTCGGGGAAACAGGGTATATCTCTCTTAAGTGGTTCACATAGTGTTTTTTAAAATTTCTTAATTATTTTGATATGGAAATGTGAAATATATGTTTATTTTTGCCATTTTAAAACATAGCCAGTCCTCAAGACTCATAATATTTGGTTTGAACAGCATTATATAGCAAAAAAGAGCAGAAAACTAGATTTTTACTATTGATTTTACCCCTTTCTCACTGTGTGACCTTGGAAAGATGTCTATATTTGACACTAGAATAGATCATCTTTAAGCCCCTCCCCGACAAATTATTTGTAATAATCCTGATGTTGAAGTGAACACGGGAATGAAAGAGGAAACTTACTTTTGTTTGAGTTAAATTCTGTTGTTCGAATTATTACAAGAAAGTATTACTAAAATTAAATGACTATAGTTAAAGAGCAAAAAAACTTAAATTGGAGGGGATAAAAAGTAGTGTGACATGCCTTCTGGATTCTTTGCTTGTGAGTTTTTAAAAAAATGTATTGAGTATTTAGAGAGAGATGGGGGAAGGGAGAGGGAGAGAGAAAGAGAAAGGGAAGCATTGATATGAGAGTGGAACATCTATTGGGCTGCCTACTGCACACTCCCTACTGGGGATTGAGCCTGCAGCCCAGGTATGTGCCCTGACCTGGAATTAAACCAGCAACCTTTTGGTGCATGGTACAACATCCAACCAACTGAATCACACCGGCCAGGGTGTGATTTTGTATAATAATAATATTGATCTTTTATTAAGCACCACAGGCACTGAACAAGGAACTTAAATGTATTACCTCTGATTTTTACAAACATTATTTATGAATATAAAGTGTTTTTCTCATTTTAAAGTTAAAGAAACTTTTAATTTGCTCAGCATCATACAACTGGTAATAAGTGAACCAGAATTTGAAGCAAGGTTTAGTGTCTCCCAAATCTTCATTGAGCTGCCTGGTGGGAAGTGGAACAGGTCCAAATCACAGGATCAGATGAGCCAATTATGGTGTTTCGATTAAAAATAAAATAATAAACTTTTAATTGACATCTGAGCTTGTTCTCTATATTATAAAAAATTAATTTACAGCTAAAACAAGATACCATTTTGAGGAAATTTATTTGTATTTGTCTTTTCTTTTTAGTCTAATGGCTTTTCTCATTTAATTGTGCAAAAGTTTTATGAAAATAATTTATTTTACACATCTTTTGGACAATTATAATTCAAGAGGCTAAAAAAGTTAAAAAGTAATGTTTTGAATTTTGTTTAACCTGCTTCCCAACTTTATTGGATCTGTAAAACCCTCCTTAACCTTCTCTCCTCACCGCTGTAATACCTATTTAAATTCCAAAAGTCTATGGGACATATTTTAGGCTAATGTTTTACTATAAATCAAACTTCAGGCCCTCACCCTCTTTTTGCTTGAGAAGCCTCGGTGCTGAGGAACTTCATTTAGGATTGGCAGAAAAAGCTCTTGCAATAGGCTTTTTCATTTGGTCTGTAAGAGACTTTTAGCTACCTATGTAGAATTTCCTCTGGAAAGATCTGATTTGCATTTTGTGATAGAAAAAGCATAGATGTTAGAAAGACTTATTAGACTCTGCAACTTCATAGCTGAGTGGCCATGGAGAAGTAAATTTAGTGTCCTTAAGCCTTTATTTCTTCGTCTGTAAAGTAAGAATAATGTAACCTTGTAAGAGAGGTTTATAGAAGTAGATAAGATACACAAAACAGCTAACAGAAATATGCATTTCATAAGTACTTAGAGCGTGATGCCTTATCCAGCTCTTCTTCCTGCTTCTCATCATGTCCAATAAGAGAGAAAGTAAGGCCGCAAGTACTTTATAGGCCAAAGGAAAACCTGGTTTTATCTTTTCCCATAGCTCTCTTCCAGCAGCTGAGCTACCAGTATGTAAGTACACCACGGGTCTACATTAGCGTGCTGGATTTAGTAATGGCTTTAGGTGTTTTGTAAGTTTCTATGGTTTGCATCATCACATTTTGCTTGTTTGTTGAATAGGACTTAGCTTGTCTCAAAACTTAACTGCTAAAGATGTGTGTAGAATATTTGAGGCAGAGGTATAGTTATTTTTCATGCTCTCTTTTTCTCTTTAGCTCGTACATATTCAAAGGTAATAATTGAAATTATACTAAATTTATGCCTTTTTTACTTATACATTGTTTTATCTCTATTGTGATATTCAAAAGCAAAAATTTTATTCTCATATAGAAATATTAAGGAGCATCTCCAGATATTTGACAACAGATGCTTTTGGAGTTTGTTTGCTTTAAGGAATGGAACTGAACCAGAAGAGATTTCTTGAGTGGCTAACAATGCATAATTATTTTTAATGCATCTAAAAAAATGTTTTGTGTAAGACATACATTTTAATTTCTTATAATAATCATTTTTAGCATATATTCTTTAAGCTTGGTTTAAAAGTTATATGCAGTTAAATGGGATTTGAGGAGAAATAGAGGTATGAAAATTTACTTGAATTGTATTTGATTTTGTCATTTAACAATACTAGACATTTTTTTAAATTTTGGCAATGTGGATACCCATGTTCAGTCATAGTAAGTTTCTTTTTTTTTTTTTTTTTTAATAAGTTTTTATTTTTCATATTATTACAAATGTTCCTTCCCCCCCCCCCCACCATTGCTCTCCTTCACCAGGTTCCCACCCCACCCTCTGCCCTTTCCCCTCTCCCCATTGTCCTCATCCATAGGTGCACAGTTTATGTTCAGTCTCTTCCCACGCCCCCCTCTCCCCTTTTCCCCAAGAATCGTCAGTTCACTCCCCTTCCATACCTCTGATTCTGTTATATTCAACAGTTAATATTGTTCATCAGATTTTTTTTAATTTCCTTGGTTTTTAGATTCACTTGTTGATAATTACGTATTTGTTGTTCATAATTTTTATCTTTGTTTACTTTCTCTTCTGAAAGAACCCCCTTCAGCAATTCATATAATTCTGGTTTGGTGGTGATGAACTCCTTTAGTTTTTTTTTATTAGTGAAGCTCTTTATCTGGCCTTCGATTCTGAGTGATAGCTTTGCTGGGTAGCTTATTTTTGGCTGTAGGTTCTTGCTATTCATCACCTTGAATATTTCTTGCCATTCCCTTCTGGCCTGCATGGTTTCTGTTGAGAAATCAGCTGACAATCGTATAGGTGCTCCTTTATAAGTTACTACCTTCTTTGCTCTTGCTTCTTTTAATATTCTCTCTTTATCTTTTGCTCTTGGAATTTTAATAATGATGTGTCTCTGTGTGGTCCTCTTTGGATTCCTTTTGTTTGGAGTTCTGTGCGCTTCCTGGACTTGTAAGTCAAATTCTTTCACCAGGTGGGGGAAGTTTTCTGTCACTATTTCTTTCAGTATGTTTTCGATATCTTGCTCTCTCTCATCTTCTGGAACCCCCATAATTCTGATGTTGGTTCGCTTGAAGTTGTCCCAGAGGTTTCTTACATTATCTTCAATTTTCTGGATTCTCTTGCCTTCTAGCTTCTGTGGAGGAGTGTCTTCTGGCTCTTTATGTTCCAAATCTTTGACTTGATTCTTGCGATCTTCCCTTCTGTTTTTAGGACTCTGTAAAATATTTTTTATTTCAGACAATGTATTCTTTATTTCTTGTTGATCCCTTATCATTTCTTGTTGACTCCTTATTAATTCTAGTTGATCTCTTTTCATATCCTCATAGGCCTTATCCATCTTTTCTAGGAAATTCTTGAAAAACCTTATAAGCGTAGATTTGAACTCTATATCCAGACGCTTTTTGTCCTCCATTTCTTTCGTTTGTGATCTATTTTGTTGTCGCATTTCGCAGTTACAGATGGGACGGGGTTTCAGGATGGAGCCTGCAGCTTTGGCTTCCGTCAGCCCCGCCCTATGCGGGTCCTTCAGTGCTCACTGCCGGCGCCTCTTAGGCTTTTACAGCTCCTCCGCGCTTCCTTCTGGTTTTCTCCTTGCTTCTTGTTGTAGGATTTCCAGTCAGTCGACTTTCCTGTAGTTCTGGGTAATGTCCATTTTATATTTTAGTTGTATTTTATTAAAATTGTTGTGTGCGGCTGCGGCTAGTTGCCTACCCGAGCAGCCATCTTGGATTCTCTCGCAAAAGCCCCATAGTAAGTTTCTAATATGTCATGTTCTTGTTGGACATTAAAACTATAATGCAGTTTTATCATTGTGATTTTCAAGCTATGGTTGCTATAGTAACCACATACCAAGAGTTAAAGTTATGTTTGTCTCTTCTACATAGAAAAATAATTGTCTAGAAAATGTCACATGAATTTCAAATTTTCTTTCCTCAGATTTATAATGACCATTTAATAGCTAGTGAAAACCACCATATAATCCAGTGGGAAGACTTCATGAAAGAACAACACAACAAACAGGCTGAAGTGGATGAAGAGCACAGAAAAGCTGTGGAGAGGCTTAAAGAACAATATGCTGAGATGGAGAAGGACCTTGGAAAATTTTCAACCTTTTAAGAACCTGAACCACAACAGTGTGAAAGCATTGACTTCCCCCAAAGAACCAACTATTCTCATCAAACCATTTAGCCTCTGCTTCAAGCTTAGCAATATATTTAGTGGCACTCCTATCAGGAGAAAGGAACTTCTACTGGACTACTAATTGTTTAGTGGAAAAAGAGTGCTATATCTTTCCTGTTTAAGTGCCTATATATGATTATTTGGGCAAGAGTATGAAGAAAAATTGGATAAATTTACTTTTTTGTTAATCAGAATTGGTCTTTTGTTTTATTGATTGTCTCAGAGAACTGTAAGTATAGACCTCTTAGAAAAATAATTCATTCTTATACGGAGTTAATATTAGTTTATTATTGTGGCTTAGAAAGCAGATATAATAGTTGCCCGCTTTAGCCTCCTTGGCTGTTGGAAGAATGTGTCAAGTGTTTTTCCATGAGTAATGTAGACAAAAACAGTGGTCCTTGGAACAGAGATCACCTTTAAGAGGTGAGAGTAAAACACTCTCTACTGTAGCAAAGGTGGCCATGTTGGTCATTGAACTGCTGAAAGGTTACAGAGTCTGCAGTGCAGCATAATACCACGTGTTTCACTGCTGACAAGACACACTTATTAAGTTTTGTGGCCTTCCAGCACTTCATACATCCAGCTTTTAAAACATGCTTTGAACGAAAAGCTTACCAAAAATATAGTTTGACTTTTAGCCTTTCCAAGAACCATAATCTTGCCCATAGTATTTACCTCATTTTTGTGTCTCTTTTGCTGTGGGTGAGCTTTGTAAGACAAATAATCTCTAAATATGTTTCATCTGGGTAATGAGTAATCAGCAAAATCTGCAAGGAGTTCCTCTGGAATCATACAATTATTCTGGCTCTGAATATGCCAAAAGTATTTGCCCTCATGGCAAATAATCCATGTTAAATGTAAATCCTTTTTAGTGTTTAGCATCTGTTCTCATAAGCAGGTGTATTGTAATGAAACATGTACCAACTCAGTCATCACTGTGAGTTTTAAAAATCTGCATTTAACAGTGTAATTGAGGAACTAAGTTATTTTTTTTTATTTGCCATAAACAAAGCAAAATTAAATGCAATATTTCAAGAGGTTTATGGCAAATGAATTTGAGGTATGGATAAATCTTCCAAATATTTTTTATTGCCCTTCAATAAAGAAAGGCACAGAAAGAACATATCCACTCTCTCATGTATCTCAGTCTTACCAGTGCAGAAAGTGACAATGCTGGCTTGTGTAAATTTATGGCGTACTGTCAATGCTGCATTCTTGGCTGCATGTTGAAAATGTGATTAAAGTTAATAGGAGATGAAATAAGTATTTGAGATTTCTTTCAATAACACTGAACTTCTGCCAACTTTCTCTGTCTGCTACTGTAGGCTTGACAGGTTCATCAATCATCCTCTGGTACCTGGACTCAAAAGGGCTCTTGCTGACACAGAGGCATGTTGGAATTTTCTTAATTCTCTTTCTGTGGATGGAAAAAAACACAGACTTTTCAAAAATATCCCACACATGAAAAGCTAGGGGAGCCTTAAATGAAAATTCCCTTTGTACTGTAGGCAGTTTTGGAATGCTATTAATTGCCAGTGCACCATTGAACAGAAGCTATAACCAAGAAATCAGGTCTGTGTGTGAGCAGGAATGTACTCTTAACTGTGGTTACTCAACTGGTGCAATAAGGATTTCTGATGGCATATGTCCATCTCATAGGAATAATAAGTACTTTACCATATGAGTTTGTATATATTATGTAAGGATCTAAGGGACTTCTTAAACCAAAATGAAAAAATTGGCTTTTTGACCTTTAAACATTTAAGATACTAACTTCTTTCTTTAGCTATTCAGTATAACTTCTAAAAGAGATGGTTGGTTTGCCTCCCTTTTAATACTCTGGTAGTCAGCACTTGCATTTATATTTCTTGATCTCCAAATCACTTTTTATATATATTACACATATATATTAACTTTTATATGGTAATTACATAATTTATAACATTTTTGCTGTCTATACCCTTGAGCAGAGATAAGAGGGGTTCTGTGTAGCTCACATGATGATTTTCTTTTGAATAATGCTTAAGTGCTATAGAAATATTTACTTTTTTAAGTTCTAAGTGTTTTCTATTTTTTATGATTCTTTTTTTACTTACATATGTGTTACTTTTATTTCATTTCCTAACATAGATTTTTTAATTCTGTTCTCGTTACTGATATCTGCTTTAATTGGATTGTGGTCAGAGATGGGTCCATATAAAGTTGATATGGCAAAATTTGTTATTTTCCATTTTTTTATTTCTCCCTGTAATTTTGTCAGTTTTTGTTTCATATATTTTGAAGCTTAGTTATTAAGTACATACAAATTTAGAATTATCTTCCAAGTTTAGAATCGAGTCTTATATTTATAGTCATTCCTAATAATGTTTTTATTTCATTCTACATTGCTTTAAAACTCTGTGCTTTAACAAATATAAAGGCCACACCAGCTGGTTAATATTTGTATGGTACATATTTCTTTATCCTTCTGATGGACCTTTCTATTATGTTTTAGATGTGCCTCTTAAAAACTGTAATTTTTCTTTCTTTTTACCTGGTTATCTTTTACCTGAAGAGTTTAATCAATCTATATTTATTGAACTTACTACTATATTAGGGTTTACTTATATTATCTTATTATCATTTTTTAACACTTTTTCTGTTACCTTACTGCTCTTCTGGGGTGTCTTGGGTTTTTGGGGTTTTTTGCCTTATTTCAGATTAAGTAGTGTTTTGTTTTTCCATTTACTTTTTCTCTAATATTTTAGAAGGTAAAAAACACTCAGTTTTTATCTTTTAGTGCTTACCAATTTAATTTGCATAATTAGCATAAAATATTTTCTTTCTAAACATGAGACTTTTGAACAAAGTCTGATCCCCCCAACTTATAAATTAGCGTCTAAAGTTTATTTTATCTCAGTTTAACTCCAAAAATAATTATGCAGTCAATATTTATTTAGACTTACCTATAAGTTTATCATTTCATTATTCCTGAAAGTTAGCTGGGTTGACAGTCATTTTTTCTCAGTATTTAAAATTATCCTGTTCAGATTAATTGAGCTTCTTGAATCTATGAATTTGTATCTTTCATAAATTCTAAAAATTCTCAACTTTCATTTCTTTGAATATTGTACTTCCTTCATTCTGTCTATTCTCTCCTTTCGGGTATCAAATTAGACTTATGTTTTACGGTCTCACTGTGTTCTCTGTATCTCTGATTCATATTTTCTGTCTCTGTCTCTGTGTGGAATTTTGACCATGCATGTAAATTCTGGATAGTTTCTTTAACTCTTGCTCACTTCACTCATTCTGTCTTCTCACTGTTTCTAACCTACTTAACCTATCATAAATTATGGTTGTGTGTTTTTTCTTTCATTTCCAGATGTTGTTTGATTCTTTCTCACACTTTCCTGGTCATTTAGGATAATTCCATTATTCCCTCTTTTTCTTTCAAATATTGTGCTAGATATCTTCTATTTGGTTGTTTCTTATTACTACCTGTGAACTAATTTGATTGTTTCTATAGCTTCTATGGATATTTTTTACTACTTGTGAGTTAATGAAAGCAAATAAGATTGCCCAAGTCCTAGCCAGTTTGGCTCAGTGGTTGAAGTGTCGGCCCATGGACTAAAGGATCTTGGGTTCAATTCAGGTCAAGGGCACATATCTCAGTTGCAGGCTCAGATCCCTGCCCTGGTTGGGGCATGTGCAGGAGGCAATCAATGGATGTGTTACCTTGATGTTTCTCACTCTCTGTCTCTCTCCCTCCTTTCCACTCTGTCTAAAAAAATCAATGGAAAAAATATCTTTGGGTGAGTATTAACAAAAACAAAAACTTGTGGCTGGTGTGGCTCAGTAATTGAGTGTTGACATATGAACCAGGAGATCACAGTTCAATTCCTGGTCAGGGCATGTGCCTGGTTTGCAAGCTCAATCCCCAGTAGGGGTTGTGCAAGAGGCAGCCGATTAATGATTCTCATCATTAATGTTTCTGTTCCTTTTCCCTTCCCCTCTCTGAAATCAATTAAAAAACATTTTTTAAAAGAAAGAAATCAAGTAAGATTACTGTAGTTTTCTAAAACCTGCATAACTTTTATTTGAATACTTCATTTTGGTTTCCTTTTGTTTTCTTTTTAGAACATTATTGTGGTTTATGAAAATGCCCAGAAATTTATTATGGGTGTGTAGGAAGAAGTACTAGTTATTAAACCCAAAGTACATGTAAATACGGAGGAGTCACAAATGCCTCCAGCCACATGGTGAATTCTCTACTTTGTTCCTTTAACACATAAACTATCTATCTGAACACTTCCATTTATTTTTAAACAGTTTTCTAATATACACGGTGGAGCAAAATTAGGTTTACAGTTGTAAGCACACACAACACAGAGTTTATTTTTGTATTGTCTTAATTATCTATATGAATACTAGGTCTACTTTTGCCACACCCTGTATATATGTTTGAATACATTGGACTCTGGTTGGCATTGCAAACTAAAAGGCAGAGGGCTTTACAACTCTGGAATTCAGCATAATGACGGCTTTCCCTTAAATTTGACCCTAGGGGCTATTTTTTGCCATTGGAACTATAAGTCTTTATCTCAGGGGGAAAAAAATACCAGAAAAATATTTTAAACAATAATTCAGCCAAAATATTTGAAGTTACCAATATAGAAAAAATATTTTATAATAGATTATTCTTAATATTACAAAAGGTTTTATAATTATTTCATTCATTTTTAACTCCAGTAAATGTGAAATCTTAATATTACATTGACTAATGGTCATAAAATGAAAAGAGGATCAAAATTAGTTATTTTACTTGCACCCTGATCTTGTTATTTTCATTTTTTAATTTTAGTAGCAGAAAATAGTACTTTTTGCTATTGTTCGCCTTGATTACGAACAATAGCAAAACAATATTTTCTCTGATATATTTATATTTTGTCCTATAAATAAGAAAAAAGTAATGTGGATTTTCAAATGTGATACACTCCACAGAGCAATCCTATATAATAAAATCCTAATATGCAAATTGTCCCCTGGGGCAGCTGTTTGGCCAGGATTTCTACCAGGAGACTGGGAGTTTGACTGCTTACTATGACGTGTGCTGACCACCAGAGGGCGGTGTGGAACATGGAGGGCATCGGTGACATGGTGCTGGCAGTGGAGATGCTGCCAGCCCCATTGGGCCCTGACGAGAGTGGGACCATGGTGGGATGGTGGAGCAGGTGAGCAGGCAGCATCAGCCAAGGTGGGTGCGATTGGGGGCCTGATTACCCCATAGAGAGTGACCAACGGAGGTGGGGGGGTGCCATCTGGCTTAATCCATCACTTCATAGGTGGGATGGTGGAACAGGTAAGGGGGTGGCACCAAGTCAAGGCAGGGCACCAGGTGGGGCTGCGAGGCTGGGAACGCAAGCTGGAGCCCGATCTTTGCGGGCTACCCCGAGGTACCCCGCCTGTGCACAAATTTGTGCACCGGGCCTCTACTAAGTAAATACACTAACATTTGATCCTCACAAAAATTCAAGATTCAAATAATCTCTGAAGAAATAGTCAAAATAAATTTAAGGTAAATAAACACAATACTTCTATTTGCATAACACAGCTTACAGCTTGCAGTTTACAGTATACTTGTAAGAGTTTTATGTATAACTAGAGGCCTAGTGCATGAAATTTGTCCACTGGCAGGGGTGGGAGGGCGGGTTCCACAGCCTGGCCTGTGCCCTCTCACAGTGCAGGAGCCCCGTGATCGATCTCCCCAGAGAGGTAGGCCCTGCCCACCCATCTGAAGCTCCTTGATGGATTATCCCAAAGAGGTAGGCTGGGGCTGGGGGTCCTGCTCCTGGCATCGCTGCGCAGAGCCGCAGGAGCCCCCCTCCATGCGGCACACACAGCATCAAGTCCCCGCCCACCCGTGTGTGCCTGCTGCACACAGCCTGCTGGTGATGGATTGTTACTACATGAGGGTATCTCAATGTGAGGGCGTGGCAACCACATATTTATTAATAAAGATTTAATCTTTATCCTTAAAACCAAGATGTGCTCACTTTATTCTTTTAGAGAAAGAGTACAATGGTAGAAATACATGGACTTTAGTATTCTGCTTAATGTTGGGTCAGCAACAGCACATTAGATAAATAGAATAAATGATACTTCAATGTTTTAAAAAAAATTCCATCAATAATATGAAAATCTATGGTATAGATGTATCGCCAATTTTTTTAAATAATATAGTTTTTTTTATATAAAGAATGATTCATGTACTACAAACATTAGTAAGTCAATATGTGAAATTTCAGTCTTATTAATTATTCTGAATTATTAAAGTTATCTGTTACTGTTTCACAATTTACTAGGTGGTCAGGCTGTGGCATAAGATAGAGACCAGTGTGGTTCAAGGTCACTGAGAACAATCAACACCCATCAGGTTCAAGTTGTCCAACGTTTTTGAATTTTTAAAGCAAGGTGCAGAGCTCGAAGAAGATCCAGCCCCTTCCAATGCATCGGGCCTCTATTATATATGAATCCACTCCATAGACAACCCAGAAAGTATTAGACTTTTTAAAAATTGAATTGGATGCAGAATTCCATCATTCTTTGGGGTAATTGTTTTTCCCTGTTAAACTTAAAAAAAGAAAGTTTGGTTGAGACGAGGTGGGCATAGAAAACAGCCTCTATAGAAATATTATCACTATTTATTAGTGAAAAATTTGATTGTAAGACAAGTTAATGTCATCTGCATATAAAGACAGTTTTACTAATGTTTAGAAAACCCTAAAGACTTTACCCAAAGGACTGTTAGAACTAATAAACTTAGTAAAGTTGCAAATGCAAAATCAATATACAAAAATCAGTGGTGTGTCAATACACTATAACAATAAGAAAGCAATTCAACTTACAATTGCATCACAAAGAATAAAATATTAGGGATAAATTTAACCAAAGAGATGAAAGACTTGTGCACTGAGAACTATAAGACAGAAGAAGTTGAAGAAAAAGCAAATAAATAGAAGATAATTCATGCTCATGGATTAGAATAATTAATTTTGTTAGAATGTCCATACTATCTGAAGCAATCTAAGATTCAATGCAATCCCTATCAGGATTTAGAACAGTCCTAAAATTTGTACACAACCACAAAAGATCCTGAATAGCTAAAACATTCCTGTGAGAAAGAAGAACAAAGCTAGAGGCATCACACTTCCTGATTTCAAACAATATTACAAAGCTATAATAATCAAAATACTGTGGTATTGACATAGAAACACATATAGACTAATTGAACAGAGTCCAGAAATAAATCCACCCATATATGATTAATTAATTTACAACAAAGAAACCAAGAATATAAAATGGAGAAAGGACTGTTTCTTCAATAAATTGTGTTGGCAAAACTGGATAGTCACATAAAAAAAGATTGAAAATGGACTGCGCTATCTTACACCGTACACAAAAGCACCTCAAAATGGATTAAAGACTTGAAAGTGAGACTTGAAACCATAAACCATCCAGAGGAAAACTTAGAGGGCAAGCTCTTTGTCATTGTTCTTTTTTAAAAAAATATATTGATTTTTCACAGAGAGGAAGAGAGAGGGACAGAGAGTTAGAAACATCTATGAGGGAGAATCATCGATCAGCTGCCTCTTGCACACCCCTCATTAGGGATGTGCCCGCAACCAAGGTACATGCCCTTGACCGGAATCGAACCTGGGACCTTTCAGTCCGCAGACCGACGCTCTACCACTGAGCCAAACCGGTTTCGGCTGTCATTGTTCTTAACAATGATTTTTTGTTGTTGCCAAGGCAACAAGAGCAAAACAGAAGTGGCACTACATTGAACTAAAAAGCTGTGCAGCAAAGGAAACCAAGAAAATTAAAAGCAATTTATGGAATGAGAGAAAATATTTGCAAACCATATATCTAAGAAGGTGTTAGAATAAAAAAATATATAAAGAATCATATAATTCAATTAAAATAAAAACCAATGTGATTAAAAAATGGGTAAAGGAACTGAATAGACATTTTTTCAAAGAAGTCATACAAAATGGGCAACGAGTACTGACTATCCTATATAATAAAAAGCTAATATGCTAAACAGACTGGACGGCAGAATAACTGCAGAACGACCTTCTGAAATGACCTTATGGAATGACCGGGGGGCGGGTAGCGAGGGCTGAGGCAGCTGGGGCCCTGAGGGCTGAGGCAGCCGGGGCTATGAGGGTTGAGCCCCTTGCACAAATTTCATGCATCAGGCCTCTAGTTACTAATAATCAGGGAAATGCAAATCAACATTACAGTGAGATATCTCTTTATACCTGTAAGAATGACCATTATCAAAAAAGAAATAAATGTTGGCAAGAATGTGAAGAAAAGGAAACCCTTGTGCACTGTTGGTGGGAATGCAAATTTGTATAACCACTATGGAAAATACGGAGATTTCTCAAAAAATTGAACTATAACTACCATATAATCCAGCAATTTTATTTCTGGGTATATATCCAAAAGGAAGAAAATCACTATCTGGAGGAGTTATCTATACCACGTTCATTGCAACATTGTTTATAATAGCCAAGACATGTAAATAACTAAATAACCATGGGTAGATGAATGTATAAAGAAAATATGGAATGTGGTATTAGGAATAAATTTAACAAAAGATATTAAGGACCTATACACTGGAAACTGCAAGACATACATAAAAGAAATTGAAGAAGACACAAATAAATGGAAAGATACTGTGTTCATCAATTAGAATAATCATCTATTTAAAATGGCCATATTATCTAAAGCCATATAAAGATTAAAAACAATTCTCATCAAAATCCCAATGGCATTGTTCAAAGAAATAAAGATCATCAAATTTTTATAAAATCACAAAAGACATTGAATAGCCAAAGCAATCCTGATAAAAAAACAAAACCAGAGGTATTACATTCTCTAACTTCAAATTATACTAAAAAGCTACAATAATCAAAACAGTATGATTTGGGCAGATAAACAGATACATAGACTAAAGGAACAGGAGAGTGAGAGCCCAGAAATAAACCCCATGTATATGGGCAACTAATTTTTTACAAAGGAGCCAAAAACATACAATGGAGAAAAGAAAGCCTCTTCAATAAATGGTGCTGGGAAAATTAGAAACCCACATGCAGAAGAATGAAACTAGACTGCTATTTGACACCTTATACAAAAATTAACTCAAAATGGATTAAATATCTTACCTAATATTAAACATGTAAGTTGACCATACCTCTGCTATGCACACAGCCAATCAGAGTGAGTATGCAAATTTACCCGACAAATATGGAGGTTAATTTGCATACATACCTGGGTCCTGGGAACCTCCTTGGCACCCAGACAGCCATTGGAGGAAGGGGGGGGTTGGGTTCCAATCAAGAGGCTTTAGGCTTGGGAAGGGGCCAAGCCTGCAATCGGAGGGAAGGGGAAAACATCAATAAAAACATATCCTCAGGTGAGGATAAAGAGAAAAATAAAGAAAGGTCATAGCCTATGAAAAACACATCTTGAAAATGCCTAAAGAAAGTTGTCATTTTTTCATAGTGAAGGGACTGGAGTCCGTGTTGATGAAAACACCTTGGTGGCTGTGGTGACTGGCAGTGGCTGCAGCAGCAGGGTGATGGGGCTGGTGCCTTCCCCTGGTCAGTCCAGTCACCTCCCACAAAGGGAGGTCAGACTGCGGCTTAGGTCTGCTCCCAATGGGAAGCGGGCCTAAGCCATCAGTAGGACATCCCCAGTATGAGAAAGGGAGCAGGCTGGGCTGAGGGACCCCTTCCTCAGTGCACAAATTTCATGCATTGGGCCCCTTATTTAAATATAAGACCTGAAATAATAAAATACAAGAAGAAAACACTAAACTTATGGACCTTGTTGTCAGTTGGACATCCCCCAAGGGATTTTTCTGAACTTGAGCCTTTGGGAAGTCAAAGCAAAAATAAATGAATGGGACTACACCAGACTAAAAAGCTGCATAGCAAAAGAAACCATCAACAAACAAAAATGGCAACCAACCAAATGAAAGAAGATGTTTTATTTTCTTTCTTTCTTTCTTTCTTTCTTTCTTTCTTTCTTTCTTTCTTTCTTTTTTTTACATATTTTATTGATTTTTTTTGCCCCCCTCCCTCCCTCCCACACATCCCCTCCCTCCCCAGAGTTTTATGTCCATTGGTTGTACTTATATGCATGTATACAAGTCCTTCGGTTCATCTATTATCTCCCCCAGATCCTCCTCCCCTCCCCGCTGTAATTTGACAAACTGCTTGTTGCTTTACTGTCTCTATATCTATCTTTTGGTTCTGAAAGAAGATGTTTTATTTTTATTTTTTTTTAAATATATTTTATTGATTTTTGTACAGAGAGGAAGGGAGAGAGATAGAGAGCTAGAAACATCAATGAGAGTGAGTCATTGATCAGCTGCCTCTTGCACACCCCCTACAGGGGATATGCATGCAACCAAGGTACATGCCCTTGACCGGAATCGAACCCGGGGCCCTTCAGTCCCCAATGGGCAACTATCTATTGAGCTAAACCGGTCCTGGCTGAAAGAAGATGTTTTAAACAATACATGTGATAAGGGGCTAATATCCAAAAATTATAAAGAACTCATAAAAAAAAAAACAACAATAAAACTATCAAATTAAAAAATGAGCACAGGGCCTTTCCAAGAATATATACAAATGCCCAATAGATGTACGAAAAGATGCTCAACTTAACTAGCTGTAAGGGAAAAGAAAATCAAAACCACAATAAAATACTATCTCACACCTGCCAGAATGGCCATCCTATATAGCCCAGTGACTATAATGTCAGAACAACCACTCGACCAGTCACTTTGAGGTGCATTGACCACCTCTCGGTCCCTCCCCCCAAGCCAGCAGGCTCAGATCACCGGATGGCAAATGGGGAACCAGGGTGGGTGGTGGCAGGGTGGGACTGGGGACTGGTGAGCAGGTGGAAGATGGCATAGTAGAGATTCTACCCACGCACAATTCCATGTGCTGGGCCTCTAATTGTTAATAAAGCTAGAGGCCCGGTACACAAAATTTGTGTACTCTGTGGGGGTTCCCTCATCTCGGCCTGTACCCTCTTGCAGTCCAAGAGCCCTTGGGGGATGTCCAACTAACAACTTAGGAGAGCGGGCCTAAGCCAGCAGTTGGGCATCCTTAGCACTGCCATGGAGACAGAAGAAGCTCCTGCCAGTGCCACTGCGCTGGCCATCCATGAGCCAGCTTATGGCTGAGTGGAACTCCCCCTGTGGAAGCTCACTGACCATCACGAGGCAGCTCCTGCATTGAGTGTCTGCCCCCTGGTGGTCAGTGCATATCATAGTGACCGGTCATTCTGCCATTAGGGTCAATTTGCATATTACCCTTTTATTATATAGGACTAGAGGCCAGTGCACAAAATTTGTGTACAGGGAGGGGGGGTTTGTCCCTCAACCCAGCCAGCACCCTCTCCAATTTGGGATCCCTCGAGGGATGTCTAACTGCCCGTTTAGGCCACCAGGATCAGGCCTAAATGGGCAATCGGACATCACTCTCACAATCCAAGACTACTAGCTCCCAACTGCTCACCTGCCTGCCTGCTGATTGCACCTAACTGCTTCTGCCTGCCAGCCTGATCACCCCCTAACCACTCCCAGCCTGTCTGATCAACACCTAACTGCTCCCTTGCCTGCCCAATTGCCCCTAACTGCTCTCCCCTGCAGGTCTGGTTGCCCCCAGCTGCCCTTCCCTGCAGGCCTGGTCTCCCTTCCAACTGCCCTCCTCTGCAGGCCTGGTCCCCCCAACTTCCCACCCCTGCAGGCCTGGGTCCCCCCCAACTGCCCTCCCCTGCAGGCCTGCTCCCCCTCCAGCTGCCCTCCCCTGCTGGCCTGGTCACCCCAGCTGCCCTCCTCTTCAGGGCTGGTTCCTCCCAAATGCCCTCCCCTGCAGGCCTGATCATTCCCAACTGCCCTCCCTGCTGGCCATCTTGTGGTGGCCATCTTGTGTCCTCATGGGGGTGACCATCTTTAACCACATCAGAGAGGCCATCTTGTGTGTTGGAGTGACAGTCAATTTGCATATTACTCTTTTTATTTTAGATAGGAATATAGACTCCTGTTTTCATTGCAGCATTATATATGCTGCCAAAACAACCTTGGTGTCCTTGATGGATAATTAGATAAAGAACATGTGTTAGATGTATACAGTGGAATACTATTTAACCATAAAAAAGGATAAAGTAGAGAAAGAAATACTGCACAATCTCATATGTAGAATCTTAAAACAGCAACAAAAATAACAAACTCATAGAAACAGCAAACTGATTGATGATTGCCAGAGATAGGGGGTGGGCCAAATGAGTGAAGGGAGTCAAAAGATACAAACTTCCAGACTTAAAGATTAATAAGTTCTAGAGATGTAGTGACTATCATGGAGATTATCTATGATAATAAAAGGGTAATATGCTAATTAGATCAGACATTCTTCTGGATGTCTGCCCTTCCTGAATAAGCTGCAGCAGGCAGGGGCCAAGGCCGTGGTGGTGGCAGGCGGGGGCCAGAGCCAAGGCCCTTGCATGAATTTCGTTCATCAGGGCTCTAGCAGTTAATAATACTGTATTGTACATATGAATGTTGTTAAGACAGTAGGTCTTAAAAGTCCTCATTACAAGAAAAATATAACTGTGAGTTGATTGATGCTAACTTATTGTGTGATCATTTCACTATATATACATATGTCAAACCATCATGCTGTATAGCTGAAGCTGATATAATGTTTATGTCAATTATATTTCAATAAAATGGGGAGAAAAAAGTCAGTGTAGGAGGTCAGCTAGATTATGTTTAAAAGTTTTTCTATTACTACATATCTCATTCTTGACTTATATGGAATTACCCATATTGCTAAAATTACAATTTTTCTTTTTTAAAATGTTTTTAAAATTTAATACAGTGCACTCCCTTAAAATAGAATTTGTAAAGAATTTTAAAAGAAAACCACAAGATAAACCAATTAAAAAAAAAATCATGTACTCTGAAATGCTTAAGCAACTTTTTTAGAAATTATATTTTTTAAGAAAAAAAATCACAAAATTACATTGAGATCATTGTCACCAAAAATGTTTTATGTGGTCGGTTGTGTATTAAATTTGTTTAAAATTAATTATACATCAAATAAATAATTGATTAAAATATTTTAAAAATATTAAAGCATAAATATTTAATTTTACTAAGAAAAACTTTGAAACTAAATATGTTTTTCACTTGGAATCTAAAATGTATAGTTAAAAACCAGCAGGTGTCACTGTGATAACAGATTTTTTTTCCCCCTCTAAGCAGTTCTATAAGATGGCTACATAACATCTATGAACGAAGGAGTATTAAGAGACAATAGACTTAGGTTGTATCACTGAACAAAAATACCAAAATGGAGGAAAGCACATGTAGTATACCTAGAGGGTTAGAAGTACTTAAGAGAATTGTATTTTTTCTTAAATTTCTTCACATTCAAAGTTTTATTAACAGTAAAAGTACAGTAAAATACCCCTGCTGATGTTTTGGACTTTATATTGAAGTAGAGAATAATGTACAATTCACTGGATTACAACTGTATAGCCAAAATTAAATCAAGAAACAGCATTTTTAGTAAATTTTAAAATGAATTTTTAAAAACTTTTGATCCTTTCTTCCAAATTAAGGTAGAGTTATAATTTCTAAATTAATCTTTAGAGACAAAAATATGGTAACTGGTAAAAAAAAAAATAATAATAGGAATTAAAGAGCTAGTTGTCAGATATGGAAGCCAAAGTAAAACTTAATAAAACATTCATTCATTGGAACATTGTGCTATCTCTAGATTCTATTCTGAGAGAAACAATGGCGCTCCACCTTAAAGAAATTTATAATTGAGTTATGCACATGTAATAATAAAATAGAAAAACCAAGATTATGATATTAAATAAGATATTTAAAAGCCATGATATATAAAGCAAGCAGATTATGATTAAGTGAATTCCAGTAGGAACTATCTTTGAATTATAATCAAAGAATTATCTATATAATAAAAGCCTAAGCTATCATACAATAGTGTGACCAGAATGACTAGTCACTATTATGCACATTGACCACCAGGGGGCAGACGCTCAACACAGGGGGAGTGCCACTCAACCAGAAGCCTGGCTCACAGCTGGCAAGCACAGTGGTGGTGGCAGGAGCCTCTCCCACCTCCACAGCAGCACTAAGGAGCAGTGACCCCAGCAGTAAGGAGCAGCGAGCAGGCGGGCAGTAAGGAGAGAGGGGTCCCGAACTACAAGAGGGCGCAGGCTGGGCTGGAGGAGACCTCCCTTTCCCAGTAATAAAAATAAAACTTTGAGTAGAACTTAGAGAATGAAAAAGGATGGCAAAATGCCTGATTTAGTTAAATATACATTTAAAACTTTATTGATTGACTTTAGAGAGAGAGAAACATTAATATTTATTATTCCACTCATCCATGCACTCATTGATTGATAATTGTATGTGCCCGGATGGGATTGAAATCGCTGTATTGGTATGATATTCTAGCCAACTGAACTACCCAGCCAGGGGTTCAGTTTAGTTCAATAAGCATTTATGGGACAACTGTGTTCCCACTTTAGATGCCTGTGCAGAGAGTAGGGATCCTAACAAACACAGATGGAAATACTGGAAAAATCAAATGATAATAGACTTTGATGTTGAAAATAGAGGTAGATAGGACTGGATATTGTATCGTGCATTGGTTTGAGAGTCAGAACTCCAGGGTTTTAATCATGCTTCTGTCACTAAGTTATTGTTTTTTTCCTTGTGTGGACTATGTATGCCCTCCTGTTGTAGTTCAGCCTTGATTTCTGTTGGCATGTCCATGGGTGGGGTTGACCCTCAGCCTGGTTGACTATGAAGATCTCCCCCACCACAGTTTTAAGAGCTGATCTCAGATGCCTGCTGATCTCCCTTTGTGTCGTGCCAACTGTGGAGCTATTTGGGTGGTACTCTGGTGGTCTGAAGACAGCCTCTGGATGTGTTGGTTCTATGACTTTGAGGAGGGAATCTGGTGCAGGTCAATGTCAGATGCTGCCTATGACTGGCCTTAGGCTACCTGTTAGAAGCCATAAAGGTATCCACAGTTAGTAGCTGCCTCTGCTGGGCATCAATGTACATGGGAGGGTCCAAGCTCTGAACTGTGGCCAGCTGCCACCAGTACTGAGCCTGAAGCAGGTCAGCAAAGGCCAAGGTATGCTGAGATCTGCCACGGCCAGAGCAGACCCTCCTCCTTCCTCAGGTTAAACCACAGCTGTTCTGAAACACACCTATTATTGCCTGTATACAAGAAGTTGTGCAGATATTTCATTAGCAAAGAAGGTGTTGTTGTTTTTTCTTAGGGATAGAGGGCATTGCAGTCTGCTAATTGTAGTTACGGTGAGTCATACAGGATTTCTGAGAGCAAAAAGAAGGAAGTTCCAGCCTTGGCCGGGTATCTTAGTTAGTTGGAGCATCGTTCCAATATGTCAAGGTTGCAAGTTTGATCTCTAGTTAACAAATCTCTCTCCCTCTCTGTCTCTCTCTAAAATTAATCCTAATATATATTAGGTTTAATATTAGGTCATTAATCCATAATGACCGAAGGCTCAACTGAACACCAGAAGTCAGTCCTGCAGTCAGTGCTGGGTTGCTGTGATGAGCCAGCACTGACTGATGCCACTGCAAGCATGGCGGCCCAGCACTGATTGCCAAGGGGGCTGCGGATCAGGTCCAGAGAGAGGCAGGTTCTGATCCTCAGCCTCCATGGCACCTGTTGATCAGCCCTTGCCTCTCTCTCTCCAGGCTTCACCAGCAGCTGTGCCTCTTTCTCTCCCAGCCTCCATGAGGGCTGCTGATCAGCCTGGCCTCTCTGATCAGCCCTGCTTCTCTGGTCAAAGACGCTGACTGGCATAGAAACTGACCAATCAGAACCAAATCTGGGTGAACTGTGAGGAGCCAGTGGCTGCCTAGGAGGCAGAGTTTTTGACGCTGACTGGTATAAAAACCAACCAATCAGAACCAAATCAGTGAACTTCGAAGGCAGAACCTAAGGAGGGGGCTGAGGAAAGGTTTTAAGGGCAACAGCTGTTTGGTGTAAGGTGTAAGAAAGCAGTTCAATTTTTTAATGACCAGTTTGTCAGTATAGTGCATATGGCTGGCTATCAGTCCAGATATAGGGATTATATATTTTTGTCCACCAAGAGCATCTCCTTTTGCTGAAAAAGGCTTTCCTCCCAATTTAAGCAATTATATCCTATATAACAGGGGTCTTCAAACTACGGCCTGCGAGCCACATGTGGCCCGCAGAGGAGTCTGATCCTGCCCGCCAGGTTTTTTGGGCAGTGAGTGCAGCCGAGGTGTTACAGTAGGAATTCGTAGTTCATATAGTCCGGCCCTCCAGCTCTCTGAGGGACCGTGATCTGGCCCCCACTTTAAAAAGTTTGAGGACCCCTGCATATAATCTATTTATACTAGTAAAATGATAATATGATAATTATACTGGATTAACCAGCCATCTTCCTCCAGAACAAAACCATGGAGGTGGGGGCAGTTGGGGACGAGATTAGGCCATCAGGGGAGAGCAGTTAGGGGTGATCAGGCAGGCAAGCAGAGGCAGTTAGGGGGCAAGATCAGGCCGGCAGGGGAGAGCAGTTGGGAGCAATAACATGCCGGCAGGGAAGGGCTATTGGAGGTGAGATCAGGCCAGTACGGGAGGGAAGTTGGGGCAACCAGGCTGTCAGGGGAGGGCAGTTGGGGGTGATCAGGCATGTAGACAGAGGGGTTAGAGGAGATCAGGCATAGGGGTTAGGGGCATTCAGGCAGGCAGTAAGGGGCAGTTAGGGGTGATCAGGCAGGCAGGCAGTTGAGTGGTTAGGATCCAGCAGTCCCAGATTTTGACAGGGATGTCCGACTGCTGCTTTAGGCCCGACCAGCAGTCAAGACATCACCCAAGTGGTCCCCAATTGGCGAAGGTGTAGGCTGGGCTGAGGGAATCCCTTCTCCACCCACCCTCCTCATGCAGGAATTTCGTGCACTGGGCCACTAGTGAATAAATAATTGTATAAAAGGGGGAAAAAGAGGGAAGTTCCTTTTCAGATGGAAAAAAGAAGTGTATGGGAGGGGTTGTTATAACCATGGAGCTGTTTTAAACAGAGTTATTTCTATAGGGCTTCTCATGGCATACCACATGAGAGTTCCTCCCATGGGCCTCCTAATTCTTGTCTTGGTTAAAGTCTCTATCATACATGTTGACAGTACTAAATCTGATTTAAGATTCTCATTTCAAATGCAAGTAATTATATCTATCACACATACCTTTGACCTTGTCAACAGTTATTCACTGTTTCAAAGACTTTATACATATTTTCTCATTACATTTTCACAACAATTCTACGAAGTGAATAACATTATCATCTCCATTTTACAGTGAGAAACCTGTGACACACAGAGGCTGAACAACTCTCCAAAATCACATAGAATGTAGTAGAGCAGAAGAGTCCAGCAGAACTTGACTCCAAAGCCAAACTTCTAACCAGCCCCATATACTGGTCTAGTTTGCATCTGGTATGAAAACAGGTCTGGAGAGGTAGAGCAAGGGCTTGGCTGGTGTGCCTCCGTGGTTCAGCACAGACCTATGAACCAGGAAGTCACAGTTTGATTCCCAGTCAGGGCACATGTCTGAGGTGTGAGCTCAGTCCCAAGCAAGGCCTTGCAGGAGGCAGCCAATTGATGATTTTCTCTCAACATTGATGTTTCCATGGAGGCAGAGGAAGGAGTTATGGCTCTTCTTTGAGAACCTTGGGGCCAGTGCGCCTGAGTGCCCAGCAGCTACCGGTGCAGTTATCACTGTGAGTGTAACAGGCTTCTGTTCCTGTCGCTGAATGTATACAGGAACTTAAACACATCACTTAGACAATTTTCTCAGCATTTCCAGCTTTAATATGTTGTCATTTTTCTGTAGGTAATGAGATTATTGGAGTAAGTGGCATGATGGAAATGTTACAAGAAGATTACTCTATAGATTCAGATGTGTGATTGATAGAGGAATTCACTACCCTACACATGGATTTGTTAGAATGTGGCTTAATATAGCAACTCCTAGTCTAGACAGAGTAGGGCTAGAGGTGAAGCTCTTGTTTTGGAATTTAAGATAGTGGGAATTTTTAACATCCATATATAGATATGTCTATGTACTGTTTACATTATGACAAATACTAGCCCAGCTGTAGATTTACGTAATTGGCTCTATTGCCTTTGTGTGTATATATATATATATATATATATATATATATATATGATATACATAAATATTCATAACTGTTATCCCAAGTGCCTGAATTTTTTTCTTTTGAGAACACTAAGTGCTATAAATTAGGGAAATAAAAAAGATGTTAAGATATCAAAAATGTACCTTTGTCTATATAAATGTTTTGATTTTATATAACTTGAAAATACTGTAGGGTTTTATTAAGCAGCTACCCCTATATAAGGATTTCCCATTTTCTTTCCCAGAAGACTAAATTGTTCAAGAACAAAGAATGCGTTTTATATCCCATGCTTTGAACATGTGCTGTGTATCTAAAAAGGAAAGTTCTCTCCCCATTGTAAGGCTGGTCCTGAGTTTGAGTGAGGAAGATTTGAATTGTCCTTGCTGTTTACAGTTGTTTTATAGTGATTGCGTATGAAGGTAAACACTAGATGAAGGGGTTGAATTATTTTTGGTCTAAAAGCAGTAGGCCCATCTATCACCAGCTAATTTATGATATTTGCTTGCTGTCCGGGAAAGCTTTTAAGGTAAACTATACATAGTGAAAGTATAGCCATCAGTCGGACATCCTTAGTACTATCGTGGAGAAGAAAGATGCTCTCGCCACCACTGCTGCGCTCACCAGCTGTAAGCCTGGCTCAGGGCTTTCTGCTGAACAGCACTCCCCCTTGGGAGCACACTGACCACCAGGGGGCAGCTCCTGCACTGAGTGTCTGCCCTCTAGTGGTCAGTGTGCGTCATAGTGACCGGTTCTGCCATTTGGATGATTTGCATAGTACCCTTTTATTATATAGCACATGTGTCAAACACAAGGCCCGCGGGCCAAATCCAGCCCGCCAGGCCTTGCAATGTGGCCCGCACCGCGCTGTCATCACTGCACTCCGCTGTCAGTTTATGACATTGTCAGTTTATGACTGTTCAGTAAACCATTCGGCCCGCAATTTAGGCTGGATTTTAGATTTTGGCCCCTTCTCTGATTGAGTTTGACACCCCTATTATATAGGATCATATAGAACAGCATACTAGTACTCTTCAGGGAAAAATAAAACCTCCCCAAAGCAACTATAGGAAATTAATTTTAAATCATGATAGAGACTCTATCATGATTTTTAAAAAAATATATTTTATTAATTTTTTTACAGAGAGGAAGAGAGAGACAGAGAGTTAGAAACATCGATGAGAGAGAATTATCAATCAGATGCCTCTTGCACACCCCCAAGGTAAATGCTCTATCCACTGAGCCAAACTGGTTTCGGCTCTACCATGATTTAAAAAAAAAAAAAATTGGGGGACATTTCATCTTATATACAGACTATCCAAATAATAATCTCTCTATATATAAGCCCAGCAACTGTTATGACGGAGCAACTGTAACGACTGGTCACTATGATGTGCACTGACCACCAGGGGGTAGATGCTCAATGTAGGAACTGCCCTCTGGTGGTCCGTGCACTCCCATAGCGGGAGCACTGCTCAACCAGAAGCTGGGCTCAGAAGCTAGAGTGCAGAGGTGGTGGTGGGAGCCTCTCCCACCTCTGCAGCAGCGCTAAGAAGCGGCAAGTGGAGCAGTAAGGAGCAAGCAGGTGGGTGGTTAGGAGCGAGCAGGCAGGTGGTTAGAAGTGAGCAGTCCCAGATTGTGAGAGGGCACAGGCCGGGCTGAGCAACACCCCCTCCTCCAATGCACAAAGGCCTCTAGTCTCTAGTAAGAGGAGGTGGGTCCACTGTATCCTCACTGAGTCAGAAGTATCTGAGGACCATGAAAAATGGGGGAGCTAAGGGGTAAGAGTGTCCACGAGGAGTTCAAATTCTACCTCTTCTGCCAGTAAACTAAGAGACTGTGCGCAAGTTACTTAACCTCTCTGTGCCTCAGCTTCCTCGTCTGTGAAACAAAGGTGGTAAAAGTAACAAAACATACCTTACAAGTTTGTTTTGAGGATTAAATGAGTTAACTTATGTAATATTTTAAAATACAGCCTTGATATATGTGCTACATTTAGTGTCTGCTTTTATGAGAATTTTATCACCATCATCATTGATTTTAGGTGCCCATTTGGGAATTCACTCTTTATAAGCCATCCGTAAAAATGTTGACAGGTCATGACCATAAGTAGCTTAAATTTCTTGAAATGAAGTCCAAAGTGGTTCCCCTTGGAGCACGTAGTTGGATTAGACTGCTTTCTATGATCTTAAAATACACATTAAAGCAAGGAAACACTAGTTTTGTAAATCCTTAGCTGGCACACCCATCCAGCTGGTACCACAAATGACATCACGTTTCAGGAAGACCAGCTAATATATTCCATGGAACCAAAGGCACTTCTCAGGATAGAATGTGTCTTACTTGTAGTTCCCAGGCTGGCCTTTGATTCAGACCCAAATTGGAGGAAAATCTAGCCTCTCAAATAGGTCTCTGCTGAACCCAACTTGATAATTTACCAAAGTTATTTATTACCACATTTAGTAATTTGGGTGAAATTTCTCATTTCTCAAAACATGTTTTCCTTACACCCTTTTGAAAGAATGTTATTGGTATGTGGGCTGGTTGTCTGGAGCCAGTCTCTTATCTAGAGACCAGATGCAAAACGTCTGAGTTCAGCGAAGTGGCTTAGACTGCGTGCTTCTGTTTTGTTTTGTTTAATAAGCATGCACAGGTCTCGTTAAAACCAGTGCTACCCCCATCCAGGAACAATGCCGCACATATCATTTCCTGAAATAATGGAGTTGGAAGGCAATTATCTACTCACAAAACAGGCTGAAACAACAGTTCCTGATATTCTTCTCAAATACTTTAACTTCCCAAGGAATCCGGAAAAAATAATTCCATGAGACAGTGTTGTGAATGAAGGTATGACATTTCAGTTTCCTTCGCTGGAATCCAGGAACCAGCAGCCCTGGATTAATTACTGCCCACACGCGTTCCTGAGAGGCTCTGGCTGGGGAGTTGTTTGTCTCCGCTTCGGGAACACCGTCCTGCCGTCCAGCCTCCGGTGACATGAGGCCTGGAGTTCCTTTGTGTGCACTTCTGGGAACCAGTCCAGAGACTACCTGCCGCTTCTGGAACTGTGCTTATTTGTGGCCTTGTTTTCCATTTACTCCTAAAGAGAACTTGGGATTTCGCTCCAGACTTTGCAGATAAGAAATGTACGTTCTTGCTAGAAAACACACACACACACACACACACACACACACACACACACACAAAAATGAATACCTATTTCATCAAAACATGTTTTCAAGTAGGGAAGAGAGAGCGAGCTGTTTTGTGGGTTGGGAGGGATTCCTAATGAGATCTGTCTGCTCTGTGATTCTCAACAATCTGTACATTGCCAAGGTGCCTTACTGATGTTCATGGCAAGAAATAGCAATTAGATTTCTAATGGACTACACATTGCCTTCTGGAAGTCTTATCCGGAGGAAAACTGGCACAAAGGATTCTTCTATCAGGGATGCATACACAGGTTTTCTTTTCCATGCACTGAGAAAAAATTGGAGACAGTCATCTGGATGTTAAATCTATACAATGCCAGTTATAAAGCTACTAGAGGCCCAGTGCATGAAATTCATGCATGGGGGAGGAGGGGGATCCCTCAGCCCACCCTGCACCCTCTCCAATCTGGGACCCCTTGAGGGATGTCCAACTGCCCGTTTAGGCCACAAGGCTCCCCTGACAGCCTGTTTGCCCCTAACTGCTCTCCGCTGCAGGCCTGGTTGCCCCCAACTTCCCTCCCTTGCAGGCCTGGTCCCTCCCAACTGCCCTCCCCTGCTGGTCATCTTGTGGTGGCCATCTTGTGTCCATATGGGGGAAGCCATCTTTGACCATATGGAGGCAGCCATCTTGTGTGTTGGAGTGATGATCAATCTGCATATTACTCTTTTATTAGATAGGATAGAGGCCTGGTGCAGGGGTGGGGGCTGGCTGGTTTGCCCTAAAGGGTGTCCTGGATCAGGGTGGAGGTTTCCTTGGGCGTGGGGCAGCCTCTGCGAGGGGCCTGTGGCGATTTGCAGACTGGCCACGCCCCCCGGGCAACCAGGTGGAGGCCCTGGTATCTGGGATTTGTTTTCCTCTACAATTGAAACTTTGTATCCTGGAGTAGAGCCAGGCCTTCTGATCGCTCTGTGGCTGGTGCCATTTTTGTTGGGATTTATGTAACTTCTATAATCGAAACTTTGTAGTCTTAAGCAGAGGCCTGGGCTGGCCAGGGTGTGCAGAAAGCTTGGTTTCCTCCATTGCCGGGGTCAATCCTAGCCTCCTGCTCTTTCCAGCTCTGTGGCTGCTGCCATTTCTGTGTGGATTCATGTGTTTCTATCATTGACACTTTGTAGCCTTGAGTGGAGGCCTAGGCCAGAAAGGGCGGGTGGAAAGCTTGGCTTCCTGTATTGCTGGGGAAACCCAAGCCTCCCTCCTGCTCTCTGTGGCATAGCCATTTGGTTGGGTTTATTTGCATATTTACTCCTGATTGGCTTGTGGGCACAGCTTTTGGGTATAGTTGAGTGATGGTTAATTTGCATATTATTGTTTTATTAGATAGGGTTATATATATATATATATATATATATATATATATATATAAAATTATTTAAATATATTCAAATATATAATATAAATAATAATATGTAATAATATTGTTATTAATGTTATAATATCATAATATAAACATAGATGTATATAAAAATCGTACCAAGCAAAAGGGAATGTATAATTCATAGAGAAATCATTCAGCTTTACATAGAGAAAAGGAGAGTAGAGTGGTAGTTACCAGGGGCGGAGGGTGGGGAAATGGAATATACTGGCCAAAGGGTACAAATTTCTAGTTACAAGAATAACAAGTTCTGGGGATATAATGTGCAGCATGGTGATTATATACCAGTGTTTGAGAGTTGCTAAGATAGTAGATCTCAAATATTCTCAACACAAGTGGAAAATGGTTGTGTCATGGAGGTGTTAGCTAATGCTATGGTGATAATCATTTTCCAATATATGAATGTATGAAATCAACACATTGTACACTTTTTTTTTAAATATGTTTTATTGATTTTTTACAGAGAGGAAGGGAGAGGGATAGAGAGCTAGAAACGTTGATGAGAGAGAAACATCGACCAGCTGCCTCTTGCACACCCCCTACCGGGGATGTGCCCGCAACCAACGTACATACCCTTGACCGGAATCGAACCTGGGACCTTTCAGTCCGCAGACCGACGCTCTACCACTGAGCCAAACCGGTTTCGGCAACACATTGTACACTTTAAATTTATACCATGCAATGTCAATTCATCTCAATAAAACTGATAAAGAAATAAATTTGTGAAGTTTTTTAAATAACAAAAATAAAAGATAGTTCAGCTTTGAAAGTAGAAGTTTCCAGTTCCACTAGAGTTTGCTTTATTTCAGTCCTGTCCAATACCACGTAGGAGCCCCCAGTATGAGGCCCCACAGGGGGAACCGTTTTCTAATACTACAGCTCACCTCTGGTTTCCTAGCTTTTGATGTAGCAAATAACCTCCTCCTTGCCCACTGGTATTGTTCCCAGGGCACTGCCAATAGTCCCAGAGCAATCAGGGACTTGTCTCTCTGAACAACATGGAGTCCTCCTCTTATTGGGCAGGAAAACTCAACTGAAGCTGGTCCCGAGGTCATACAGACCGCCATAAACAAGTTGTGTCCTTATCAGTGTGGGCCAGACAGTGTGCCTTATACTGGGAGCAGGGCATTTACATTTGAAGGATGCAGAGCTTTTACATCAAGATATCAAGGTGTTCATTAATTTTGGAAGTTACAGTGTATTGGGGGTTTCCATATAGTAAACATTTCACACAATAATTAGAGGGGTTACATTATTATAACATCTGGGTTGCAGGTTTGATCCCACCCCCAGTTGGGGGTGGGAGGTGGGAGGCGACCAATCAGTGTGAGATCCCTCCCTTCCATTCTCTCTAAGGATCAATGGGAAAAATAGAAGTGGAAATCTTTAAAAATGGTTAGAATGGTTAATTTTATGTTATTTATTAAAAATAAAAACATGGAGGCTGAACAGTGTGCCTCAGTGCTTGAGTGTTGACCTATGAACTAGCAGGTCATGGTTCAATTCCTGGTCAGGGCATGTGTCCAGCTTTCGGGCTTGGTCCCCAGGGTGCGTCATGCAGGAGACAGCCAATTAATGATTGTCTCTCATTATTGATGTTTCTATCCTGCTCCTTCCCCTGCTCCCTTCCTCTCTGAAATCAATAAAAATATTTAAAAATAAAGTAAAAAATAAAAACATGGGATGGAGACTCATATATGGCGCCCACCTCCTGGCTCTGTGTGAGGAGGGCTGGGCAAAGGAGCAATGCCTCTGCCGGCACCTTTCTATGGGAAAGCTGCCCTCCTAGCTCTCTTCCTGAAGCCAGACAATTCTGCCCTGGCACCTTTCAAGCTGCTGACCCAAGTCTTAAGAGCAAAACTGAGATTTCCAATAGAAGAAAATGTTTTTCCTTAAGACTGCAGCATCAGATTTCAGATTTGCCCTACAGATTTCAGACTTGCTAGTCGCACAATCATGGCAGTAGGTCATACTGAGGAACAGACAAGTAATTGCCTTTATTACTTTTCGCAATCTAGCATCACCTCCATTCTGCAGTGTGAAGCAGATTAAAAGACAATATTAAATCAGTCTAATATTCTTCTCTTATCAGTCCTTAATCTGCAAAAAGATAAACTCAAATTTCAACTGTTTACTTTTTCCAGATAACTTAATTTGAAGAAACTGGAACAGGTAAACAATAAAAAATGGAATATCTCAAATGTATGCCACAGAATCATTGAAGTGTTACACCCAGATATGGTAGGGTTACTGTGGTGGGCATCGTAGTGAGAAAAGTTAGCTTGACGTAAGCATACAGGGCAGGGCTCCAGTGGAAAACAAAGGCAGGTGGGCCATAGGCAGGGACAGACAAGGCAGTTTGAGCAGCCTCACCACAGGAACCAACCAAGCAGAAATAATGAAGTGTTTCTGGACTCAAAGCGGGAGGCATAGGAAAACAAGAGAGGGCCCGCAACAATAAGGTGTACTGACATAGAAACAAAGGAAGTTCAGCCTAGAAACATAGAAAGAACACATAGATATAGGGAGAGTTCAGGTTCGATGCTGGGCAAGAACAATTGAGAGAATCAATCAGGTGACGACACGAATAGATATAAAAACAGGCTTAGAGCAAGTATATCAGCTTGGACTACAAGGCTTCACCAGGCAGCCCATTGTTTGGCCCCCTTTCCATGTGGTGACTCTGAACCTGCTTGTAATCAATTTTCCACACTTTTGCTTCTTAAACCTTCTGGTCTACAGAGCTTATTCTTGGGCATCACCACACAACCCCAGGAAAAACCCTCAGCTCACTGTCAGTTACCAGCAGGCTGGGAGATCTTTGGACCTGGAACTAGACTTGTCTGCTGTGCTGGGATTGGTGTTGGAGCTTCAGCCTCAGCTGCTGCTGATGGGAGGCAGGTGGAACATGGGTTCCAGCAAGTGGAGTGTCATTAGGCAACTGGTGGGAGGCCAGGCAAGCAGGGGGCCTCAGAGAAGTCCAGAGAGGTGGCAGATGGAGCACAGCTACAAGCTGCAGTAGTCAGAGATGCAGGCAGGCAGGCTATGTTAGCAGCCTCTGTCAGTGGGTAACAGTAGCCTACTCAGGTACTGGGTCTGGGTCAGATTTAAGGCTCCTTATCTTTGTAGAGTCCATGAGGCCTAAAATGACTGAGCAGAATGCCATCTAGATCTATTGAAGTTCCATATGAAAAAGGAAGGGTGAGGATAACTAAGAAATTATAACTTGGGTGGAGGGCCTAGAAAAGGTCTGTACAATGTAGGCATAAGCTACATTGTTGTTTTCTTGTCGGATTCCTTAGCTCGATGTTAGCATGCAAGAATGAAAGCCAAGCAAAAGTTGTTCAGTTGTTGAGTGTCAACCCATGAACCATGAGGTCACTAGACCTTGTCAGAGCACATGCCTGAGTTTTGGGCTCGATCCCCAGTAGGGGGCATGAAGGAGGCAGCCGATTGATGATGTTTCTCTCATCAATGTTTTTCTCTCTCTATCCCTCTCCTTTCCTCTCTAAAATCAATAAGAACATATTCTTAAAAAGCCAAGCAAAATTTTAGAATGAAGAGCATCTCCTTTTAATAGAATGTATTCCTGAGGCCAAGTAATTCAGCTTCCAGAGAGTCCTAATGAAGTACATTCACAGCAGGGTCAGAGGAAAGAGCCCTGATGAGGGGACAAACGAGGGAAGTGGCCTCCTTGGATTTGGTGCTGAGCACAGGCTGGTATGTGCTTGGTGAGAGGGTTGTAAGGCTGTAAAGCCACTGCAATCTGGACTGTGATGTGACCTCTTTATATGCATAGGCTAGTGATACTTGCAATGTTCAACACACACACACACACACACACACACACACACACACACACACACATGCTCGCGTCCACGCTCAATTGCATACTTATTTTTATTTCTGTTGTCTTTTTTTTTTTAAAATATATTTTATTGATTTTATACAGAGAGGAAGGGAGAGGGATAGAGAGCTAGAAACGTCAATGAGAGAGAAACATTGACCAGCTGCCTCTTGCACACCCCCTACTGGGGATGTGCCCGCAACCCAGGTACATGCCCTTGACCGGAATCGAACCTGGGACCTTTCAGTCCGCAGACCGATGCTCTACCACTGAGCCAAACGTGTTTCAGCTCTGTTGTCTTGATGATATCATTCATGATGTGTTTATCCTGATTTATTTCCTTTTAGTTATGGTGTATGCATTTTTCTACCTATAAAATCACTTTTTCCATTTCTCAAGGCACTTTACTTTTTTCAAGTTTTATTCAGGAATAATCGACATATACTTCTGTATAAGTTTAAGGAAGACAGCATGATGGTTGGATTTGCATATATTGTGAAATGATTACCACACTGGGTTCAGCTAATATCCATCTAAGATGTGACAAACAAAATTGAAATCTCTAATGGAGCAAGTAGAGTTAATTTTTTCTTCAAAGTCAAAACCACAATTCTTACATTCTATTGTGCTTTTTTTTTTTTTTAAAGGTTTCTTAGACTGTTTCTTAAATTAAATATTAGATCTTGTGTTTGGATCTGATTTCATAGTTTACCCAGTTTTATACACTAGAATAACTCTATTAAATTATTTCCTGAGAGGAACTACTTTTTAAAAGTAGAAAGTCTATAATGCTTTAGGGTTCATTTAAAAATCAACTCTAAGAATTCTGTATTTTTAAAAAATTACATTACTGGCAAATTAATTATAGATTTCAGGTATCTAAATAGTGATATTTTTAATAAAGTAAACTGTTCCTGAGTGAAACCTGTACGTAGTCAGGGGTAGGCTGACTTCCAAGACACATCTGTGAGGGTGGAGATTATTTTTCTTTTAATTTGAGGTCACTTTGTCTGGCTGGTCCTATCCCCAGAGCCCAGTCATGGTTTCACTCACAGTGACCTAACGCATAGAGTAGGGATCTGGCACAGGGGGAGCAGAGGCGGGCAAACCTCAGGGAGCTGAAGGCTTCCCTGAGCTGGTTAAATGTGCCATGCTCTCTAAGTGCTACCTGCAGTGGAACCTGCCAGAAAGTCCTGCTCTTCCCCCGGCAAATTCTCAGTTATTCTGAGCTCCTGGAGGAGGCAGAGACTTCCCCACTTCTCTCTCTTATTCCTGCCCGTGTGTGTGTGTGTGTGTGTGTGTGTGTGTGTGTGTGAAAACATGTGTGAAGATATGTATAAATATGGATGTCACTGGGTGTGACTAAATGTTACTGTGTGTTTAAGTGTGTGTTACAGTGAGTGTGTAGGGACATGTGAATGTCAACTTGTATGGTTGTTTGTAGGTGTGTATGAATGTGTGTGTGAATGTATGAAGTGTGTGACTAAATGTGTGAATGTGTATGTTAGCATATATGAAGGAATGTGTGTGAGGCTGTGTGAATGTCAATGTGTATGAATGATTGTGAATTGGTGTATATGAATGTGCATGTGTGTGTGCACCCTGGGAACGAGTTTTTTTATTATAACCTCAAGGCCTCAAATGTAGACCTTTGGTCTATTCAGATGAAGTTTAAGTCACAGCGAGACATGGCCAGCCTTGAACCACGATACCATCCACTTCTAGCACATGTCCTATAGTGGACATCATCGAAGAAGCCCTGTGAGTCAGTACTTTAGAGAGTAAATTCTACAATTATCTGTGGTGGCACAATTATCATAAGGAATCCATTATTTGCACTTAGAATATTTATTAATATAAACATTAAAAGCCCCCCATTTTAAGCCCCGTTGGCACTTCTCAGCTCTCTCCTCCAAGGGCGTCTCGGTGGCATGGTGGGCGGTGCGGTTGCCATGGGGGTTCCATAGCCAACTGCAGGCGGCTGTGCCTCAGGTGGGCTGCGGGGCTCCCTCAGGTGTGAGCGTCCCGGGGGCTGGCCTGCTGTGCGCCTCTCTGCACCTGCACACGATGGTGACCCCACGCAGCTTCCCTGCTTCTCTTAACAGGCCTGTTGGGTAGACAGGAGGGAACCAAGGCTTGACCAGGGTTTCTCAACAGACCTCACACCCCTGGCTCTTCTCATCACTGTGTGTCCAGAGGCCTCCTGGGAGCGGAACTTAGGTGGCCTGAGAACGTCCCACCAAGGTTCTGTTTTAAGATCTGGCCTTTTCCTTTCTCTTTTTAGGATCCTTTTATCACAGTGAAATTTACAATGTTCACTGTTTTTCAGTGCACAGTGCAGTGGCATTAAGCACATTCATACTGTTGTGTGGCCCACACCACCATCATGTCCATGACTTTTCCCATCTTCTCCAACAAAACTCTGTCCCAATAAACAACAACTCTGTATCCCCACCCTCACCCGCACCACCACAGGTACCTTTATCTTTCCTTCCATCTCTGACTCCGATGGCGTTAGGGACCTCATGCGAGTGGAATCACACAGTAGTCTTCTTTATACTGGCTTTTGCACTGAACATGTCTTCAAGGTCCATCCAAATTATAGATTTTGTCACAATATTCTTCCTGTGTTTTTAATTCAATCTATTGGGTTGACATTGGTTAATAGTCATGTGGACCTCAGGTGTACAATTCTATAACACATCATCTGCATGTTGTATTGTGTGCCCAATACCCCAAGTCACGTCTCCTTTCATGATCATTTGACCCCCTTTACCCTCTTCCACCTCCCCCACCCCCTTTCCCTCTGGTGATCACTATAGTTATGTCTTTGTCTCTGAGTTGCTGTTTTTCTTTGCTTAATCCCTTCACCTTTTTCACCCAGCCCCACAGTCCCTTTCTCATCTGACAAACGTCAGTCTGTTCTCTTTCTATGAGTCTGTTTCTATTTTCTTTGTTAATTTATTTTGTTCATTAGATTCCACATATAAGTGAAATCATATGCCATTAGTCATTCTCTGACTGGCTTATTACACTTACCATAAGGCTCTCCAGGTCCATCCACGCTGCCACAAATAGAAAGATTCTCTTCCTTTTCACAACCAAGTAGTATTCCATAGTGTCAATGTACCAAAGCATGTTTATCCAATCGTCTACTGATGGGCACATGGGCTGCTTCCAGATCTTGGTATTGTATATAACACTGCAATGAACACAGCAATGCATATATTCTTTCCAATCAATGTTGCTGATTCCTTAGGATAGATTCCCAGAAGTGGAATTGCTGAAGCGTAAAGACGTTCCATTTTTAATTTTTGAGGTAACTTCTTACTACTATCCACAGTGGCTGCACAGAATGCATTTCCCATAGAGATCTGTGCATCTCTGCAAACGATGGTGACCCCCATAGAGTTTTCCTGCTTTCATTAACAGGCCTGTGGGGTAGCCAGGGGAACCAAGGCTTGACAATGGTTCTTCAACAGACCTCACACCTCAGGCTCTTCTCATCACTGTGTGTCCAGAAGCCTCCTGAGAGCGGTAATTCAGGTGGCCTGAGCACGTCCCACCATGGTTCTGTTTTAAGACTTGTCCTTCATTTCCTTTTTGTTTTTTTGGATCGTTTTATCACAGTGATATTTTCCATCCTCACTGTTTTTCAATCCATAGTGCAGTGGCGTTAAGGACATTCATACTATTGTGTGAACCAAACCACCATCGTCTCCATCACATTTCCCATCTTCTCCAACATAAAACTCTGGCCCCAGTAAACAACAACTATGCATCTCACCCTCCAACTCCATTCCTCGCCACCCCCCCCACCCAACACTGATACCTTCATCTTACCTTCCATCTCTAACTATGATGGCGCTATGGTCCTCATGTGAATCGAATCACACAGTAGTTGTCTTCTTTTCACTGGCTTTTGCACTAAACATGTCAAGATCCATCCACATTATTTCACTTACCATAAGGCTCTCCAGGTCCATCCAGGCTGTCAAAAATAGTCAGATTCCCTTCCTCTTCACAGCCAAGCAGTATTCCATGATCTCAATGTACCAAAGCATTTTTATCCACTCACCTACTGAAGGGCACATGGGATGCTTCCAGATCTTGGTATGGTACATAACACTGCAATGAACATAGCAGTGCATATATTCTTTCCAATCAATGTTGCTGATTCCTTGGGATACATTCCCAGAAGTGGAATTGCTCTGCCATAAAGAAGTTATTTTTAATTTTTGAGGTAACTCCTTACTGCTTTCCGTACTGGCTGCACAAAATGCATTCCCCACAGAGATGTGTGCCTCTCTGCACAGGATGGTGCCCCCCTCGAAGCTTCTCTGCTTTTCTTAATAGGTCAGTTGGGTAGCAAGGGGGAAGCAAGGCTTGCCCAGGCTTTCTCAAAGAACCACACACCCCAGGCTCTTCTCATCACTGTGTGCCCAGAGGCCTGCTGGGAGCAGGAATTCAGGTGGCCTGAGCACCTCCGACCATGGTTCTGTTTGAAGAGTTGGCCTTCTTTTTTTTCCTCTTTTTTTTTGGATAGTTTTATCACAGATACATTTTCCATTCTCACTGTTTTTCAATCCACAGTGCAGTGGCATTAAAGACATTGATACTGTTGTGCGAGCCAAACCACCATCATCTCCATCATGTTTCCCATCTTCTCCAATGGAAACTGGCCCCATTAAAAAACAACTCTTGCCGAAACCCGTTTGGCTCAGTGGATAGAGCATCGGTCTGTGGACTGAAGGGTCCCGGGTTCGATTCCGGTCAAGGGCATGTGCCTTGGTTGTGGGCACATCCCTGGTGGGGGGTGTACAGGAGGCAGCTGATCAATGTTTCCAGCTCTCTATCCCTCTCCCTTCCTCTCTGTAAAAAATCAATAAAATATTAATAATAATAATAAATAAATAATAAATTTAAAAAAACCTGAATCTCACCCTCCTACCCCCACCACCACCACTGGTACTTTCATCTTACCTTCCATCTCTGACTCCGATGGCGCTATGGTCCTCATGTGAGTTGAATCACACAGTAGTTGTCTTCTTTTCACTGGCTTTTGCACTTAACATGTCAAGGTCCATCCACATTATTTCACTTACCATAAGGCTCTCCAGGTCCATCCACACTGTCACAAATAGTCAGATTCCCTTTCTTTTCACAGCCAAGCAGTATTCCATGATCTCAATGTACCAAAGCATTTTTATCCACTCACCTACTGATGTCACATGGGCTGCTTCCAGATCTTGGTATTGCAAATAACACTGCAATGAACATAGCAGTGCATATATTCTTTCCAATCAATGTCTCTGATTTTTTTGGGATATATTTTCAGAAATGGAATCTCTGGTTTACATGGAAGTAACATTTCTAATTTTTGAGGTAACTCCTTATTGCTTTCCACAGTGGCTGCACAAAATGCATTCCCCAGAGAGGTGTACCTCACTGCACACGATATTGACCCCCACACAGCTTCTCAGCTTTTCTTAATAGGCTGGTGGGGTAGCCAGGGGAACCAAGGCTTACCCAGGGTTTCTCAATGGATCTCACACCCCAGGCTCTTCTCATCACTGTGTGTCCAGAGGCCTCCTGGGAGAGGGGATTCAGGTGGCCTGAGATGTCCCACCTCGGTATTGTTTGAAGACCTGGCCTTCATTTCCTTTCTCTTTTTTTGGATAGTTTTATCATGGTGACATTTTCCATTCTCACTGTTTTTCAATCCACAGTGCAGTGGCATTAAGGACATTGATATTGTTGTGCGAACCAAACCATCATCATCTCCATCATGTTTCCCATGTTCTCCAATGGAAACTCTGGCACCATTAAAAAACAACTCTTGCTGAAACCGGTTTGGCTCAGTGGATAGAGCGCCGGCTGCAGACTGAAGGTTCCCATGTTCCATTCCCGTCAAGGGCATGTATCTTGATTGCCGACACATCCCTAGTAGGGGGAGTGCAAGAGGCAGCTGATCAATGATTCTCTCTCATCGATGTTTCTAACTCTCTATCCATCTCTCTTCCTCTCTATAAAGAATCAAAATATTTAAAATTAATAATAATAAATAAAAAATAAATAAAAAACAACGCTGCATCTCACCCTCCTACCCTCACCCCCCCCACACACACACGCACCACCACCACCACCATCATCACTGGTACCTTCATCATACCTTCCATCTCTGACTCCGCTGGCATTAAGGATCTCATGTGAGTGGAATCACACAGTAGTTGTCTTCTTTTGACTGGCTTTTGCACTAAACATGTCAAGGTCCATCCACATTATTTCACTTACCATAAGGCTCTCCAGGTCCATCCATGCTGTCACAAATAGTAAGATTCCCTTCCTTTTCACAGCCAAGCAGTATTCCAGGATCTCAATGTACCAAAGCATTTTTATCCACTCACTACTGATGGGCAGAAGGCTGCTTCCAAATCTTGGTATTGTACATAACACTGCAATGATCATAGCAGTGCATATATTCTTTCCAATCAATGTTGCTGATTCCTTGGGATACATTCCCAGAAGTGGAGTTGCTCAGCCATAAAGAAGTTCCATTTCTAATTTTTGAGGTAACTCCTTACTGCTTTCCATACTGGCTGCACAAAATGCATTCCCCACAGAGATGTGTGCCTCTCTGCACAGGATGGTGCCCCCCTCGAAGCTTCTCTGCTTTTCTTAATAGGTCGGTTGGGTAGCAAGGGGGAACCAAGGCTTACCCAGGGTTTCTCAATGGACCTCACACCCTGGGCTCTTCTCATCACTGTGTGCCCAGAGGCCTGCTGGGAGCGGGGCTTCAGGTGGCCTGAGCACCTGTGTCCATGGTTCTGTTTGAAGACCTGGCCTTCTTTTCCTTTCTCTTTTTCTGGATAGTTTTATCACAGTGAAATTTACCATTTCCATCTTTTTTCAGTGCACAGTGCAGTTGTGTGACCCACACCACCATCATCTCCATCACTTTTCCCATCTTCTCCAACCAAAACTCTGTCCCCAGTAAACAACTCTGCATTCCACCCCCATTTCCCCTACCCCCACCACCACTGGTACCTTCATCTTCCCTTCCATCTCTGACTCCGATGGGGCTAGGGACCTCATGTGAGTGGAATTTCACAGTAGTTGTCTTCTTTTCAGTGGCTTTTGCACTGAATGTCTTGTTAAGGTCCATCCATGTTATAGCTTCTATCACAATATTCTTCCTGTGATTTAAATCGAATCTATTGGTTAATAACATCATGTGGGTTATGCTTCTTGTAAAGATAACTGGATCCTGCTCTGATGTCAACTGAATCTGGCCACTGGGACCTTCTGGGAGGGACTCTGGTGCCAGCCAATTTCAGATGCTTCCTGTGACTGGCCCTGGGCAACCTCTTGGGAACTACAAAGCAATTCACAGTGTGTGGCTCCCTCTGCTAGGCCTGAATGAGCACAAGAAGGTCCAAACCAAGGCTGGCTTTTTTTAGCACTGGGCCTAGGGGCCGTTCAACAAAGCTCCCAAGGCACCCCAAGATCTGCCTCCACCTGCTGGCTGCCTGTTAGGCTCAGTCACTGAAAGAGCCTCTGCAGGTACTCAGATTGCATAAGGCAGGTTCTCAGTGAGTCCTCAAGTAATTCCAGTGTAAGAGTGGAATTTAAAAGTCACTACAGGTTGCTTCCCAGGAGTTAAGATGTCTGGGATCCATAGTCTGAGATCAGCAGTGTGAGCTGAAGGGCTTTGCAGAGTGTCTGTGAGTTCTCTGAGGCCAGGAAGCTGCTTGTCATGGTGGGTGATTCTTGGGTCCCCTGAAATGTGCTTGGGGAGGGAGAGCATGGCAGGGTCATGCAGCTGTGATCCTATTACTGTGTCATGAAAAGTATAGTCTCTTCATGCGTGGCTGAACTAGCAGATGCTTCCCTCCATTTCCTTCCTAAGGAAACTGCAGTTCTGTTCAGACGGCCACCCAGATGCATGTTCCCTAGCTTCCTGGCCAACACTGCTCCAGCCTTCTGTCCTCAAGACTGGGTGGGCCAGGCTGGCAGGAGTGCAGGGAAGAGCAGGTAAAAGTCACTTGTCCCTTGGGAGGGCTGAAAATGCTATTAGAACCATTAAGGCTTAAAAATACATTTTCGCTGTGTCTGCTCCCACACCAGAACTAAGCAGCCAAAGTGATGCTTAGCTTGCTCTCAGGAAGCACAGTTCTGCCTTGCCCCAGTGCCAGCTGTGGTCAGAACACTGACAGAGGCGACTGGAGGAAGAAGACAGGGCATTCCTCTCCCAGCAGTGTAACACCATCACAGACATGATTCTGTCTGCACAGCTGACTACTGCTGGAGCCCTTCAGACTTTTAGACATGATCTGATTTATATTTTTTTAAAGATCTCTTTCTGATTTTTCATTTTATGTTTATTATTTTTAAATTTCATTTTTAATAATTAATTTTTCCCCCAATTAGAGTTGGCATTCAATATTTCAAGTTTACAGCATAGACATATATAGAACTTGCAAAATGATCCTCGGAATAGTCCAGTATGGGGTTTCTCTTAAAAGGGTATTAATCCTAATCATGAGAGCTCCACCCTCATGATCCAATCACCCTCAAAGGCCACCACCTTTTGCTGAAACCGGTTTGGTTCAGTGGATAGAGCATTGGCCTGCGAACTGAAGTGTCCTGGGTTCGATTCCGGTCAAGGACATGTGCCTTGGTTGTGGGCACATCCCCAGAAGGGAGTGTGCAGAAGGCAGCTGATGGATGAGAAAGAATCATGTTTCTAACTCTATCTCTCCCCCTTCCTCTCTCTATAAAAAAAATCAATAAAATATTTATTGTTTTAAAAAAGGCCCCACCTATTTTTAATTGAATTTATTGGGCTGACATTAGTTAATAAAATTATATAGGTTTCAGGTATACATTTATGAAATGCATTATCTGTATACTAGAGCCCTGGTGCAAGAAATTCATGCATTGGGGGAGTGTCCCTCAGCCCAGCCTGCACACTCTCCAATCTGGGATCCCTCAAGGGATATCCCACTGGGATCAGGCCTAAACGGGCAGTCGGACATCCCTCTCACAATCCAGGACTGCTGGCTCCCAACTGCTCGCCTGCCATCCTTCCCGATTGCCCCTAACCACTTCTGCCTGCCAGCCTGTTCACTCCCTAACCACTCCCAGGCCAGCCTGATTGATGTCTAACTGCTCCTCTGCCAGCCTGTTTGCCCCCAACTTCCCTCCTCTGCTGGCCGGGTCACTCCTAACTGCCCTCCCCTGGAGACCTGGTCCCTCTCAACTTCCCTCCCTTGCAGGCCTGGTGCCATCAACTGCCCTCCCCTGCTGGCCATCTTGTGGTGGCCATCTTGTGTCCATATGGGGGCAGGATCTTTGACCACATGGGGGTAGCCATCTTGTGTGTTGAAGTGATGGTCAATCTGCATATTACTCTTATTAGATAGGATAGAGGCCTGGTGCATGAGTGGAGTCCAGCTGGTTTGCACTGAAGGGTGTCCCGGATCAGGGTGGGAATTCCCTTAGGGTGTAGGGTGGCCTGGGAGATGGGCCTGTGGTGGTTTGCAGGCCGGCCACGCTCCCCGGTGATCCTAGCAGAGGCCCTGGTATCTGAAATTTATTTATCTTCTACAATTGAAACTTTGTAGCGTGGAATGTAGGCCTGAGCCAGCCAGGGCGGCAGAAGCTTGGCTTCCTGCATCACCCTAGCCTCCTGATCTTTCAGCTCCGTGGCTGCTGCCATTTCTGTTGGAATTTATTTACCTTCTATAATTGAAACTTTGTACCCTTGAGTGGAGGCCTGGGCCCACCTGGAGTGTGTGGAAAGCTTGGCTTCCTCCATTGCCAGGAAACCCAAGCCTCCCTCCTGTTCTCTGTGGCCCCATCCATCTTGGTTAGGGTTAATTTGCATACTCTCTCTCATTGGCTGATGGAGGTGGCTGGTGGGTGTTGCAGAGTGATGGTTAATTTGCGTATCATTCCTTTATTAGGTAGGATTGTATTGTGTGTTCACTACCCCAAGGCAAGTCTTCTTCCATCACCATCTGTCCCCACTTTGCCATCTCCTACTTTCCCCCACCCCCATCCCCTGTGGAGATCACTTTATGATTTGACATTTGAAATGATATTTGAGATGTGCCTTGAGAGCACAGGTAGGATTTAGACAGATGAAGAGGGTGAGAATGTGCTTCAGGTACAGAGAGTGAGCACGTGGCCTGAGGCAGGAGAGATGAAGACCGGAAAGACCAGAGCACATGCCCCTCAGATGCCTGTCAGTGAGGGGATCTGAGAGGGAAACAGAAGACCCTCCATGGAGGGGGCAAGGCTGAGGAGAGAAGGAACCAACCATAGAGTGGTCAAACAAGGGAAATAGTGGGCCCTCCATCGGAAGGCAGGAAGAACAGGGGACCATGGGAAGGGGCAGGGCTGGGGGAACAGGAAAACCTTCTTGGGGGGAAAGGGGACCCTCCTTGGAGGGGGCAGTGTCCCATGTCATCCCTCCCTCCTCTCCTATCCTCCCTGCTCTGCCCCCTCTATGGAGGGTCCCTCCCCCCTGCCCTGTACCCTCCATGGAGGGTCTCTCCCCCCTGCCCTGTACCCTCCATTGGACAGTCCCCTACCCCCTGACCTATACCCTCCATGGAGAGTCCCCTGTCCCCCCTGCTCTGAACCCTCAATGGAGGGTCTTCTGTTTCCCTGCCCTGTCCCTCACTCATCGGCCTCTGAGAGGTGTGTGCTCAGGTCTCCTGTGTTCATCTCTCCTGCCTCCAGGCCATGTTCCCACTCTCTGTACCTGAAGCACATCTCACCCTCTTCAGCTGTCTGGATCCTACCCCCTCAAGTATCATTTCAAATGCCAAAAATCACAGTGACTTTTAAAAAATATAAACCTGATCATGTCATTCCCCACACAAGGGCCCTTTACTCACCCGTCCTCTCCTGCACCCAGCCAGCCTGGTTCTCCCTGCCCTGGGGGCACTTGCTGCCCCTTTGGTGGTGGCTTCCCCTTTCTCCATGTGGCCAGCTCTGTCTCAACAGCCGAGTCTGAGTTTAAATATGACAAGATCTTGGGGAGCTCTTCCTGAGCCTGCAGGGGAGACACCCTGCAGTGGCCCCAGCCCAGCCTGGTGGGGTGTCATGTGGCAACAGGTCACAGAACTAAGACAGGTCACAATGGTAAGGCAGGTTACAGAGGTAACCTGGCAACTGTCCTGGGTTAGGCAGGTGGTGAAGTTAACCGGATGTTTCTTTGTTTTTAAATATATTTTTTATTGATTTTTTTACAGAGAGGAAGGGAGAGAGATAGAGAGCTAGAAATGTCGATGAGAGAAACATCGACCAGCTGCCTCCTGCACACCCCCAACCGGGGATGTGCCCGCAACCAATGTACATGCCCCTGACCGGAATCGAACCCGGGACCCTTCAGTCTGCAGACCGACGCTCTACCACTGAGCCAAACCGGTTTTGGCTGTTTCTTTGTTTTTAAATCAGTGATTGGACATTTATTAAGCACCAAATCCCAGACCCTGTACTGAACATGCAGAAGTTGTGGCCCCACCCTAAGGTCCTGACCGTCAGTAACCAGGTGTTCTTGAAAGTGGGAAGTGGGCAGGAGGGTGGGTCAGAGATGCCATGAGAGGGGCTCAACATGCATTGCTGGCTTTGAGGCTAGAGAAAGGGATCACAGACCAAGCTTTTCTGGAGGCCCCTGGCAGCTGGCAGTGGCTTAGGCAGAGACATAGAACAGAATGGTCCCATAGGAGCAGATTCTGCCAGCACCCATGAGCAGAGGACGGGCTGGGTCTCCCAGCCCCTCTCAGCACCTGAAAGGTAACCTGTGAAGGCCCACCCCCAAGACCCAGGTCCAGGGAGGGCCACAGGAGGAGCACATGTGTTCAATGAGTTTGGGACTGAAGGGCTATTTTCTGATTTCATAGAATGTTATCTATATACTAGAGGCCTGGTGCAGAAAATTCATGCATAGGAGGGGGGTGTCCCTCAGCTTAGCCTGCACCCTCTCCAATCTGGGATCCTTTGAGGGATGTCCGACTGCCTGGGATCAGGTCTAAACAGGCAGTTGGACATCCCTCTCACAATCCAGGACTGTTGGCTCCCAACTACTCACCTGCCTGCCTTCCTGATTGCCCCTAACCCCTTCTGCCTGCCAGATCACCCCTTAATCACTCCCCTACCAGCCTGATTGATATCTAACTGCTCCCCTGCCAGCCTGTTTGCCCCCAACTTCCCTTCTCTGCTGGCCTGGTCACCCCTAACTGCCCTCCTCTTCAGGCTTGATCACCCCCAACTTCCCTCCCTTGCAGGCCTGGTCCCTCCCAACTGCCTTCTCCTGCTGGCCACCTTGTAGTGGCCATCTTGTGTCCATATGGGGGAAGCCATCTTTGACCACATGGAGGCAGCCATCTTGTGTGTTGGAGTGATGATCAATCTGCATATTACTCTTTTTTTTTTTTTAATATATATTTTATTGATATTTTACAGAGAGGAAGGGAGAGAGATAGAGAGCTAGAAATGTCAATGAGAGAGAAACATTAACCAGCTGCCTCCTGCACACCCCCTACCGGGGATGTGCCTGCAACCAATGTACATGCCCCTGACTGGAATCAAACCTGGGACCTTTCAGTCCACAGACCGATGCTCTACCACTGAGCCAAACCAGTTTCAGCTGCACATTACTCTTTTATTAGATAGGATAGAGGCCTGGTGCAGGGGTGGGGGCTGGCTGGTTTGCCCTGAAGGGTGTCCTGGATCAGGGTGGAGGTTTCCTTGGGCGTGTGGCAGCCTGGGCGAGGGGCCTGTGGCAATTTGCAGGCTGGCCACGCCCCCCGGACAACCAAGTGGAGGCCCAGGTATCTGGGATTTGTTTTCCTCTACAACTGAAACTTTATATCCTTGAGTAGAGTCAGGCCTTCTGATCCTCTGTGGCTGCTGACATGTCTGTTGGGATTTATGTAACTTGTATAATTGAAACTTTGTATCCTTAAGCCAAGGCCTGGGCCGGCCAGGGTGTGCAGAAATCTTGGCTTCCTCTATTGACCGGGGCAACCCTAGCCTCCTGCTCTTTCCAGCTCCATGGATGCTGCCATTTCTGTTTGGATTTGTGTATCTTCTATCATTGAAACTTTGTAGCCTTAAGTGGAGGCCTAGGCCAGCCAGGGCAGGCAGAAAGCTTGGCTTCCTCCATTGCCTGGGAAACCCACGCCTCCCTCCTGCTCTCTGTGGCCATAGCCATATTGGTTGGGTTTATTTGCATATTCGCTCCTGATTAGCTGGTGGGCATGGCTTGTCGGTGTAGCAGAGTGATGGTTAATTTGCATGTTACTCTTTTATTAGATAGGATTTAGAAACTTCCAGAAGACTGCCTGTCTGGAATTTCATATTATTACTTGACTTTGTGTTGATACATCATCTCTATGCATGGTGTTTAAGTGTCTGTCACAGGCATGACATTTAGCAGAATAAGGAGAAACTTGAGGCATTGTAACATTACTTAGGGGGGTTGATTAAGCTGTCTGCAGAATTTTTTCACAAGAAGACACTTTTCCTTCCGGTTTGGTTGGGTATTCATAAATCTTTCCCCTGTCTGAAAATTTTAGTGTCTTTTCATTCTGCAACATCACCATCAAATTGCTTGGCATTTTCTCTAATGAAAATATGACTTTTTGAAGTGTAGTTGAAATTTGCATTTAATATTGTCTATTTCTGGTTGTTAGAAGTTGAAGGATTCTTTGGAAATAGTGGGAATAGCTATATTGAACTTTTCTTCCCTCAAGTTCTCTTTCCATTTAGCCTGATCCTTACTTAGCTGAGCAGTGTGGTTGGCACCTTCATCTGGCTCCTAATGACCATATGTCCACATCAAAGAATGTCTTACCACGCGGCACTGTCTCCTTTTGACTCCCACTGACGTTTTAAATCTATACATTGAGAATATATAAATGGGAATGATCAATTTGTTTCATTAAAAAGAGATTGCTTCCCAGACTTTTGGCTAAGATCACGTGTGAAAAGATAACAGGTAAAATTAAGAACATTTAAAGAAGAGACCCTGCCAAAAGCTAAAAGTGAAAGTAGGGCTTATGGCCCTGTAAGTAATGGACAGGAAGTAGGCCAGCCGGTTCTGCGGTGAGTCTTTCGGGATGGAAGAGGGCCACACCTAAGGCCCTGGTGCTTTATTCCTCCTGGGGAGTCTGCTGGCTGGGGCTCAGAGGTCTTAGGGCTGTTTTAAAACTCAGAGAGAATGAACTGGAACCTTACATCAGCTGTCATTATGTGTTGGCTCTAGTTTGTATCGGTGGAATCGTTTTTGGCTTCTTATCTTGGCTTGCTCCCAGGATTGGCTTAACACAATAGTTAGCCAGTTCTATAAATTCCAGTTACCTTCACAGTCTTTATGACTCCCTCAGGGGGAAATCATCTGCTCTGAGTGACCGACACACGTGTGAAGCACTTAGATCCTAATGGCTGCCATTGATATTTAAGGATGGGTACTATTCAAGTTCTCTAGTGCCAACATTATTTCCTTGGTAATGTAGCAGTTCAGTAAGACGTCTACCTTTTTAAACACCGAGAGTCTGTTAGCCTTCAGCAACGAGGTGCATCACAGGCACAAGGTACCTAAACATGCTAAGCACATAAAGTAGGAAAGTTAAAGTTTGTTCCTCAGTTTCAATTCATTGTTACCCGTGCTGGATACATGATACATCACGAATCTGTATTTACCTTAATACCTGTTTGTAAGCATTTTAAAATATAGTATGAAATTTTTTCTAAAGTAAGATCTATCTTAGACTGCACCCAGGGGGCTACATCGCTAATCCAGTCAGCATTTATCTGATTCTTACGATGTACTTAGCAAAATACAGGGGATGTAAATGAGGTGTAATGTGTGGATACTGCCTGTGAGAGCCTGGAGGTGAAGAAGCAAAGGCTAATTTAAATGACATAGTAAACAATCTAACACTAAAGTGCAGAGCCCTAGGACTGCACAGGAGGAAGAAATCACAGAGGCTGACACAGTTCATTCCCTCCCCCAGGAGGAAGAGGCAGTGGGAGAGATGCATGGAATGTAATTGGACAGGAAAGAGACAGAAGCACTCATGGCTCCTCTTTTGAACGCCATATTCTTTGACAGTAGCTTCACATGCATAATCTTTTAATCCTGCAGAACAGACGTTTACCAGTGCATCCCGGTTTGTATATGAGAAGAGGAAGGACTGGGGACATTAAGTAGCTTGCTCAAGTTTGTCCAACTAGCCAGTTGCTATTAAGTAGTTAAGACTACTGTCTCTGAATTCCAGGCAGTTTTGGATTTGAATCCCATCTTCTATACCACATGTGTCAAACACAAGGCCCGCGGGCCAAATCCAGCCCGCCAGGCCTTGCAATGTGGCCCGCACCGCGCTGTCATCACTGCACTCCGCTGTCAGTTTATGACATTGTCAGTTTATGACTGTTCAGTAAACCATTCGGCCCTCGATTTAGGCTGGATTTTAGATTTTGGCCCCTTCTCTGATTGAGTTCGACACCCCTATTCTATACTGACTGGTGTGACTAATTTCTTTGTGATTCAGTTTTTTCCCATGTAAATGGGGAAATCATTACAGCTATCTCATAGGTGTCGTGTGAAGAAGAAACTACTTCCTGAGACATTCCTACCATTCTTTCTGATATACTGTAGCTATTCAATAAATGTATCTATAATATGTGTGTGTGTGTGTGTGTGTGTGTGTGTGTGTGTGTGTGTGTACACAGAAATTGAGAGAGAATTTGACTGAGATTTACACCTACATTTTGTCTGACTCCAAATTTATACGTTTTATGGATTGTATTACCCTGCAGAAAGTGCAGGTAGAAAATCCCAGCCAGAATTAAGAACAAACATTTTGTCTGCTAAAGAAAGGTGAAGCCTTCTTTGTGCTGCAGTAGGGGTGGGTTTGTGAAGCAATGAAACAGTGACTAGATAAAATCAGGGGGAAGTCAATTATGTGGGGCCTTAGCCGCCAGGCAGAGGACTTGAGACTAGATGCCATAGGGAGCTGGAGAGCCAGCTGGTTCGTGGATGGGGGTGGAAAAGATGGAAGTGCTGCCCTGAGCACGTGTGGGGTAGGGTGGGGTGCGGGAAGCCAGCTGGGGAAGCTGCCAGTGAAGAGTGAGGTAAAGTGGTCCTGCGCTGGGGGAAGAGCGAAGAGTCAAAGAAAGGACACGTGGGGGGAGGCTGGTACCGGCGGCCCCACCTCCGAGGTGGTCAGAGCCGCCTCAGCTGCCAGCAGACCCTGCCTGTGACTGATGCCCCAGTGTCCTGGTTTCTCCGCTGTAGAGCTTAAGCTACAATTGGGGTGACACCAGTTAGCAAAATTATATAGGTTTCAGGTGCACAATTCTACAACCCATCATCTGTACACTGTATCGTGTGTTCACCACCAAGTCAAGTCTCTGTCCATCGCCATTTACCCCCAAACCTCCTTCCCCCGTGCAACTGATCAATAATTCTCTCTCATCATTGGTATTTCTGTTTCTCTCTTTCTTTCCCTTCTGCTCTGTAAAGTAAAAATAAAAATTATTTTTTTTAAATACTCAGTAAATACTACCCTGTTTCCCCGAAAATAAGACAGTGTCTTATATTAATTTTTTCTCCCAAAGTTGCGCTAGGTCTTATTTTCAGGGGATGTCTTATCTTTCCATGCGCTAGGTCTTATTTTCGGAGGATGTCTTATTTTTGGGGAAACACGGTAGTACTTAAAGTTCTTTCATACATCATAGTTTATAAAAAATAAACTTGCTCACATATTTATTTCATTTGAACCTGTCAGTCCTGTGAGGTAGGCAGGAAAGGTGTTCTCATCTGACATTAAGGACTGAAGTTGAAAGAGGTGGTAAGTAACTTAACCAAAGTTAATGAATGGCAAATCAAGGACTCAAAATCTGGTGCTCTTTCCCCGAGATTTTTCGGCTGCACATATCAAAACCAAGACGGTGGTAAGGAGCTCTGGCTTTCGTGAATTTGAGAGCAGGTCCTTGATGCAGTGTTTCCTAGCGCCAGCCTACACAGGATAACACGGCTTTCCGGTCTGTGTCATTCAGATTGTCAGACTAGATGGGGAAATGAGAAATGAGGGCCTGTTTAGTGAGTTTTAATAGAGTTAAATTTATTCAACTTAGAGGACTGCCTTTTACTCTAAGGTTATAGTTTTTCTTACTCTTTGGTGTTAACATTTTCTTATGAAATGACGACAGAACAGTTATTATTATTATTTTTTTGTTAACATCTCTAGTTGGTGTAATAGAACTTTGACAAATTACAACTCTAGTGTGATATCAGTATTTTATGTAATAATAGTTTAAGTTTACAGTGTTATTTAGCTTATCTCTTTAAAGCCATAAAAACAGGCACTTGGATTTTTACACAGTTTGGGTTTTGTCTCTTTCTATTTTGTTATTACCCAGGTCACTGATTTTTAGCTCTTGGCAGAAGTCACAGCCATTTTGAGAATCTGATCCCTGTGGATTCCTCTCACTATCTCGAACCCGCAGAAAGCACAGACACTAACAATGATTGGTACAAATTGAGTAATTCGCAAACTGGGCGCTACCTAAGGACCTCAGGTGGTTCTGTTGGAGGCAGCAAGAACATCACCAGGTGTGTTCAACTGGTGGGCTCAGACCACAACCTCAGTACCCGAGTTCCGGCTAGGAAAGAATTCAGAGCCAAGACTCACACTATTTATTTTTTATTTATTTAAACATTTTAAAATATATATTTTATTGATTTTTTACAGAGAGGAAGAGAAAGGGATAGAGAGTTAGAAACATCGATGAAAGAGAATCATCAATCAGCTGCCTCTTGCACACCCCCTACTGGGGATGTGCCTGCAACCAAGGTACGGTACATGCCCTTGACCGGAATCAATCTGGGACCTTTCAGTCCGCAGGCCGACGCTCTATCCACTGAGCCAAACTGGTTTCGGCAAGACTCACACTATTTAGAAAGCCACAGAGGTAGAAGCAATTTGTAGAAGAAATGGGCTTAGGAAACAAGTTACAGAGGCAAAGGAAGGGCCCTTGGAGCTTAGAAGTGAGAAAGGTCAAGGTGATGCACTTGGGGGAGGAAAAGAGGGGAAAGGCCCAGCGTGCTCCCTGGGGGAGAGTGCACTGGATCCTCCTCCCTCCCAAGGGTGGTTAGGGCAGAGATCTTAGGGGAGGTCCCGGAGGAGGATCTTGATAGAGTAATTCAGCTGGCACCAGGGCAGGGGGGCATTATTCAGTGCAGCTGTGGTGTTGGTTTTCTGGTTTGCTGGGCCTGGAGCTGAAATGCAACTGAGACCTAGATGTTATCTCTAGGGAAGAAAGGTCAGGGGATCCAAACCAAGAACTCAGTGATATGCTAGGAGAGAAAAGCTCACCCTGGGGATGAGATCCCAACAATTGTCCATTGCTGTGCATCCGGGCTTTTCACCCTGCTGATCTTCTGTACCTGGCCCATTGACCTTGCTCTGCCTACCAGTTCTGGTTGTTTGCTCATGTAACCCAATTTGTTTATTTGTTTATTTTCATCTTGTTTTACTCTGTTAGTTATTGGGGCTTATACATGGAAGATTGATTTTACAAGAGACTACGTGGAAGGCCGTGACAGAACGCAATGTTTATTTGGAGGTTCCTACATCTTGTTCAGTTTTTCAGCTAAAACTGGTATTTGATGGAAGATTGTAAAATATTATTAGAATATATTATTATCTTGGCAAGGAAGTGGGGAATGAGGACTCATACAATTAGTGGTGAGAGTATAAATTGATGTAACTTTTTCAGAGGGCAACTGGACATATCTATCAACATTTAAAATGCACATATTTGTATTTGTAGGTTGAGACATGTATACAAATATCTTTGTTGGAGCTTTTCACATATGGGCAAACTACTAGAAATACATAAATATCTATTAATATGGAATTGGTTAAATAAATTACAGTATAGTCAAGATGGAATACTATGAAGCCACGAAAAAGAATAGGGTAGCATATTTATGACCAAATGGAATGCTCCCTAGGACAGATCATTTGTGGAAATGCATTTGTAAAGGAGGAAATGCACACAGACTTGGGTGTGGGTATTTCTGGAGTGTACACCGGCAGCTGGTAGTGATGGCTGGCTTGGAGATGGGGATGGGAGGGGCAAGGGTGTGCTGTAGGAAAGATACTTGCTTTTTCTATTTTTTATGATGCCTAAGTAATTTTAATCACATCCTTGTATTATGTATTTGATCTCTTTAAAAGCTAGTTTTTAAAAAAGAATTTATTTTAAAAATTACTATGCAATCTGAGAAAAAGAGGTTAGATGATATTTAGATTAAACTGCCTAAATGAAAGCGGATGATGCACAATGAACAGACTTTTCTCTTTGCCTTCTTTAATGTGAGAACAGGGGCACCTGATGGAGTTAAGAACTGCTAAGTGAATAAATCAAAGGAAATAGTTTTTCACACAGTATGTGGCCAGTCTAAGGAATTTACCGCCACAGGCAGTCCTAGAGTCAAATATTGTGGCTGGAATTTTTTTCTTTTTTGGAAGTCTGGTTACTTATGTCCAGTCATAACATTTGTAGTTATGCAAGAAAAGATAAGGATAATCAAATCTGATGTGCAGGATGTAAGCTGATCATTGCAAAGGAAGGAATTTCTGCCCAACTCCCTTCTTTTTTGGCTTCTCCCAGTGCCTCAGAATAACATTACACAATGAGCTAGGTCCGCTTTGAAGCGTGGACAGTACTTCCTCTGAATCATTAGGTATTATTCATGGCCCAGGGAAGAATTCCAGAGCTGCCTGGGCAGCGAAGCTCTTAAGTCTTTTTTTGCACCCAGGGTGATGGCCCCTTCATTCCAAGTTAAGCATTTTGGCAGGTCGGTCCTCCTGCTGAGGCACCACTCCCGCCATTACCAGGAAAGAACACGTTCAAAGGGAAATAATGGGTTGCAGTTCTTCCCCCGTGGAGTCTGCAATCTTGTATAAGCAACAGATGATTGAGGGAGAGACTGACTAGATATTCAGGAAACAATTCATGCCTTTTTCTCTCTCCTCCTTTGGCTCCAAGTAGTCATGAATCCCTCCAGCAGGGGGTAGACTGAAGACATAAGCCAGTGCTTACCCATCTCATTTAGCCCCATTTACAGGCTTAACATTATTACTGGTCATGTTTACCCACATGAGGAATACTGTGCTCACGCTCTTCTTATGTTTAAAGATCAAGAGTAGAATGTATCAAATTGAGTTGGATTTGAGCAAGTCAATGAGTGTAGAAGAGTATACTATGTCACTATGAGCAAGGTAAGTCTAACTAAACAAAATCCACTGAGGAATGACTCCATTCTGCCCTTCCTGTGGGATCAGATCAAGGCAACCTTAGCGACCAACCACAGGAATGGGAGTACCCTCTATCAAAGGGGTTTCTCCCATATTATGGGATCCAGTAGCAGGCGACTGGGTTTGTTAAGGTGTCCCTTTTGCAGTGCTTTGCTTTGCAGAGCCTTTTCTGCCAGCCGGCAGCTGGGCGGCTCGCAGAAAACACAGTGACCCCGAGCCCATCTGGTGCTGGACACAGGGACGTGCAGCTCGCGTTTCCCACAGACAGGGTTCAAAGCAGTGGGCCCTCCAAACACCTGAGGAAGAACGTTTGTTTCCATCATTGTTATTTGGCTGATTTACATGCCAGAAAGTTCCAGCTGAACCTTTGAAAAACATCTCTCATTACATTTATTACAAGGTTATGTGCCACCTGACAGCCAGGATACGTTCTAAGAAAGTCATTGTTAGGTGATTTCTTTGTTGTGTGAACATCATGGAGTGTGCTTATGCACACCTAGATGGCACAACCTACTACACACCTAGGCTACACGGTGTAGCCTATTGCCCTGTAGGAGAAGCTGTCTTCCTCTGCCCTTCTGGGTTGTTGGCTGAAACATCCTTGTAATCAATGACAGATTAACACCCAAGAAACAAACCAAATAACATATTGACCTCCTGTATACCCAGGAAAATTGAATAACTTGTTAAATGACAGAAGCCACCACCTTAAATACCATCTTCTGCTGAAAAACAGAAGCAATGGGGGTGGGGACAGTCAGTTGTGAGAGGTTACCAGAAAAGAAAAGGCACACTATAACAAAGGTGCATTTGTTACACAGGTTTAAGTCCTTGTCTTCTGCTTTGATGAGTTCCTGGAGATAAGGACACCCCCCTCTTCCTGGTACAGTGAGAGAGACACCCTCACAAAGGAGACTTCTCTGACAAGCATAAGTGTCTTTTACAAGGGTAATCTTGATTTTCAGAGCTTCTCCCATGTCTTCTGTTTCTTAAAATTAACCAGCCTAAAATAATCCTCATACCACATAGACAAGTTTTATTCCCTATAGCTCCTAGACAAGAGACCTATAGAGCATGTTACTATATTGAATATTGTAGGCAAGTGTAACACAATGTTATTTATGTGATGCATTGTACTACAATGGCATGAGGACTGACATCACTAGGCAATAGGGATTTTTTAGCTCCATTATAATCTTAGGAGCTATAGTCTCCTATGTGGTCCTTTATCGATTGAAATGCCATTATATGGCACATGACTATTTTTCCTTTTGTTGCTACCGTGTGCATATCTCAACTTCCAACACTTTTAGGAGACCCATTCCATGTCCAGTGTTGTCCAGTAGAACTTTCTGTGCTGATGGAAAAGTTCTGTATCTGTGCTGCCCGATAGGGTAGCCACATGTGACCATGGAGCACTTAGAATGCAGATGGTGTGATTGAGGAACTGAATGTACATAGGATTTGATTTTAATTCACTATAAACAACAATGACATCTGAGCTTTAGCATTTCTTTTGTCCTCGGCCCACTTTTGACATTAGCATCCCAGCAAATATACAGAAGTGATATAGCCATTTTCTCCCGTCCTAGGCAGAGCACTAGCTCTACGTTTTCTCGTTGAGATTTGAAAGCAAAGTCCTAGCCAGGTAGCTCAATTGGTTAGAGCACCATCCAGATATGCCAAGATTGAGGGTTTGATCCCCAGTCAGGGCACATATAAGAATCAGCCAACGAGTGCATGAACAAGTGGAACAACAAATTGATGTTTCTATCTGGTTGTCTCTCTCTCTTAAAAATCAATAAATTAAAAAATTTAAAAGCAGTAAGATATCACTTTGCTGTTTCCAAATAGTTTTAAAAAAAGTGATAAGTCTTGTCGCCATGCACAGGCTATAGTTTTTACTCAGATCCTGACATGAAGCCTGCGCTCATACCTAATATCTGAATGGCAACCTCAACAAAAATAGTTGTGAAGCCTCTTTTGCTAGATGGAATAACTTTGAGTAAAAAAAAAAATCTGAAAAATCTAATGTTTGCATAGCCAAGATCAACATGGGGTACTGGGAAATTTCATCAGTGTGCCAAGCAACTTCTTGGCAGCAGGGACCATATCTTTTATCTGTTTTCTTAGTTCCTAGCATAAATGTTGATAAGTGCTTCTAAAATGAGTGACTTCGTATGTGAATGGACAAATTAATATGGCTCAGAAGCAATGCTAATAGCATATATAATAAAAGAAGTCTCCTATTAAAGCACCTAGTATGTATCTTTATTAGCGAGTGTGTTCTAGAAACACACAATACAAGTAATGTTTTGGACTTATGGAACAATTAATATAAAGACTGCAAACTCATCTAAACTAGATAAAGAACTCTAAAAAATAAAATGTATCCTACATTTATAAAATCTGAGTCCAGAAAAAAAATTTCCACTACCCACAGAATTTTTACTTCTACTTGATTTAATTTTTTACAATGGCCTTCACCTCTTCCTGGCATTCCCTTTCATCTTGACCTGCTTTTTACCACTCCCTGACAGACATGGCTGCCTCCCTCCCATTGCTCCTGCCCGATTTTTCCATTGCTATGGTCAGGTGTGTTAAGCTACTTTGTCAACTGAATCACAGGGTCATTCCTTTGGCAGATAAGAGAACAAGAGCCTGACTTTTCTGCTTTCACAAGATAACTTCAACTTTCCCTAGTCCCTGTCTGCTTTCCTCCTCATCTTATCCGAGAGGCCATCAGTTTCTTCCCTGTCAGCCTATCTCTGCCTTCAAGCCTTTGCTTTCAAGTTGTACCTGATATCTTATCATCTCAAGTGCTCCAGCCTCATTTCTTTCTTTTTTAATTTTATTTTTAAAATGAATTAAAATATTTTAATTGACTTTAGAGCGCAGGGAAAGAAGAGAGGGAGGGAGGGAGAAAGAGAGAGAGAGAGGAAGAGAGAGAGAAACATCAGTGTAAGAGAGAAACATCAATCGACTGCTTCCTGCACACCCCTACTGGAGATCCAGCCCAAAACCCAGGCCTGTCCCCTGACCAGGAATTGAACCAGCAACATTTTGGTGCATTGGATGGCACTCATCCAACTGAGCCACACCAGCCAGGCACATCTTTATTTCCTTCTTAGGAACAAAACATACTTAAAATACCAACTCATGTACAAGCTTTCTCAATAAACTGCTAAGGAAGAAAACTCAGAGCTCTAGGAAGTATGATGACTGGTTTTAAAATGTACTTGTGGCACTAGCTGGTGATGTTGGTAAGTTACTCACCCTGCCCTAAGGTCACTACTACTTCTGTCAAATGAAGAGGTGACCCAAGTGATCCCTCCACATACTAAAATCTGTGGGATTAGGTGCACCATTTGCTTCCTATTACCTGTCAAAACCCGCGCTAATGATATGCTTTCTATCAATTAATACAGCAAATATATTCTGTAATGAATTAGAAATAATTGTGTACTTAATTTATATAAAATGTACTCTCTCCCCTGCTATACTCTCAGCATATTACCATGAATATATGTATTTAATTTGTGATGGTAATTAAGCTATTATAGTGCAGATTTGCTTCTGTTAATGACAGACTTAACAATTCAGATCAACCCTCCTCAGAGAACAATTTTTTAAATTGGTTGAATACATGAAGCGCTAACATATTAGTGAATAATTATAGGGCCAAGATCTGGGAAAATAAAGAATCACAGAGAAGGAAGCATTTGGGCACTTTTCATGAGAGATTGAAAGCTGAGTAGAGTTTTTGACAAGCTCATAGGACTAGGGCACTAAAAGCTGAGCTTGGGTGTGTCAAGGCAGCAGGTTGGTGTACCTCAACAATGTGGATCTGAAAGGCTCCCACAGGAATGAGAGTGGGAAAAAAATAGACCATCCTTCACATACAGTGTAATTCATCTGTGAATTGACTCAATCTCTCATTGGATTAAGGTCATTGAGATTGCTTGGATTAAGGTCATTGAGATTGCTAGTGTCCCTAGATGTCTGTACAGAGCAAACATATATTTCACTTTGAAGGAATATAGCATCATCCTAGGCCTTAACTTCTCTGCAGATTTTTATATACAATGTCTATAACTCAATATAATATAATCACACCCAGGGAGTTAAGATAATATGATTAATTCCTAAGAGAAACAATAAACAATAATAGAAAGGACTCTGGGGCTCTAGATAATAGCATTATCTTACACAGACTGTAAAATAACTGATTAGTATAGTATTTAAAGAAATAAGATAGGGGTTATAGCAGATTAGATACAGTTGAAACAAGAACTTGTGAAGTGAAAGAAAAATCTTAAAATAATATCCAGAATCAAGCATGGAAAAATAAAGGTTTAGAAAATACAGTGGAGAGCAGGGAATATCATGAAAAATGTAATGTGAGTTTGGAATACTGGAAGGAAAGGAGAGAAAAGAAGACAGAGGCAATAAATGAAGAGAGAATGGCTGAGCATTTTTCAAAACTAATAAAAGACATGCCTAGCCAATGTTGCTCGGTGGCTGAGCGTCAACCTATGAACCAGGAAGTCATATATGCCCAGGTTTGGGTTCAATCCCCAGTGGAGGGAGTACAGGAGGCAGCTGATCAATGATTCTCATCATTTTTTTCTGTCTCTCCCTCTTCCTTCCTCTCTGAAATCAATACAAATATATATTTTTTAAATTGATAAAAGACATAAAGCCATAGATTGCAAAATCATTATAAACCTCAGGTTAGATAAATATAAAGAAAAAAATATAGTACAATTTTACTGAAAAACAAAGAGAAAGAGAAAAATCTTTATAGCAACCCAAATGAGGAACTGATTATCCTCCAAGGATCAACAATAAGACTAACAACTAACTTCTTTACAGAAATAAAAGACAGAAGAATTGCCCCGTGTCAGTGTGGCTCAGTTGGTTGGAGCACTGTCCTGTTTTGTTTTGCTTTTTTAAAGAAGAATAAAATCTCCAACTTTGGAATTCTATGGTCAATAAAAGGAAATAAAGACATTTTCATATGAACAACTTAGAAAATTAATCACAAACAGACCCCAAACAAAGGAAACATCAGAGTGTTTTCAAGCAGAAGAAAATGATTCCAATTCCATAGAGATGGAGGAAGAAATGAAGAATAAAGAAATGGAGAAAATAAGTGTGAAAATAAATAAATGTTCTTTATAAAGTTATTAATGCTATTATTTTGGGGAGGTAAAAACACATAGAAAGATTTTTGAACATCTCAACAACCAAGAGGGGTATAAATAAAATTATTCCAAGGTCTCTTGAATTTAAAAGCAAAGGTATTAATGATAATAGTTTTTGAAAATCAGCATGCTGTAATCCCTGCTGCTAAAAGAATAGTGAAAGAATTGGAAACTTCCAGGTTAACGGGAAAAAAGTATTTTAAAATATTTGAGTCAGTTCCGAAGAAGGCAAAAGAGAAAGGGGTGAGTCCCTACGTTTGGCCCACACGAAAGGGGAGAGACTTACACAAGGGCATCAATACCCTTGGCAGGGCCTTGGGGGCCTCTTAGGGGCTGCCTAGCACAGTGGTTAATCTTTCACAAACACTCCTGAGATAAATACAAGGAGCACATCGCAATGTGTTTTAGGGATCAGCATAAATTTGACACCAAATTCTGACAAGGATGTTACTAGAAAGGAAATTATAGGCCAGGTCTTCATGAGCACAGACACAAAAATTAAATAAAATATTAACAAATTTCATGTAGCAATATAGTAAGAGAACAATATATCACAACATCTGGATGATTAATTGTGTTGTACACTTTTTTGAAAGATAAAGATTATGTGTATTTATTTATTTATTTATTTTAATATATTTTATTGATTTTTCACAGAGAGGAAGGGAAAGAGATAGATAGCCAGAAACATCGATGAGCGAGAAACATTGATCAGCTGCCTCCTGCACACCCCCCACTGGTGATGTGCCCGCAACCAATGTACTGTATATGCCCTTGACGGGAATTGAACCTGGGACCTTTTAGTTCGCAGACCGACGCTCTATCCACTGAGCCAAACCGGTTTCGGCGAGATTATGTGTATTTAAATCAGGACTTACCATTTACTGAACTCTAGGCTAAATGCTAGAGACAGTGAAAATAGAATCGAGGGAGAAATTTTACTTGTTAATCTTCAGCGCCATGCTTGGATCTTAGATAGAGTGCACTATATATAATATATATATATATATATATATATATATATATATATATATATATATATATGTATGTATGTATGTATGTATATATGGTAGTAGCCAAGCACCGATAAGAGTAAATGCTGAAATGAAACCTTGTGCCTGTCTTTAGGGGGAAGTGTGAGCGCTTCGGTGCTGCTGTTCTCACTCTGCTGTCCAGATGCTCATGTTTCCCGGCGCGGCACAACCACACGTCTCCATGGCTTCCTCTCTGCTCACACCACCGCTGCTCACCCATGTGCAAGCCGGCACGTACCCTACACGATCCTCCAAGAGGACAGAACTCCGCTGACCTGACATTTCGAGAGCCCCGAGGTCCTCTGCCGGGCGCCTCTGCTGTGCTCGGGACACAGGCCTGCCTCTGTGATGAGTCAGTCGTCTTATGTGCATGCCGTTGTCCCCTTTGCCCGGCACAGTGGCTGACACCCCGTGAGTGCTGAGCAAATGCTTATTGAAACCACATTAAATAAAACCCAGGTGGTGAGTGGCCCCAGGGGTGCAGCTGTGGATCGGGAGAGCTTATCTTCAGCCCCGGGGTGTGGACTGCCCAGGGGACCATGCAACACCCACGTGAAGACACTTGGAGCATGAAAAAGGTGTTTTTAACGCATGTGCCAGGGCAAACTCAGTCCTCCAGAGGAAGCTGGGGATATGGCCACACTTATGACTCTGTCAGCACAGGATTATCGCAGGTTGCCCCTGAGTTACCGAAGCAGCCCCATCCCTCCTGTGAGCCCAATCCCATGGGACCTGGGAGTGTCTGGTATATATAGCACCACGCTGAGATGGAGGAAGTTCAGGATGAGAGCCGGCTTCCATCCTACATTTCCTCAAGAGTCCCCATGCGATGCAGCAGTGTTCAAGGCTGCGCTCTCCCGTGGGCCCTCCAACTCCTGTGGACTCACCAAGCCTGGTGTCTGGCCAGGTGTGACCCAGGCAGATGTGGGGTCACTAGGTTCCTGTGGCCAGCACTTAGTCTGCAGCATCCTGCTGTTCTCAGGGACACAGGTGTGTGAGGTACAGCACTCACTCATTCTCCCTGTGCTTCTGCCTCAGATGCACAGCCTCCGGCACAAGGCTTCCCGGCTGCTCCTCGGGCTGTTGAAGGGAAAGCACAGCATCTGTGTCACCGCAGGCACTTCCGGGCCACCGCCAGGAGGGCTCCCTGATGGCCTGCGGATAAGCTCAGGAGACAAATGTCTTGGTAGACTGGAGACTTCCTAGAATGTGGAGCCTGACAAAAAGGGAGATGAATGACAAAGATATAACTTTGCAATTAAAGAAAACAGTACCCCCAGCACCAAAAAATACTTTCCATGCTGTGTAAGTAGTACATAAACATTGCAGCTGATTACCACTCGATAAACTATTAACTTCCCCACGTCTTTGATAGGAAGGCTGTGCGGTGAGATAAAGCAGGGGCGCGCTATGGAGGACAAACATCTCGGCATCCAACAAACCTCAAACTGTTTCTTTTTTTTGTTTTCAAGACTGGTTGCTATTTCCTCCGTGACTCTTGTTTATTAACGCGTTGACTCATCTAGAGTCCAGCGCCCCGTTTGCACACCAGAGAGATGGACTTGCACATCTGCCAAGTGGAGTCCGAGGGGGAGATAACAGCCCGCGACAACAATGGTCTTCCTCAGTCTGCCGGCCAAAAACTCTTGGCAGAGTGGGCTGCGCATAACTTATCATCGCTGCCCGAAAGATCTGAGGTTCTGGAAGCACAGAGTGGGTGTTTGCCAGACAGAGATAATGGGCAGGATGCGACGGAGAGCCAGACGCACTCTGGAAGTCAGGGCTACACCTGGCAGACGCTGAAAAGGAAAATGGGATGAAGCAGCCAATCAGCACATGGTTTCCCGGTTGCCCAGTCCTTGCTGTCAACACAAGCGAATGTTCTTAAGTGAGCCAAGAGGACTGAGCTCAGTCCCGAGTTGTGTAAAGAATACTTAAAGGTTTGTGCCACAGGCAAGAATTCCTACAGCTGTGATTTTAGTTTTAATCCTCACTCAAGGGCATGTTTTTATTAAATTTTAGAGAGGAAGGGCTGAGGCAAAAAGAGAAGGAGAGAGGAAGGGAAGGAGGGAGGGAGAGAGAGAGAAAGAGAGAGAGAGAGAGAAAGAGAGAGAGAGAGAGAGAGAGAGAGAGAGAGAGAGAGAGAGAGAGAGAGAGAAACATCCATCAGTTGCCTCCCAGGGATTGAGCCTACAACCTAGGTATGTGCCCTAACTGGAAACTGAACCCACAACCTTCTGTTGTACAGGACAATGCTCCAACCAACTGAACCACCTGGCCTGGACCCCTAGCTGTAAATTTTTTGAAGAATGCTTTAAATTGTAGTTGACATACACTATTACATTCGTTTTAGGTGTATGTCACAGTGATTATTCATACCACTTACAAAGTGATTACCCCTGTATGTCTTGCACCCACCTGGCACCACACAGCTATTACAGAATTATTGATTATATTCCCTGTGCTATACTGTGACTGTATTTATAACTGGAAGTCGGTACTTCTTAATTCCTCCACCTTTTTCACCCATCTCCCTACCCTACCCTCTTTCATCTGGTCACCATTAGTTTGTTCTCCAAATCTATGAGTTTGTTTCTGTTTTATTTCATTTGTTCATTTATTTTGTTTTTTGATTCCAGTTATAAGTGAAATCATATGGCATTTGTCTTTCTCTGTCTGACTTATTTCATTTAGCATAATGCCCTCTTGCTCCATCCATGTTGTAGCCAATGGGAAGATTCCATTTTTTTTTTTTTTAATATGTACCACATTTTCTTTATCCTTTTGTCTGTTGGTGGATACTTAGGCTGCCCCCATGTCTTGGCTATTGTAAATAATTATTGTAAATAATATTGCAATGAATATGGATGGGCACATCTCTTTTTGAATTAGTGTTTTCAATGTCTTTGGATAAATACCCGGAAGTGGGATTGCTGGGTCATATGGTAGTTCTATATTTAATTATTTGAAGAATCTTCATAGGTGTGATTTTTATCTTTTAAATTTATTTTTAAATATTTATGTATTTCAGAGAAAGAGCAGAAGGTGTGTGGGGGGGGGGGGAAGAGGGAGAGAGTGAGAGAGGTTTGTTGCTCCACTTATTTATGCATTGATTAGTTGATTCTTGTATGTGCCCTGACTATGGATCAAACATACAACCTTGGCATTCCGGGCCTACACTCTACCACTGCACTACTCTGCCAGGGCGAGGTGTGTTTTGTTTTGTTTTAATGCAAGCAACTCTCCTAGAAGAGAGGATCTGTTCATTTTCAGTTGCTCTTGTTAAAAACCACATGACTGTATGCCAAGGTGAGGTTTTCATAATCTTATAAATCATCTCAATTGCTGACACATCCTTCGTTCTCAAAGGATGGCTCTGTAACGAGAGAGGCAGTTGAATACATCTGAGATTTGTCCTGCTTATTCTGATGTCCTGCTTATTCTAAACAGCATCTGAAACCAGTCTTAACTGCTCTCCTCGCCACAGGCCTAGAGAAGCACGGATGATGCAGATGGCTTTGCGGCTTCAACTCGAGCCGTTCAAGGCATGAGGCAATTTCTGTTGTCAATCTGTGATGCAAATGTCCTTCGTTGCCTCACAGAAAGCTTTAGGATAATGACGGAGACAGTGACAGAGGAATGAGTGTTTTTGTGTAAGTTCAGTCAGCACTGCACTATAAGTTACTTAAACTAGGCAGCCTCACACCAGTCCTGTACAGCCGCTGCCAACCTGAGGGCCATGGAGAGCAAGGAAGCTGAGTTCTGTTTCATAATTTTTCAAAGTCACAGAATTTGTTCTTCAGCAGTGACTCAGAGCAAATGTCAAGGCTTGCTGAGCATTGGAATTTTGATACGTAATAGATATTTACATAGTGATTTAAGATTCTGTCTGAATGCTCCCATCTCAAAGCTAAGTGACTTAACTGTGTGTCAATGCAGTATATCCCTCCTCACCTTATACCTACTCCTGCTCTGACAGTTATCATAAACTGCTCAGTATCATCTCCAGAAGTATTTATCAGGCATCTGTCACATTATGTGCTAAGTCACCTAAAAAAAAAATACCTCCAGATTTTCCTTTTTCTTACTGTGTGGATGGGCTAGTTTTTATATGTTGATCATTCCAACCCTCTGAAGAGAGGGGTCTCAGCAGAAGGTCTTACCTCAGTAGAGGCCAGGTTGACTGCCTGTCACACGCACACTTTCGGGAAGGCTTTGGCAGGTGAAGGTGAGGCTTGGCTCCGATTGCTCAGGCGTGGGTGAGGGCCACAGCCTTCCGTCATTAGTCTCCTGTGCTGAGCCACCTGAGCTCAGTCATAGCCACCTCCGTGCACTGCGCAGTTCACTGATTTAATATCGAGAACTCGGAGAAATCTCAAGGTCAGGAAGGCATAAGATGACTTACTGGTTATGAGGGGATCTTTGGGCACTGAGCCCTAAACACAGAATTCTGAATTGTGTGGCTCTGCCTCCCACGGGCCAGCCATCTGGAAGGCAGGTGGGCCGCCCAGGGTCCGGGGCCTGAGGGCTGTGTTCTGCGTCTCCTCCACAGAGCAGGACAGACCTAGGGGTGACAATACCTGCTCACTCCATGGGAGGCCTGCAGTTTAGGTGTATACACATGAGACAACACTGATTTCTGTCTATGTAAGCTATATTAATGTATGATTAGTGAAGAATTATTTTCCAAAACTCAGTTAATGTGGGGAAAGAAGTCTTTTTTAATTTTTATTTTCAGAATGCTTACTGTGGAATAATATAAGTCCCTGTCTTATCTCAACCACTTTACCCCCAACCTAGACATTTTATTACAAACAGTTATGTTTTGAGACAGTAATATTCTGAAACAGCTAGCTGATTAAAGAAAAAGTAATTTTATTGAATGCATTTAGGAAAAATCATCAGAAATTTAAAGAGAAGCAAAGACAATCTTAATTACTACAATATCACCATATTTTTTTTTTCAGTTCTAAGGTGAACATTATTTTTTACATGTTACATTTTCTGAACTGGATAGTATCTTACAAAACATACCTATATTTAATGTGGTAATATTAATTTTTCTATCCCATATTCTCCCCAAATCAGTGGCATCTTAGAATTATAGAAATGAAGAGGTCAGGAATTAGCAGAGGTAAATTTTCCCACATTTCTCCATCTGTAGTTTTTCATATTAAAGTTTAAAGATCCAGTGTTTTTCTCTTTGATTAAATGATTCTCCTTAAAGCAGTATCCCATCGGAGGGTGGTCATCCTACTCTATATTTCTTGGGTAAAATGTAAGCAAAATTATTACCCATTAAAGGCCTGGTGCACAAAAATTCATGCTTGGCGGGGAGGGGGGTAACAGGGAGTGGGGAGGTGTCCCTCAGCCTGGCCTGTCCCTTCTTACAATCTGGGACCCCTCGGGGGATGTCTGACTGCTGTTTTAGGCCTGTTCCAGCAGAGGGATTGGGCATAAACCAGCAGTTGGACATCCCTTTTGCAATCCGGGACCACTGGCTCCTAACTACTTACCTGCCTGCCTGCCTGATGGCCTCTAACTGCTTGCCTGTCTGCCTGATTGCCCCTGACTGCCTCTGCCTCGGCCCCACTGCCATGGCTTTGTCTGGAAGGACATCCAGAATGACATCTGGAAGGTCGTTCAGCTGTCTGGTCTCCTTAGCATATTATGCTTTTATTATTATAGATTACTAGAGGCCCAGTGCACAAAATTTGTGCACGGTGTGTGTGTGTGTGTGTGTGTGTGTGTGTGTCCCTCAGCCCAACCTGAACCCTCTCCAATCTGGGACCCCTCAGGGGATATTCGATTGCTGGGCCTAAACAGGCAGTCAGACATCCTTCTCACAATCCTGGACTGCTGGCTCCCAACTGATCACCTGCCTGCCTGCCTGATTGCCCCTAACCACTTCTGCCTGCCAGCATGATCACACCCTAACCACTCCCCTGCCAGCTTGATAGATGCCTAACTGCTCTCCTGCTGGCCTGATCATCCCCAACTGTCCTCCCCTGACAGCCCGGTCACCCCCAAATGCCCTCCCTGCATATTCCCTCTTTATTAGATAGGGTTTTTTCTTTAACATATTGTACAGCCCTAATTGGTTTGAATCAATGGATGGAGCAATAGCCTGCAGACTCAAGGGTCCCAGGTTCGATTCCAGTCAAGGCCATGTACCTTGGTTGGGGGCATATATCCAGTGGGGACTGTGCAGAAAGCAGCTGATCAATGTTTCTCTCTCATAGATGTTTCTAGCTTTCTATCCCTTTCCCTTCTTCTCTGTAAAACATCAATGAAATATATATATTAAAAAACAGCAACATTTAAGATTTCTCTATTTCTACCTGGCTAGTGTGACTCATTGGCTGAGAACCAGGCTAGGCCGGGAGGGGATCTCTGCGTGGATGTGGAGACCCCAGGCTGGGGATGTGGACCCAAACTTCCACTTGGTGCTAAAGCGTTTCCACCCCACCCCCAGCTACTTGGCGCCTGCTCTCATAGGCTCTGAATGGCCAGGGGGCGTTCTGGGACCCCCTGCCACTCAGGACCCAAACACGGGCCTATAGGCTAGAAGCAGCCTGGGTCTGGAGGATGTTCCTGTTGCCTGGGAAACCCAAGCCTCCCTCCTGCTCTTCGTGGCCGTAGCCATCTTGGTTGGGTTTATTTGCATACTCGCTCTGATTGGCTGGTGGGTGTGGCTTGTGAGTGTAGTGGAGTAATGGTTAATTTGCATATTACTCTTTTATTAGGTAGGATGATATTTACAATTCCTTATTTACTCAGAATGGTGAGAAATGAAATATAAAATGTGTGTAATACACGTGTCCATACTGCAGGCAATGTGTAAATGCTACATTTCCACCCTAAGTGAGTATCCTGCAACTCAGTTCTTACACCAGTAACCTTGAGTTGGGGTCACACTTTACAGGTGTCAGGGCTCAGTCTCACAGACTGCTGGTGCTTCAGACACCAGCTGAAAGTCTCAGGGCACCCCCATTTCTGCCTGAATGGTTATAAGTTTAAGGTTCCCATGCCCCTCTCAGGTTTGATAACTTGCAACAGTAGCTCGTAGAACTCAGGAAAGCAGCATACTTATGATTACAATTGTGGTATAATGGGTACAAATCATGAGCAGCCAAATAGGAGAGACGTACAGGGCAAGGTCTGAAGGGTGTGGACACGGTGCTTCCATGCCTTACTTTGTGGAAGCAGGGGCTGCCTCCTGGCCCATCAATGTGTTCACCAACCAGGAGCTCCACTGGGCCTCAGTGTCCAGAGTTTTCACTGAGGTTTCATTGCTACTTAGGGTTGATTAAATCTTTGGCCCCGTGATTGAACTCAGTCTTCAGGGCCACTCCCTGGATCTTGGGCTGGTCCAAAATCCCAACCCTCTACTCACAAGGCTAGTCTTTCTGTTGACCAGCCCCCATCCTGAAGCATCTTGGGTCATCTTATTAGCACAACAAAGACACCTGTCACTCTGAAAATTCCAAAGGTTTTTGAAGCTCTGGACCAGAAATAGGGAACCAAGACCAGATATACAGTGTCTATCATACCAGGGGCCATAGTTCAGATTTTATGTGAGGTTCTTATTTGTGTCTGATGCTTACCTTGCTGCTGGCTTGCTTCAGGCTGCTGGTCTCTGCGGGATGTCTTGCTGCCATCTGCAGTTCAGAAAATCCAAAATTCTGCTTGGCTTCACTCACCCAAATTAGCTTGCCCTAAATTTCCATAATGATTAATAGAAACCACTGTCTTCCTGGTTTTAAAGCTCTACCTCTCAGATCCTTCTTTGACTTTCTCCTGCCACCAAAATTTCCTGTAAATCTTGTCTGATCACATTATTTAGGTCACTTTCCAGCCTTTTTCAACCTAGGCCTTCTGATAATGTGTTGAAAAAAAAAAGTTGAGAAAAAAAACAAACAAAAGCAAACAAGGTGGTTAAAATCCAGACAACATTAAACTCTATACACTTCTTCACTTTGTTTGTCCTCCCAGAGATTCTCATATGTTCCTGCTCGTTGAGAATTTCTGGGATGGATTATAGTTGAATCATAAATATGATTTGGTCATCTTGCCCCTTTCTGGAACAAAGATCATCAGTATTTCCAGAGAGCCTGTTCCCTGTGCCCTTGAAGGCACTGTCACCAGATACCTTGCAATGCCGGTCTTGGGATTTAAACCTAAGGTAGGACTGGGTAGCCTGGGCATGGCAGAGAGAGCTGGCAGACAGTAGGTGATCACAGGTTGCAAACAAGCTAATATTCTTTTCCCTTTTCTTTTCCTTGCTATCCTATTCCATAGATCCCACAAATCAAAATTTCCTGACCCACTTCTTTAGTGCATCCATTCACTCATTTGACCCTTCATGTATTCATTCATTCAATAGCCTCTTGAGCGCCTCCTCTAGGCCAGGCATGGTGGCAGTGCCAGAATAGAGCAGTGGTTACCAAAACACAGGCCCTGCCTCTGAAATCCCAGACTAGTGGCAGGGCCAACAGGCAAGTAAACATATACAGATCACTTCAGATTGTGTACACGCTGTGAAGATAACATTACAATAAGCTAAAGTGATAGGCTGGGTGTTCAGAGAAGCCCTTTCTGAGGAAGCAGCATTTAAGCCAAACCCTGAATGGTTGACGTTTTGTCTCTCTCCTCTTTCCCAGTAGCAACCATGGGTTTCACTTTTATTCCCATATACAGGGAGGAGAAGGGAGAATTCTAGGGTCACCCTGCATGGAAGCCAGGGGTATGTGGTCCTTGAGAACATGGGATTTACAGACAAATAGGACCACAAGGGGCCATTTGATGTTAAGTCTGAAATTAGAGAAATTGAACCAAAGTTTGTTCAGCTTGAGTTTGCTCTTGGTTCGCACCAGGGAAACCCTCTTCCCGGAGAAAACCTCGCATCCTTTTCTGAACGTTCCATGTGGGAAAACCTCATGCTCAAGTCGCTGTGTCCTCCTGCCTTGCTTCCCACAGTGTCCCCCCAAAGGCCTCCAGGAGTCCATATTGGTTTCCTGCTGGAGTGAGAGCTCAGGAATGAACGGCCCTGCTTCCGCTCTTTTAGGTTCCGTGGCTCGCTCTCTCTCTCTCCTCCCTCCACTCGCTCCATAAATAAACCTTCCTTCTGTTTATGTAGGGTAGTGAGTGAGTCTATTTTCACAGCACACAAGGTCACAGTCAGCCTAAGTCCCCCCCCCCCACCCCCTGGAGGTGTCCTGCATTCAGGAGTCTTGGTGGGGAGCGCCCCTCCAGGGACCGATGCCGACAGGCGCGGCAGTGACAGTGAAATGTGCAGAATGTTTGTGGGCAGGGAGCACTCAGCAGGCATATGTTGCCTTTTCAGAGGCAGCAACCCCTGGCTGACTGAATGCCTTATTATGAAGTCATGCAAGGAGGAAAAATCACTTTTGGACTGAAACCAAATGTGGGAACTTTCAACACTAAAGGCAACTTTCTCACAATATTTTATAAGTAGCTCTGTTTTATATCCGGCTTAGAGATAGCTTTTGTTATAGTTCTTAACTCTAACCCATTTGAAATACAGCTGTATTGATTTCTTGTCATCTGCTTGGATCCACCAGACAATGATGAGCTTAATCCAAATGAATGTAATAGATTATAAAGTACTTTTTGTACACACTTGTGTCTGGAAGGTCTGGAAACTCATCTGGGCTCTCCATTCCTTTTCCTCCATCGAGCGCCCGCTCTCGGTGCTCCCCACACGGGGCCATCACCTGGTACAGCCTGGTAAGACTATCCCTCCCCGCCTCCCTATCTCCTTCTGTTCTCTGAGAAATGAAAGTGGAAAGAAACAAATGGAAAATGTTCTCACTGGTGTTTCCTAGGGATAAGCTGGGCTCTTGACAGATGCTTTACCTGCCAGCTGCTGCTACGCTGATGGCTCCATCCAGGTGAACCACAGGGAAAGAGAAAGTCAGCAGAGCACTGTCTGAGATACACTACAGCCGGTTTTGTAAAGACTTCTTTAACTATCAGGAGTAGCCGGCTGGTGGATAATTAAATTAAAAGTGGCCCATAGAGAGCACACTGCATGCAAGAGGATAACTAGCATCAGCGCAGGGAGTGAAAGCAAACAAGCCTGCAATTCCCAAGGCTCCTCTATCCACAGAGGCCTCCGGGATTCATTAGCTCCCGAAGCTCTGTGCCAGCATTGAACAGCTCTAGCAGACGCTTCTTTCCTTTATTGAGCTGAAATTTCTCTCTACCCCCTGGGAATAGCTGTGTCTGTTAGAGGGCATACAGAATAGGCCCAATTTTTCTTTGGCTTGAAAACACCATTCTGCTTATCACTAGGTTAAATGCATTGATTTAAGTGAATAATTTTCATACGAAGTTTTTTCAGGCCCCTCACCAGCTGCCTTTGCCCTTCTGAATTCTTCCCCATTTCTCCCTGTCTCTCTTGTGCTGTTATGCTCTAAACCTCTTCTTTCAGTGCCTTCTCACTTCTTGCTTTAATCTCGCACTTCCCTTCCACCATGAACTCTTCTGGACCCCTTTCCTCTGATGAAACTCTAGGATAGCCACTAGATGTTCCCTTCACCTTTTAAGTTTGATAAATGGCTCTCCTCCTTTTATAATAACCACCACTGGTATTCCTAAAAGCATTGATGACGTGTATGTGCAAATTGGAATACATATTCTTGGTGTAATTCGTAATTCATATGTATTTTTATATGTTTTTATTGATTTGATAGAGAGAGGAAGAGGAGAGAGAGAAACATTGATGAGAATCATTGATCAACCCCCTACTGGGGATTGAGCCCCAAACCTGGCCCTGGGCCAGGAGTTGAACTGTGACCTGGTTCATGGATCAGTGCTCAACCACTGAGCCACACTGGCTAGGCAATAATTCATATGTATTATTCTCTGTGTTTTCATACCCAGAAAAGGCAGTCTATAGGATAGTTCTTCCAGACAGAACTTGCCCATGATACAATATCCTATGTCCTATGATACAATAATGGTATTATATTTTTATACTAGGGGCCCGGTGCATGAAATTTGTGCACTGGGGAAGGGTCCCTCAGCCCAGCCTGCCCCCTCTCACATACTGGGAGCCCTCAGGGGATGTCCTACTGATAGCTTAGGCCCACTCCCTGTTGGGAGCAGACCTAAGCCATAGTCTGGGCTCCCTTTGCAGGAGGCGCCAGCCCCATCACCCCTCTGCTGCAGCCACTGCCAGCCACTGCAGCCATCAAGATGTTTCATCAACACAGACTTCAGTCCCTTCACCTCAAGTAACTGAGGAGATTGACCCACTGGGTCATATAGGACACCAAACACACTTGGTGCTCCCCTTTGTGGACTGTGTGTACAGCCTTGTTGTGGTTAAGTCTTGAATGTTGTTGGTATCATTGGAAAGAATTGATCCCCAGGCCAATTGGATATATCAGCTGGGTCTACTCTGGAATACCTTCTGTATTGGAGACAGTCTTATAGGATCAGACTTGCAAAACTTCAAAAGCCTCTGTGCTCAGCTTGGATGGTGTGGAGTCTCAGGGTTGAGCCATCAATTTTGACTTCCCATCAGCCCTGCCCTCACGTGTGCGCCTCAGACCTCTGCCTTCCAGGTATCCCCTGAGTTTGACAGTCCAGATTCCCCCTGTAAGAGCATGGGTTCCCCAGAGGCTCTCTCAGAATTAGGTTGGGTTTCTGTAGTCTGGAGCTTCTGACTCCTTCCACTATGCGGAGGCTGTGGCAACCTCCACAGTCCAACCCCTCTTCACTTGCGTGCACCTGTAGACCCTGCCCACTCTGGCTCCTGGCTCCCCTAAGTCTCCCAGTCTCTGAGTTTCTGGGTGCCTTTCTCTACAGTCCAGACTCCACCCATATGAGCCTGGGTCCACGGAGTTTTGGCCGGGGCTGGGGTTCAGTGCAGTTGGAACTGGGGTTCAGTGCAGACAGGGGGCTTCCTTTCCTCTCACATCAGCCAGGCACTTGGCCACCCTTTCTCTCTGTGCGCGAGCGTCTCCCTACCTCAGCACTTTGCGGCTCCCGGGATCCTCTTCTTCTTTCTAGTTGTAGATTTTTCCACTCAGCCAGCTTTTCTGTGGTTTTGGATGATGTCTGTTCTGTCTTTTAGTTGTTGTTTTGAAATTGTTGTGAGAGGCAGCAGCTTAGGTGCTTAGCCTGGCCGCCATCTTGGTTTCTCCCATTATTATTATATGTACTTTCACCTCAAATCCTAACCTTCTTCAATATAATCAGGAGTTTTAAATTAAGATGACTGTTATTTTAAAGTTTTTATAGGTATATTTATGTTAATTTTCAAGTGCTATGTTTCACATTTGCCTTGAGTTTAGCAACTAATTTTTTGGGACAGTATTTTTCACAACTCTGTCTTTATCTGCCTAGGTGCTTATAGCTAATGCTTTTGGTCTCTAGTTTTCATCTTTTAAAAAATTTTTTATCTCTTAGTCAACTAAATAGACTATTCTTCCAAGTAATTTTTTTCAAGAGGCAGTGAGTATGGTGCATGTTTAAATCAGAGGTAGCTTTACCATATCGCTCATAAATTTAAGCTTCATCTTCTCACTTGTAGTGCCCTCCCAATATTCCACCTCTAAAGTTGAATTCATAATACTACATATTTTAAAGAAGTTCCCCCAATTGTCTTAATTTTATGTCTTTTATTTCAAAGAAGAAGGGGGGGGGGAGAGAGAGAGGTAGAAACAGCAATTATGAGAAGGAATCATTGATCAGCTGCTTCCTGCAGGCTCCATATTGGGGATGGAGCTCGCAACCAGGGCACATGCCCTGACTGGGAATCAAACCCTGACTTTCTGGTTCATAGGTTGGTTCTCACCCCTGAGGCACACAGGCTTGGCCCAATAGTTTTAATTTTAGATTCCACAAAACCTGGATTTGCCCTGATTATTATTCATTAATTGCTGATTATACTGGTATTCATCTGTTACTTTCACGTGGGAGACTTAGATAAAATTAAAATATACATATTGATTTCAGAGAGGAAGGGAGAGGGAAAGAGAGATAGAAACAGCAATGATCAGAGAGGATCATTGATTGACTGCCTCCTTCAATCCTTTCCACTGGGGATCGCCTGGAACCGGGCATGTGCCCTTACCAGGAGGAATTGAGGACCCTTCAGTCTGCAGGCCTATGCTCTATCTGAGAGGGTTAGCTTGAAATGCAGGCAGATAAGGCAGGGGTCCAGTGGAAAACAAAGGCAGGTGGAACATAGGCAGGGACAGACACGGAAGTTTGAGCAGCCTAATCACAGGAACCAACCACGCAGAAATAATAAAATATTTTTGGATATAGAGCAGGAGTCATGAGAAAACAAGAGAGAGCCTTCAGTAAATAAGGTGTACAAACACATAAAAACGGAGTAAGGTCAGCATATGAACAGAGAAAGAAAACATAGACACAGGGAAAGTGTAGGTCCGTTGCTGGGCAAAAACAATCAAGGGAATCAATCAGGTGATGACATAGGTAGACACAGAGCAGGCTTCCAGCAAATATATACCCCTGGACTATAGGCTTTAACGGGCAGCCCACTATTGCCTGAATCTGATTGTAATAAATTTTCCACACTTTTGCTTAAATCTTCAGGTCCATGGAGCTCATTCTTCAGCATCAGGAGACACAATCCCGGTGAGAAAAAACCTCGGCTCACCGTTCTAGTCATCATATCCACTGAGCCAAACCATCCAGGACAATACCCAAATTTTTAAACCTTTCTGGGAAATATATTTTTTTCTATCTGGAATCCATGTGAGATTTTTTTATTCTTGTAATTAAAAAACTTTGCTATATTATGTCAGCCCACCACCACCACCCACTAGCCCTGGGCTTTTTCTTTCAGTTGTTATTCTTCCTAAAGGATCATAGAAAGACAGCCGTGGGTTCAGAATGGGAGACTTATTCTGGTTGTCTGAAGTAGAAGAACCAAGGAGTTTTTGACCAGTTCTTAGAGTCTACGTCTCTATTCCAAGTTTCAGCCAGTAGGATAGGGATGGCATTTTGGCGTATCTTCTTCCAAATATGGTAGAGCTGCCATCACTATAAGGAGCATGCTTATTTTTTTCAGCCTAGCTCCACAAAGCCTATAATTTGTGGCAAGATCACCCAGACTATTTTCCTAAATAACAGTTTTACTGACATAACTCACATAATATATGACCCACCCCTTTAAAGTGTACAATTCCAAGTTTTTTTTTTTATATATTCACAGATATGTGCAACCACCACCACAATCATTTTAGAACATTTTCATCACATCAATAAGAAACCCCATCCCCCTTAGCTATCACCCCCTATCCATTCAATCCCCCAATCCTAAGCAACCACTAATCTACTTTCTGTATCTATGGATTTGCTTTTTTTGGAATTTTATATAAATTATATCATGTAACATGCAGTCTTTTGTTACTGACTTCTTTAGTATAATGTTTTCGAGGTTCATTCATGTTGTAGCATGTATCAGTACTTCATTCCTTTTTTGGCCAAATGGCATTCCATTGTATGAATATTACCACATTTTGTTTATCCATTCTTCAGTTGATAGACATTTGGGGTGGTTTTCCCCCCTTTCCACTACTCTGAATAATGCTGATATAAGTTTTTATAGACACATGTTTTCATTTCTCTTGGATAGACACCAATGAGTGGGATTTCGTAGCTATATTCTAAATCTGTGTTTAACCATTTGTTTTCCAAAGTAGCTGCACCATTTTGCATTTGCACAACCAGTTTAGGAGATTTCTGATTTCTTCACATCATCAGCACTTTTTATCTGACTTTGGTTTATGGAGATTCTGTGGGTGAGAAGTTATTTGAGTTGTAAGAGTTCTTTCTATATTCTAGATACTAGTCTGTTATTAAATATGTGATTTGAACATATTTTCTCCCATTCTGTGTGTCAGATTTTCACCTTCTTAATATTTGCCGGGGCTGACAGCAGCCCCTGAATGATGGATGAACAGTTTGACTGTGGCGGAGAGGTCTAAGGGAAGACCTGACTGTCAGCAGCCATGCAGCCTCCATTGTCTGCCTCGTTAGACCTTTATTGGAATTTTTATCTTTAGATACAATCATTAGGGTGAGTAATCTTGGGAGGACACATGTGTTTACATTATCCCCTAGGCAAGGGCATCCAGGGATTAAGCATAAGGGTTCCAGTTTACACCCAGGGGTCTGCATATACAGGCTTGTGTGGAAGGTCAAGGAATAATTAGGGGCGCCGCCTTTGACACTCCCCTAAGTTGGAATTCCAATAAACAGGGCAGGTGGCTTTCCACACACTCCCCTTTTATCAGAATATCCTCCTTACAACTTTCCAACCAAGTCTCATGTGCTCCCCAACAGATATTGTCATTTGAAGTTTTTTTATTTTGATAAAAACCTATTTATTTATTTTTTCTTTTGTTGCTTGTGTTCTTGGTGTCCTAACCAAGAACCATTGCCTAATTAGAGGTCATGAATATTGATGCCCATGCTTTCTTGTAAGAGGTTTAGTTGTAGTTCATATATTCATGTCTTTGGTCCATTTTGAGTTATTATTTTTATGTAGTGTGAGGAAAGGGTCCAACCTCATTTTTTTGCATGTGAAAATCCAGCTGTCCTGGTACCATTTGTTGAAAAACACACAAAACTATTCTGTTTGTATTGAATTGTTTTGGAATCCTTGTAAAAAATTAATTGACCTTAAATATAAAGGGCTATTGTAAAATCTCTATTTTGTTCAATTGATCCATATGTATGATCTTATGCCAGTACCACACAGTGTTGATTTCTGCAGTTTTGTAATCCTATATAATAAAAGAGTAATATGCAAATTGACCATCACTCCAACACACAAGATGGCCACCACAAGATGGCCAGCAGGGGAGGGCAGTTGTAGGCCATATGGCCTACAAGGGAGGGCAGTTAGGGATGACCAGGCCTGCAGGACAGAATAGTTGGGGGGACCAGGCCTGCAGGGGAGAAAAGTTAGGGGCAACCAGGCTGGCAGGGGAGGGCAGTTAGGGGTGACCAGGCCTGTAGGGGGGGAGCAGTTAGGGGCACCCAGGCTGGCAAAGGAGGTAAGTTAGGGGTGAGTGGGCCAGCAAGGGAGAGCAGCTGGGAGTAACCAGGTCTGCAGGGAAGGACAGTTATGGTTATCAGGCCTGCAGGGGAATACAGTTAAGGGTGACCAGGCCAGTAGGGGAGGGCACTTGGGGGCAATCAAGCTGGCAGGGGAGTGGTTAGGGGTTAATCAGGCTGGCAGGCAGAAGTGGTTAGGGGCAATAAGGCAGGCTGGCAAGTGAGCGGTTGGGAGCCAGCAGTCCTGGATTGTGAGAGGGATGTCCCGGAATTGGGCCTAAATGGGCAGTCAAACATCCCTCGAGGGATCCCAGATTGGAGAGGGTGCAGGCTGGGCTGAGGGACACACACATGTACCCCATGTATGAATTTAGTGCACTGCCCACTAGTATTTTATAAGTATAATAACCAGGAAATGTTAGTCTTTTAACTTTCTTCTTTTTCAAGATTGGATATAGAGTTCAAAACCATGGTCATAAGGTCTTTCAAGAATTTTCTAGAAAAGGCCAATAAATTTAGCAATACTCTTGAGGATATTAAAAAAGATCAACTAGAAATTAAGCATACACTGACTGAAATAAAAAGTACTATACAGAGATCTAAGAGCAGACTAGAGGATCATAAGAATCAAGTCAAAGATTTTAAATACAAAGAAGCAAAAAGCACCCAACCTAAAAAACAAAAAGAAAAAAAGAATCCAAAAATATGAAGATAGTATAAGAAGCCTCTGGGACAACTTCAAGCATACTGACATCAGAATTATGGGAGTGCCAGAAGAAGAGAGAGAGCAAGATACTGAAAACCTATTTGAAGAAATAATGACAAAAATTTCCCCCACCTGGTGAAAGAAATAGACTTACAGGTGCAGGAAGTGCACAGAACACCAAACAAAAGGAATCCAAAGAGGACACACCAAGACACATCATAATTAAAATGCTAAGAGCAAAAGACAAAGAGAAAATATTAAAAGCAGCAAGAGAAAAACAGTTAGTTACCTGCAAGTGAGCACCCATATGATTGTCAGCTGATTTCTCAACAGAAACTATGCAGGCCAGATGGGAGTGGCAAGAAATATTCAATGTGATGAATAGCAAGAACCTACAACCAAGATTATTTTACCCAGCAAAGCTATCATTCAGAATTAAAAGGCAGATAAAGAGCTTCACAGATAAGAAAAAGCTAAAGGAGTTCATCACCATCAAACCAGTATTTTATGAAATGCTGAAAGGTATTCTTTATGAAGAGGAAGAAGAAAAAGGTAAAGATAAAGATTTTTATGAATAAAAAATACATCTCTATAAAAAAGTGAATCTAAAAATCAAGTGAATTTAAAAAAAAAAACCCGATAAACAAAAAAACTGGTAAATATAATAGAAGCAGGGGCATAGAAAGGAGTGGACTGATAATTCTCAGGGGTGAAGGAGTGTGGGGAGTGCAGGAAGAGACTGGACAAAAATCGTATACCTATGGATGAGGACAGTGTTGGGGGGAAGGGGAAAGGAAGGGCAGAGAATGGGGTAGGAACCAGGTGGAGGGGAGCTATGGGAGGAAAAAAGAGGAGTAATTGTAATAATCCGAACAATAAAGATTTATTACATTAAAATTTTTTTTAAGTTTTTGGACTAATATATTCAATTATGCTTTCTGCTTCTTTCTCTCTTCCTTTCCTTTTAGGAATCCAATTAGGCATATACTAATGTATTTCATGGTGTTTTAGAGATATCTGAGGCTCTGTTTTTTTTTGTTTTTGTGTGTGTGTGTGTGTGTGTGTGTGTGTGTGTTTCCTGAATTAGTCTTAGTGGTACTAAATTCAAATTCATTAATTATTTCTTCTGCCTTCTCAAATCTCCTGTTGAATCCTTTAGATATTTTAAAATTAATGTACTTTTTATCTTCAGAATTTCTATTTGAAAATTTATAATTTCTGTCTGTTTACTGAATATCCTTCCTCCCCAGTGTTTGTTGTTGTTTTTTTTTATTTAGTGACTTTTGTGAACTAAATCTGTAAATTCTGTATTCTTTGTTGTGTGTGGTCACTGAAATCTCTTTTTTATTAGTTTAATGGACAAGTAATGATTGGACACACATTTTCTTACACACCTGAAACAATTAAATCTCTCATTCTTTGCTGAGAGTTTCTGTGTGCATGTGGGACATGCCATCAACATGCAGCCAGGCAGGTGACAAGTCTGCCTTCGCCTCCACTTCTTGCTTGCATAGAGATCCCAAGTTATTCAGAAGCCAGGGCTCAGTTCTTTCCTGAGCATGCACACAGTCTTCTAGAGTCCCAGGAATTGGTTGGAGATTTTTTTTAATTAATATATTTTATTGATTTTTTTACAGAGAGGAAGGGAGAGTTAGAGAGATAGTTAGAAACATCGATGAGAGAGAAACATCGACCAACTGCCTCCTACACACCCGCCACTGAGGATGTGCGTGCAACCAAGATACATGCCCTTGACCGGAATCGAACCTGGGACCCTTTAGTCCGCAAGGTGACGCTCTATCCACTGAGCCAAACCGATTTCAGCATTGTTGGAGATTTTTATAATGCCCTTTGGACATCTCATTCTCCAGCTGTTCCTTAGGTGTTATGTCAAGCTGTTGTTTGCCCCACCAGTTACCGCCATTTCAGGCAGCTGTGGTATTAAATAGCCACTGATTTTTTTCAGCAATTGCTCTGGCTTGGGGCTGGGGGAAGGGAAGGAAGCTGTTTCCGATCAAGTAAGTGAGGTTTTCCAAGGAACTTCCAGGTATACCCAATAATGACTATTCTCTAGGAATGGGACTTTGGAAAAGTTCCAACCCCTTCTGCTTTCTCCAGTGGCTGCAAGCTTCAGATTTTCACTGTGTTGGTGAGGATGTTGGTTTGCAAGGCTATTGCAGAGGCTGGTAGAGAGGGTGGGTTTATGGCACATTAAAATAACTCAAAATTTGCTATTGTAATCAAAATTCAAGATTTAAGATATGCTTCTTAGATACTGAAAGCATTTAGTTAATTTCTAGAGTTTAGAAAAGTGGATTTGGACAAATTTGGGGTGTTCTCACTGCTTTTATGGAGGGAGATGATTTTCAGAGATTTTTACTTCAGCACTCCCACCCATGTTAGCTCTTTTAAAATCTCTAATCAGCCGAAACCGGTTTGGCTCAGTGGTAGAGCATTGGTCTGCGGACTGAAAGGTCCCAGGTTCAATTCCGGTCAAGGGCATGTACATTGGTTGTGGGCACATCCCTGGTAAGAGGTGTGCAAGAGGCAGCTGATCGATGATTCTCTCTCATCAATGTTTCTAACTCTCTATCCCTCTCTCCTCCTCTCTGTAAAAAATCAATAAAATATATTAAATAAATAAATAAATAAATAAATAAATAAATAAATAAATAAAATCTCTAATCAGCCTTAGTTGGTTTGGTTCAGTGGATAGAGCAACAGCCTGTGGACCAAAGTGTCCTGGGTTCAAAGGCATGTACCTTGGTTGCAGGCTCCTCCCAGGCCTGAGCCCCAGTCGGGGCTTGTTGCAGGAGGCAACCTATTGATGTGTTTCTCTAACATCAATATTTCTCTCTGTCTTGCCCTCTCTCTTCCATTCTCTCTAAAAATCAATGGAAAAATATCCTCAGGTGAGAATTTTTTTAAAAAAGGTGTTTAAAAAAAAAAAAAATCTCTAATCAGATTACATCCCAACATCCTTAATATCTTTCTAAAGCCTTCTTTTTACAGTTTAAATGTCAATTTCTCTGCAGGCCTATCAGATTCAGCACGATGTTTGCCTCTCTTGCCCCTCTTATCTCACACCGGATTGCTCTCAGTTCTCTCCCTACACAGCCACTCTGTCCTTTTTCCAGTCTTAGAATACACCAGTCTGGGTCCTTCAGCTCATTCAGCTCCTCAGAGAGGCTGCACCTTTCCCACCCCACCCTCACGGCCTTCATCATATCATCCTGGTTTGCTTGATCTATAACATCTGGCAGTATTGAAAAGACCTTGTACTTTGTTTCTTTATTGTACATTTGCTCTCTCCCTCACTAGACTGTGAACCCCACGCCAGCCAAAGCCCTGTCTGTCTTCTTCTCTGCCCCAACCCACTGCTTAGACAACATTAGGTACTTATTGTTGAATGAGTTAAAAGCTAAATTCCCAGTTTACAGGCAACAAAAGAGACCTACTGCAGTTCTATTATTATTATTATTATTATTATTATTATTATTATTATTTTTAATCTTCACCTGAGGATATTTTTCATTGATTTTTATAGTGTAAGAGAAAGGGAAAGACAGAGAGAAACATCAATGTGAGAGAAACACATCGATTGGTTGCCTCCTGCACGCACCCTGACCAGGGAGGGCCTGGGCCTGGGAGGAGCCTGTAACCAAGATACGTGCCTTTGACCAGAATTGAACCTGGGACTCTTTGGTCTGCAGGCTGATGCTCTATCCACTGAGCCAAACCAGTTAAAGCACTTATTGCTGTTCTTAAAGGGGATTAAAACTTTGCTTTTCTCCCCTAAAATTTCTCAAATCTGTCTTCTAGCTATCAAAAAAAAGTTAATAAGCTTTTTCTTTAAGGACAGTTTTTATAGTTGTGTTATAAAACTAGTTATAGTCTACATTAATTATGCCCAATATACATTATTTTTTTTTAAATAATTCTTTATTGTTGAAAGTATTCCCCCCCCTCCCCCCCTCCCCCTGCCATTAACCCTCTCCCCAATATATATTCTTAATCCCTTTTCATCTGGGCCTTATATCATCTGTTTATGTTAGAATTCAACTCTGTGTGTTACATAATTCAAAGATTATTTTCCTTCCCTTAACACTAAAACAATATCACAGAAAATTCTTAAGAATTTCAGTCCCTAAAGTATAGACCATAAGATATGAAAGGGGAATTAAACTATAATAGGCTATGGTTGTAAATTAAGCTTTCAGCGTGTGAATTTGTTCTTCATTCTGTCACTTAATATACTTAGTGCTAAATTATTACCACAGAATTCTTATGTACTATAAGAAAACTCTTCACCATTCCCTATCCTTTTTATGTTTTAGAACCATTTTTCCTCTTATGGAACTCTTTGCAGAGATGAAATGTCTGACATTATTGTGAGTCCTTCATTAGTATCCTAGTGGCGAGGACACGAGGCGTGGCCCAATGACTCACTCTGTGTAACTAACCCTCATCTGCCCAGGAACTGAGCCAGATCCATAAATGTGAGAGACCCAGCACCAGATGTCAAAAGTCAGTGTTTATTCAGGAAAGGAAATATGTCATTGAGTGATTAACTCTGAGAAGCAAAGGCTAAACTTTTCAATCATCCGAATTCATATTAAAATGCCACTTTTCCTCTTTCCTTTGTTGTCAGGATTACTTACTGGACATTTGGGTTTTCAATGAGAAGACAGCCTGAGCACCTGTTAACATCAGCAATTTCCTTTTCATGGTTAATCTGTAAAATTCTGCAGTTAATAATTTCCTGCTCTGAGACGTTTTTGACTTTCCCAGATTGACCTGGGTGGATCCACTCAGGTAAATACTCCTGAAGGCCAGGAATACCTGTACACGTGGAAGGAGCTGGAAACCAGAACCACAGGGCAGAGATGGCTCAGGCTGGTTGTAAGGAAACTTTCATTTGTGTTGCAGGATGTTTCATTGACTTGGCACACGCATGGCTTGGAGGCCCTGGCAAACTTGCTTGGCTGGCTGTAGCAGGATGCTAACAGAATCTAAGATGCTATCTGATTCCTCTCAGGTTCAGGGAAAGAGAGTCAAACCCTAGGCCACAAGCGTTACCCTTGACCATTCACCTCAATCAAACGATTTAAAATTCTGTTCACAATTATGTTCCTTGTTCCATAGGAGATACTGGGAAATTGCTTGTAGAAGTCACTTTCTAAATGCTATCCTCTTGGGTCATCCAAGTTCCAAGTTTATTTCTAAATAGAAATGTTTCTTAATATGGAGGAAGGTTATTTTAAAAACTACATAAACAGAAAATTAAACAAATTTCATAAAACATTTAAACATTTTTTAACTTGTTTTTTTAACCAATATAGAGTATGTGCTTGAAATCAGATCCTAAGAATACAAAAGCCAGTAAGAAATAATTCTTGCCATCAAAAATTTACAATGTAATTAATACCCACTTTTGGTTATTTGGAATATATGAACTTCTTTGGGGGAAAACAGTAATATGAGGTCACATGGAATTCAAAAAATTCTGACACACTTCTAAAAGCAAGTTTTTCATTATTCTTAAAAATATCAAACCAATTTCTCTTGATGTTGTAAAATATTGTAAAATTTTATTTTTGATAATATATACAGATAATAATATACAGCCATGCAGCATCCTTTCAACCAATGATGGACCTCATATACGATGGTGGTTCTATAAGATTATAAAGGAACTGGAAAATTCCTATGGCCTAGTGATGTAGCCGCCTTGACGTTGTCATAGTGCAGCGTCACTCACGTGTCTGTGGTGCACGCCGTATGAAAGTATAGCTGTAGTTATGTAACACTTGATAATGCTGATAAACTGTATGTCACTAGTTTGTGGTTTACTATCCCATACTGTTATCATTATTTTGGAGTATAGTCTTCCTACTTATAAAAAGAAATGTTTGTTGTGAAGCAGTGTACTGTGTTATGACAGCAGCCTCATACATCTCATGCGTCATTAGCTCCTATGCTTCATTTAATCTCACGTTGTTTTCATGAATGTAGTGTAGCCTAAATGCGCGGTGTTTGTGAAGTCTGCGACAGTGCACCGTGATGTCCTAGGCCTTCCCACTCACTCAGCACTCACTCACTCACTCACTCACTCACCCAGAGTAACTTCCAGTCCTGCCAGCTCCATTCATAAGTGCCCCATACAGGTGAACTATTACCTTTCATACGGTCTTGTCCCAGTACCTGTTCTATGTTTAGATATGTTTTGATACATAAAAACTTACATTTCATCACAGTGCCTGCAGTATGTAGTAAAGTAGCATGCCATCCAGGTGTGTAGCCCCAAGAGCAAATCATTTATCACAGAGCCTAGGTGTGTACAGCCTATACCATCCAAGTTTGTGGAAGTGCACTCTATGATGTTTGCGCAGAGAAACTGCCTACTGTAACATTTCTCTAAAAGTAGCCTCAACATGGGGATTGGTAAGGTATGTACACATACAATACCTTAATAATAAAAAATGTAGGCTCATCATTAAACAGCACGTGACTTGATACAAATTAGGTCCAGGCACTTTTAAAAAGGAGTCTAAGTTGAGTATCCTATTTAAAGAATATAGTTCTGGGAGCTGTAACTTTTATTAGTTTTTCACTCTTACATATTCGTTGTAGAAAATTTATAATATGCAAACCAAAAAGAAGAAAATAGGAAATAAATTATCCGTAATCTAATCACACAGATATAACTAAATACTACTCAGATATATGTTTTAGAATATGTCATTTAGCCTTTTATTATGTAGACAATAATAAGCATTTATTCTATCTATAACAATAATTAAAATTTTAGCATACTGCTAAGCCTATCCATGTAATATCTCATTTAATAAAAAGGCTCAGGTTCTGTATGTGCTCTGTGGCAGCTTTTAGTTTAATATATTACATGATACTTCTCTTTTCACTAAATATTCTAGTAAGGCATAATTTTGTGGTGGCAGCATAGTGTTTTAACCATAGATACATTTAATCAAATTTAAAAATTTTTGAACTTTTTTACTTTTATGATAAATGCAAGTGATGAGCATGTATTGCTTATAATAGCAAACAAGACAAAACAAAACCCACAAGCAAGAAAGCATCTTGTAACCTCCAAGATTATTTCCTTAGTATAAATTCTTAGAAATAATTCTGAAAACAAGTGCTTGAGCAAAATTAAGTCTTTTTATAGATAGTGCCAAAATAATATATCTTTTGAAATCAGTATCTGTATTTCCAGAGCATAGTGGGCTTAATGATGAGCTGATATGTTCCCATAATGTAAACAGTTGTTTATCTAAGGCACAGAGTGAATATGCCACTCCGCTTGGGCCGTTCCTTCCGCAGCTGCAGCCTGTGAGTTGCCAGCAACTCACCTGATTGGCAAAGACCTTGGGACACTTTATTGGGCTCCTGGCACCTATTTATGACACGGGGAAGGTGACGCAATTGCCTTCCTTTCAGCTCAAATAAATGAATTCAAGTAAGTTTGTGTAAGTTTAAAAGTCCAAAGAAGGTCCGAAACCAGTTTGGCTCAGTGGATAGAGCATCAGCCTGCGGACTGAAGGGTCCCAGGTTCGATTCCCGTCAAGGGCATGTACCTTGGTTGCAGGCATATCCCGGGGGCAGGGGGGACGGGCACAGCAAGAGGCAGCTGATCAATGTTTCTAACTTTCTATCCCTCTCCCTTCCTCTCTGTAAAAAAATCAATAAAATATATTTTTAAAAAGTCTAAAGAAGGTTTTTGTAGGTTAAAACCTACACTGCAACTTTTTTTTTAATAGCCTCCTAAGACAAGTAGCTGAATAATTATCAAGAAAAATTAGAAGGAGGGGTAAATCTAGCCCAGCAATGTGTTCCTATTGGACCTTGTTGATCAGATCTGAGGATTTACACCCTTTTAGGCTATGCACATCTTGAGACATACAGCATCCACCATCAGCCCTAAAAAGTCCCTGGAAGGTTCTACATGCTCTTAACATTGGCACCAAAGAGACTGCTTAGATCCCCCCAGGGGTCTTCAAACTACGGCCCCGCGGGCCACATGCGGCCCGCAGAGGAGTCTGATCCGGCCCGCCAGGTTTTTTGGGCAGTGAGTGCAGCCGAGGTGTTACAGTAGGAATTAGTAGTTCATATAGTCCGGCCCTCCAGCTCTCTGAGGGATCATGATCTGGCCCCCACTTTAAAAAGTTTGAGGACCCCTGCAGTCTTGTCAATGTCCTACAATAATTGATAAGTACAAAGACCATAGGTACATACATATCAAATAGTGGGGACGTTAGGAGGGCAACCCTAATACACCCTTAACACAAAAGGAGAGTTATTCATCTTTTAAAAGTCCAAAGAAAATGCCAGTTTTGGGCTAAACATTGGAGAACCGTGAAAATTCCACCTAAGAAGACAAAAAGGATAATAGTGGTCAGGCCAGTGTGACCTCAAATCTCTCTGCAACTCACGTGCTTCCCAGTTCCCTCATTGGTTTGGATTTGATTCTGAAACATTCTCTCTGGTATCATTTGGTAATATATTTGTGACTCCACTTTGTCCCTTAGAGAAAATGATGTAATGTAATTGGAAACTTAAAAAAATATATTTTCTCACATAAATACCAAACATATAAGTTATAAAAACCAAAACAAAACCCTAGTTGTTTGAGTCTCTTCCCCTGACCCAATAAACAAACTCATGTGTGGATTCTAAAAAAAAAAAGAAGGAAAGAAAGAAGAAATTAACTGGTAAATGGCTGGTAACAGCAGTTCCTTCTTTGCCAAATCAAACTATAAAACATAGTTATACGTATATCATCTGCACAGCAGGGGGCTTATCACTGGTTAGAGATATCCCACCACATTTCCTGTGTTAGTTTAGAAGGCAGGGAAGTAGTTGTGTGTTTACTTTGGTCTGCTGGGGCTGCTGTGGAGAGTTCTACTTCGTTCCACATCACATTACCTGCAAGTCACTCAGAATGGGCTTTCTAAGTGCATACTCTGCCTACACGTTTCAAAGGAGCACTTAGGGTCAGTCTGGAATAGTTTTATAGGGAACAGCATTTTTAAGGCTAAAAGAACTTCATATACATCAATGTTTCATTCAATAGTGTCATTTGACAAGCTTGTGATCTAAAAAATGATTTTTTTTGCCTTGCAGTACAAATAAAGTTACGTATGTAATTTGAAGTAGGACTTTTTTGTTTGTTTCAGTAGAGTTACCTGGGCCCAAGGGAATATAATTCCTGGTATAATATATTTTAAGTCCCAATATTATACACTGAGTTATAGATATTGATGCTGCTTTTCAAAGAGGTTTTTAGTCTAAAGAATGACTTTTGAAATTTGCCTACTCCTTAAGTATGATTTTTTTAGTTTTCATATCATATGTTGGAAAATATCCTCAGTCTTATAAGGGAAGTTACTAATGATAAAATAAGCAGAAACGTATTTTCTCACTAACTTTCAAAAAAAGTGCTGCATTCCATAAAATGAGATACGACTTGGCTGATGTGAAACCTATCAAAATGTTAGGTAGATTAAGCTATTGTATTTATTATTTAGCATTATCTTTCACTGGATTCAGTGGCCTTAAACTTACTGCTGTTTATAGCATATATACAGGGGTGGGCAAAAGTAAATTTACAGTTTCAAGTATGCAAAACAGAATTTATTTTGCATTATTATTTATTAACTATTGTATTATTTATTATTATTATTAACTTACTTTGCCAACCCCTGTATAATAATATACACATATAATATTCTTAAAGCTGGGCACATTTTTTAAAGAGAACTGATTTTTATATACTCAACAAGAACATATATTACTCATATCCCAAATATTTATTATATGCCAAGTCCTTAAAAATAATTGTTTTCTGTTAGAAATGATAGTAACTGTGAGAAAGTCTTCATTGTGCTCTTTTCAAGGGCAATTAAGCAATAAATGGCACTTATAGTTGCTTTAGTTACTGATGGATGCTTCCATTTTATAAGCCATCTTACTAACAGTTTTTATAATACTGGAACATGTTTAATATAGGATTTCTAAATTTTTTATTACTTATTTTGGCTCTGTGTTTATTTGTGATGTGTGTGTATGTGACATGTGTATATGTGGTAAGCATGTATGTATGTGTTTATGTACACACGTGTGCACATGTCTTGCTTTTCCTTCAGCTCCTTCATTTCCCCCACCAGTTCCCCATTGTGTGGCTTGGATTATGAGAAATTATATGCCTTTGAACATACCCAGTGGTATTGCAAAAAGCTTACTCATGACAGTTCTCCCTTCTCTGAAGAATTTTTCTTTCAAAGTCACTGTAAAAGATGTCTACACTTGGTTATATTAGAACTGGGACTTCACCTGGCCAGAGTGGCTCAGCGATTGAGCGTCAACCTATGAATCGGGAGGTCATGGTTTGATTCCAGGTCAGGGCACATGCCCAGGTTGTGGGCTCCATCCCCAGTGTGGGACAGGCGGGAGCAGCCGATCAATAATTCTCTCTCATCATTGATGTTTCTATCTCTCTCTCCCTCTCCCTTCCTCTCTGAAACCATAAAAAGTATGTTTAAAAAAAAAAAAAAAAACTAGGATTTCCAAGAGACACTTGGGTAGTAGAACTTGTAAGTGGAGGAGGATGGCCAGCTTTCCGGAACCTGGCTCTGCCTGGAGTGGGTCTTTTGCTGGGGGCGCTTGTGTGATGGCGCTCCAGGCCCAGGAGGCAGGGGTGGGGAAGGGGTGGAAGTGGGGCTGTGTGCTGCCTGCTCCTCAATGCTGCTTCTCACAAGGAAAAGGAGAAGTAAATTAGAAGCAGCTTTCCCACTGAGCAAAGCCCTTTTCTCCATTTAAAATCGAAGACAGAGGACCTGAACAGACACTTCTCCCAAGAAAACATAAAATGGCCCACAGATACAGGAAAAAATGCTCAACATCACTAGCTATCAAGGAAATTCAAATCAAAACTGCAATGAGCTGCTACCTCACACCTGTTGGAATGGCTATGACCAAGACAAGTAATTACTGGTGTGGGAGAGGTTGTGAGGAAAAGGAACGCTCACTGCTGGTGCCACTATGGAAAACAGGATGGAGGCTCCTCAAAAAATTAAGAATAGTTACCCTGCGCTGAGCTCTGGTGTGTAATTGTGTAGTTTCTGAAGGCCAGGGAGCCCGTGAAAAGAAAACCGAGATGAGAAGGGGAATTGCTTGCGAGGGCTGTTGCTTTATCTCTCTTGTTGGGATAGAATAAACTAATGAGCATGCGTTAATAGGTTGCTTGCAATATTTTAAAACCAGTAAGAGTATCGAAATAGACTATGGTATTTTTAAAAAAGAAATAATTTATCAGTTATAGGAATTTATATAGTTGTTTTTCTCTTTGAACATAAGCCCGTGATCCTTTGTTGTCTAGAAATTTAAAAAGCATTAAAAACAAAGAATTTTCTACATAAGTTTTCAGCAAACTTATTTGATGGCAAAGCATAACCTGAAATAATGTTAGGGTAGTCCTTATGCAGTCTTTTACTTATACATTTTTGTAAATGTACACACTGATAACATACCACATAATACAAGAACCATTTTAACTTTTGGAAATCTGAAAAATTCTGATGTAACTGGAACTCAGAGTTTTCATATAAGGAATGGTGTGCCTGAATATACATATTAAATTCATGAATAAAACAAATACTCCTGTGGCTCTTTATGGATATTTATCCGTATAAACCTTAGTGCCTCAGACTGGTAACTTTTTTGAGGGCCTAATTCAATACAACATATGTTTACTGAATTGGTACTTTGAGGGGACTATTAAGATTAAAAGAGGTGATTGCTGCATTAGGTGGGGAACGCACTGCCACTGAAGTTTAACATAATTACATTGCAATGGATGCTGTAGCAGGACTCTAACCAGAGAGCAGAGACAGGTGGAGTCATGACCTCCGTGGACATTTGGGGAAGAGGGAGAGAGAAAACTGTCTAAAGTGCTGATATTTTCATTCCTTTTTCTTTCTTAGTAATACTGTGTGTTGTTAACATCCTTTCTGTGAGACCTCAGAGGACCTCTGGAATCAGCATTCCCAAAATGTCCCCAGGGTTAGAAGACACACTGAGAAATTGTGAACACTGGGAGGGGCAACCCAGCCTTTTAGAATGATTAGCATTGTCAAGAGTCTTCCTAACCAGAGGTGGCGCTGTTGCACAGGGATGTCTCATCCAGATGTGGGGTTCCGGAATTACAATTGTCCAGGAAAGGGATATGTTAAAGCCTCCCTTCTTTGGTGGTTAATACTGAAATACATTGATTCTAAACCCTCCTGAAAGGGTAGTGGGTAGCAGAGAAAGAAACTGAGTATTAAAACATGCCTAAAACGTAATTAAAACCAGCTATCCCACTCAATCCTAAAAGTGCTAGACCAAGCCCTGAGAGTGAGTAAATGAGAGGCGTAAGGGGTTTTCCCCTCAAAGCCTCATTTGTGTCAAAGGTACCTTATGGTTCTGGTGCATTTGTTCCTTTGACTCTGCTCCCTTTTCTTTTAACTCCACGTTTATAATTGCCAGCATACAGTTCCATCACATGGATATATTAGTACAGCCAGAATGACAGTGGAACCTAGAGCTGCAGGCAGAGCAGCTCAGGAACTGGGATGAAGGTGTGTGCCCTTCAGTGGGAGAGACCCTGCCATAGAAAAGTGCCCAGCATCCCATCAGCCACAGAGTAGCCGCAAACTCAGCAGGGAGGAAACACTCTCCCTTTGACCTGTGACAACTTCAGCATCGCTGTGGCATGTCTGAGCTCTGGTGGCCTGAGCGTGATGAGCATCATAGAAGGGAAAGTGCGTGAGGACGAAGAGCCCAGTAGCATATGCAGTCACTTAGACCCCAGCCTCCAGGGTCCAGGGGTGACAGCTCCCAGGGGAAAGGGCTCTCAAATGCACGTACCTCCACGCAGAGGGAGCTGCTGATCACGGCTCTGGGGAAAGTGACTGGCTTGTTGTCATGGTCAGAATTTCACTGTAGTGGCAGTTGCCAAGCCCAGGAAGAAAATGGAGAAGAGAATAATTTTTACGGAATTATTTCCTCTCAAACACACAAAACTCGTCAACATACTTGGCTTTGCATTCCTCCCAGCGTATGCCATCCCCTGGCTGTCAAACTCATAAGATTTGTGGGTGGCAAGGTGATGTCATCTGTACTCAGCAGCTTGTAGTAATTTCCATTCCCAGCCCAGCTCAGAAGTTGGGAGTGTTGCAGCAAATGGGATCTGAGCTTACAGACGAAAGCCTCACTTTTCTTTTCCATAGACATTGCAATACTTTTCTCTTCAGCAGGATGACAATTGTGCTGCCACCAACATTACATCACGCTATCTCCCTTGAAAAGGCATCATCTGAGCGTGTGAGCACAGCTGTGAAAACAACACATACTTTCCTGTGAGCTTTGTAAACCCTCAAGGCACACATTAATTAATGTGCATTTTTAAAGTACAGTAATATCACCAATGTAATGTCAGAGGTATGGCTGCTGCGAGTGAGTCACGAGCAAGATTCGGGAGCCCAGAAGGCATGAGAGATGAGGCCTGGGCACTGGGCCTGGGACCGGCCATGGGGGTCAGGCGTGGGCCTTGCTGGAGTGGGGAGGCCTGCTCCCGCAGAGCCCAGTGAGAAACCGCCCCTCTGTCATACGAATTCACCCCTAGACCTCTAGATGCAGAGCCACCTATGTCACCAAATGATCATCAAAAGAGGGACCAGGTGATAATTTCATAGTCTGGAGACATTGCTGTACAGCTATCAAAATCTGGAGGGTTGAGTACCTTTCAACTGGTGACCCCCAAATCTGAGAAGCATCAACAAACTGAACAAACGTACAGTCAGTGGATGCTGTCAGGCAGCACTGCAAAGCGAAAGGGCTCTTGGTGTTGGAAGTAAACTTCCGCTGGTAAGATGCTGTGCTGATGGGTGGGAGAGGGTTAGAAATGCCTGGATGTGGGTTGAAATGTGAGCCCCCAAATGGCAAAAACTTTCTAACTCGGAGTCAATGCCCGCCTTGAGGTTACCAGCAGTGACTTCAGCCATACTCTCTGTAAGACGTGCCCTCCTGACACTCACAGATGCCATGGGTTGTGAGCAGTGTGGGGGTGTAGGGGGTCCCGGCTCGCACCTGGCCCTGTGGCTGGGGCTCTCTTGGTGACTTTACTTAGTCTCCTGATCATCGGCCTTGTCATCCTTGGCTGTGTCAGAAAGTGTGGAGAGGAGAACAGGAGGAAGTTCACCGGGGCGGCAGCATGTGCCTCCCTCAGTGAGCTGTGTGAGGACAGGCAGAGCCCTCTCCACTGCAGGCCTCAACCCTGGGCCGCACCTGTCCCTCCGCGATGGAAGGCTACTCTGAGGCTCAGTCCCACCAAGGGAAGGGAGAGTGGATGGTTGTATGTAGCTAGAGCTACTGTAACACAATACCAGAGGCAGGAGGGCTTTAACAGCAGACAGTCACATCCTGATGGTTCTGAGGTGTTGGCAGGTTAGTTTCTCCTCAGATCTCTCTCCTGGGCTCGCAGATGCCCATCTCCTCCCTGTGTCCTCACATGGTCTTCCATGTGTGTCTGTGCCCTAATCTCCTCTTCTTATCAGGACACCAGTGCTGTTAGAGGAGGGCCCACAATGACCTCATTTTAACTTAATTACCTCCTTAAAGTTCTTAGTAACTTAGTCACATTCTGAGGTACTGAGGTGAGGGCTTCCACGTGAGTCTGAGGGGTGGAGTGCACAAGTCAGCTCCTACATAACAGACACTCTGACCCTGCATCTCCCACCAGCCAACCTCAAGCACGCTTTCGGCCCAACCGGACAGGATGGCAGAGGTGTAACTAAGAGGACACTCCAGAGCCTCAACGCTGGGACCATTAGGTCTTGGTTTTAGAGCTCTCCTACTGTGAGCCATCCCGCCCCCCCCCCCCACCGCCCCCATCTAAAAAACAGCCTTTATTGCTTATACAAGGGACAAAATTTAGATCTGCTATGGAAACATATTTTATAGAAAAAGAGTGGATTTCTTCCTTCACTTCTTCCAAAATATGTTTCCAGGGTGCAGGGCGTTTCTTAAAATCCATATGAGGTCCTCATTATTGTGTCTGTTTTGCAGACACTTTGCCAGCAAGTCCTTGGCAGAGACAGTCCTGAATTTCAGAATAACTCAGAAATTCCAGACTCGGCCAGCCCGGGGACACAGATGTAAGCAGTCGCCACGCCGACCCTCTGCCTGACTGTGCATAGCAACACCACACACCTAGGAACGCCCCGGGCTCTTGGTCCGACAGGGCAGGGAGGATGCCGCGGGGTGTGCTGGGATTTGGCTGGAACAACAGCAGTAACACCACTCTGTTTATGAAAAAATGCAGAGATTTTTAATGAAGCACAAAAGTTAGTTACATCACTGGGGTTTGCCCATCATTAAATGCATTTGGTTTATTTTGTATTATGTCTGACACACATGTGTGAGGCTGTGGATTCTTCCATGTATAGAACTAGTAAAACACTGAGCAAGAAGGCACAACTGACTAAATACTCAATATCCAAGACCTAATTTTTAATGCCGGTCAAAAGGTACACACCTGCACAGTTATCCCATTATCTGTGAGCTTGATGACCGAAGGCCTTAATGCAATCAGTTTTAAAGTGTCTTAAACCTTGATCTTTTTTTGCATACATAGAATTAAAAACAGGAAAAAACATAGAAGATAATGACATCTCCAGAAGAAATTAAAATTGGACTAAAATACTTTAAAAGGCGATTTTATGTCTATGGAGATATAACTTTACTAAAAATTTAAAAAAGAGCAGATGAAAATGTACTTGTGTATTAAAAAAAAAAAAAAAAGTCTCTCAAAGTTTTCCATGAGGGTCTCTGTTTATAAACAACTTTAAAATTAATTTCATTGTCTTACATGCCAGAAGTTTTGATTCAGAAAAGGGAAATTTAGGTATGCTCATTAAATAAAGGTCTATTGAGTGAGGCATTATTCTTTGTAAGTTAAGAGGAATAAACTGATGTTCTTTAGACACAAATGTGCCAGTGATGAGTCATTTGTTTTTGTTTTCTTTTCTGTTTTCTAGATGGGTGCTAATTCACTTTGAATTGATGTGCATGTAAGTGTTTCAATGTTACTCAATCAGCTATTTATAAAATAAAACACAGTAGGGGCTGAGGAGTCTTTCATTGGAAATTGAAGGCATTAACTTTCACTTCAGCTTTTCAATTCAAAGCAAACAAATTTATAAGTAGTTTCTCTTTAATCATGAAGACAAGGTCTAATTTGCAGTCTATTTAATCTATAATGCAAAAAGAGAACAACAGTTCTAACTTCAACTTAAGAAGGGCCATGTTGTTTAAAAGCACAGGAAGGGAAGAAAACCCTGCTTTAATCACTATGCCTAAGATAAGTATGATTTTCTTTTAAAAATTCTGGAAGTGCTATAGACTGAATATTCATATTCCCCAATATTTACTTGTTGAAATCCTAACCGCAATGAGAGGGTATTGGGAGGCGAGCCTTTGGAAGATGATTGGGTCATGAGAGTGGAGCCCTCATGAAGGGATTTGTGTCCTAATAAGAGAAATCCCAGAGAGTCCCTCGCCCTTTTCGCCATGTGTGGACACAGTGAGAAGACTGCTGTCTGTCAATGAGGGCTTCCTCTCAACAGACACCAAATCTGCCAGCACCTTGATCTTGGACTTCCTAGCATCCAGAATTGGGAGAAAGAAATTTCTGTTGTTTTCAAGCCACCCGGTCTGTGGTGTTCTGTCACAGTAGCCCAAATGGACAGGAGCTTTCAGATAAAGAGGCTTGGCTTTTGCATACAATTTCATTCATCCATAACTAATTCCTACATAATAATCTGAGAAATATAAAATTGGGGGAAACATCATTTACACAGAAAACAGAAAGCAAATCATCAAAAAAGCAGAAATTAATCCCTCCTTGCAGGCACGGCATGACCTTCTAGGAAGTATAATAAATAGGCCAAGTCCTGTCCCCACGGAGTCTCTGGGCTGGGAGGGCTGCATGTGGGAGGAAAAGGTGGGCGTGACTAGCCTGGAACATGCCCTGTGAAGTCTGGCTGCTGTGTGGACTGTTGGCAACGCCCAGGACAGTCAGCCTGACTTAGACATCAGGCTGCTGTCATAAGTGAAGAACAGATTTCTAGCTCTGGCGACAGTTTCCCAACGTGTAAAGGGGATTGTAAGCATGGTCATACGCAGCCTGGTGAAGTTGGGCTGGCTGGAGACCCCAAAGAAAACCATTTCACCGAGCAAGAGGCTGGTAGCTGTGGGAGCAGCACCCCTGGATGGTGGCCAATCTTTGTTGACACAATAACAGTCGAATACAAAAATTGAGCTGAAGAGACAGATATCCATGTGCAAATTGGAGGCCTAGCCAGAAGCCTGGTGCAGGCAGAGTGGCTTCAATACAGTAGTAGAGCAATTGCAGAGACCAAACGCCTAATCAGCATAGCCTGTGGCTCAAATGCTTTCTTTGCTATCTTCAGACTAGATAATTGGATTAGTAACAACCACTAAGCAAGAATAAAACTAGTATGGTATCTATAAAAAGGTTACCATGAAATCCTACTAAATATTATAGTAAGAGTCAGATAAAGTGTATATTTTTGAAAAATATTTGTGGCAATAAACAATGAATTTCCTATAGCATATGCTCTTTAGCACAATAACATTCAAGAAATATGCTCTTTATACTTTTTCCTGTTTTGCATTATTTTTTACATTATGGTATATATTTATGTGCATACACACACACATTTTTGGGATTCAATCAATTATCTATCTATACACACATATATATGTTTTGAAACTCTGATATTATCTGCTTAATTCTAAAACATTCTTCAATACCTCATTTCTCTTTATGGTCCTGCTTCCATCTCAGTGTCATATTATTGACACCTCATCTTTTAATTTTACAGAGCATAATTTCTTGAACATTATTGAGAGTTCATTGCTTTGTCTCTTGACTTGGTTGGTTTTATTTTATTTGTGTGGGTGTCTTGTAATTTTTTAACTGAATTTGGACATCATGTATAGAATAATCAACATTGAGGTAAACAGAATTTATATCTGTAAATGAGCACACCTCTTTTATTAGGCCATTAGTATTGGAGATTGAGTAAATCTGCCATTAGTATCAGAAGTTGAGGTGGATTTGAGTTTTGTTGTTGTTATGGTTACCTTCGGTGTACACCGAAATTGGCTTCAACTTCTCTAACATTACCTTGTGTTTAGGATGGGGGTTAGGACTCCAAGTGTTTCCCTCAATATTCCTGCTCCACCCTCAACTCTCAGTCTTTTCAGTGTGTCAAAGAGAGGAAGTCTCTCTCCAGGCTCTTGCTCCCTCCCCATAAGCAGACTTCTCGCTTATTATTTGATGTTTGCTAGCCTGTGGTGGGGAGGGGGCAAGCATGGGTCTTTGTTTTCCCACTCCAGCTTTGGTCTTCATTCCTTTCCTTGTAATAACCACTATTGCAGTTTAGTACATATAGTGGGTTGAATTTTGAAAAGCAGGGAAATACGGAATGAGCAAAGGAGGAAAAGAGTTGAAAATGAATGCAACGTCTAGCAGATTGCCCAGCAGAGTAGAGATGCAGAGATGAGTGACTTGGTTAGAACATCAGCTTATGCACCAGAGGGTTGTGGGTTCAATTCCTAGTCAAGGGCATATATCTGGGTTGCAGGTTTGATCCCTGTCCCTAGTCAGGGCGCATGCAGTAGGCAACCAATTGATGTCTCCCCCCCCCCCCCTCTCTCTCTCTCTCCCTCCCTCCCTCCCTCTACCCCTTCCCTTCCACTCTCTCTAAAAATCAGTGGAAAAAATATCATCACTCCTTGGATGAGGATTAAAAAAAAAACCACCACAATAATTGTTTCATTAATTTAGCCAGCTTAAATTCCCTGGTTAAGTATAATAATTTCTTCCCTACATGCACTCTTCTCTGTAGCCTCTCTCTGCCTTTGCTACTTCACTTGGCTAAATCCAACACTTTTCCTACTCTGTGGCAATATCACACAGTAAAGCATACCTGGAGAAAAACAAGTATGTCACAGTGACTTCGAGTGGACCGGCAAAGCCACAGGGCAATCTGCCAGCCTAGTGCGTTCACTCTCTTCTTTTCTAGACCGCTGTGCAGACCTTTCCTTCCCTCCCCAAACTCCAATCCTCTTCCCCGTCTTCAGTCTCAGCACATGTTATTGCTTCCCATTATGATGAGAAAATAGAAGTAACTAGGAAAAGGCCGATATAACCTCCCACCACCAACTACCTCTACCTACCTCTCTGGATCTGTGCTCACCCACTGTGCCTGCCCTTCTCTTACTATAGACAACTGTCCCTGCCCCTGGGGCCGGCCAACCTCTCCTCCTTTGGACCTAGTGACATCCCCCACGCTCACTCAGGCATGCAGTCCCAGAAAGCCTCCCTTCTCTCTCCTGCCACATCAATGGTTTCTTCTTTTCTGGATCAGCCTCATCAGACTGGAAATGAGCTGTTTTGTTTTTTCATATTAAGAAAGAAACAACCATCTTGGCTGCATTCTCCCCTCTAATTTCTGTTGCTCTCTTTGCCTTTTCTTGACAAGAGAAGTTCCTGGACATGTTGTTTTATACTCATTCCTCTCTCCCTGTCCCTCTGGAAACCACTCCAGTCAGATCGTTACTGCCGTGTCTGCACCCAGACCACCATGATCACAGCCACTGGTGATCTACAGGTTGCCAAATCCAGATATCAGTGTTAATGCTCATCACACCTGACCTGTCAGTAGGATGATGGGACACTTTTGAGAGTGACTGGGGTGCTAGTAATGATTGCACCAAGTCCGTAGGTATAAACAAGGATAGTGCAGGCCAAACCAAGACGTATCAGCACATTTGAAACAACTGCATACTTCCTTCCTCGAAAACATTTCTGCTCTTAACCATCAGGGCCACAGTTACCAAGTTGTCCTCCTACCTCCCTGACTGTTCTTTGTCAGTCTCTGCCTCTTTCTGTCCCTCCCCATTTGCTGGTCTTCTAAACCACATGTGTTAAACACAAGGCCCGCGGGCCAAATCCAGCCCGCCAGGCCTTGCAGTGTGGCCCGCACCGCGCTGTCATCACTGCACTCCGCTGTCAGTTTATGACATTGTCAGTTTATGACTGTTCAGTAAACCATTCGGCCCGCGATTTAGGCTGGATTTTAGATTTTGCCCCCTTCTCTGATTGAGTTCGACACCCCTATAACAGTGAGGTGCCTAGGGCTCAGCCCTTGGATCTATGCTCTTCTCTACGCTCACTCAAACATTCATCTAATCTTATCCCACAGCTTTAAGTACCATTCACATGCTAATGATTCTCAAATTTATCTCTGCCTAGAATTCAAATATCCCACTGCCTACTTTGTGAATCTACAGACATCTTCAATTGAATATGTGGAAAAAATATATCCCCCAAATCTGCTCCCCATCAAAATGAACGACATCTCAGTTGCTCTGGCTAAAAACCAAAGTCATCGTTTATGCCCTTCTTTCTCTCTCAGCCCTCATTTGCTCAACCAAGCAAACCCTGCTGGCATTTACATCAAAACAGATCTGGAATCTGACCACATCTCATTGCCCTGCTGCTTCCAACCTAGTGTGAGTCATCAGCATCTCGGCTGAGATATGGTAATAGCTCCCTAATTGGTCTGCTCCTAACAGGACTTGTACGCCTGCACCCTTGGCGTTCCTCAGGACAGCTTTCAGAGCAATGCTGTTGAAATGGAAGTCAGAACCATCATGTTCCTGCTGAAAAACCTCCCACGATTTCCCTGCTCCTCTATAAAGGCCAATGCTCTCACTCCGAACAGCCTCCCTCTGTGCCAATTACCTCTGACCACCTCGTCTCATACCCCTTCATTCCTTCCGAGTCCTTTGCAGTTCCTGTTCTTTCAGCCAGAATCCCCTTCCTCCAAATGTTCACATCTGCTGCTTCCTCACTTCCCTTACATCTTTACTCAAAACCCCTGATGAGCCCTTCTTAAAATTCCAGTCCCACTGGGACCCTGACACTTCCGGTCTCCTTCCCTCCCTTGCCTTTTCTCCTTTGCACTCACCACTGACCAGCATGGCATAGGTCTTCTGTACCCTGTCTGTTGGCTCTTTCTCCAGCCAACATTGAAGTTCCATTATAGCAGGGTTTGTTTGTTTATTTTTGCCTATTTCAGTTGTTGCTGAATCTCCAGCACCTAGGATTTTGCTTGACACAACTAGACACAGAGAGATATTTCAAATGCACATAATTGAGTGAATTTCCTGATAACTAAGTACATGAAATGAAAGAGAGGATGTTGCAGCTATTGCAAGTGAAAATAAACAATTATCTTCCCACCAGAAATATTCCTTAACTTTAATAAAGCCTGTTTTTTCTTTTCTTTTTTTTTTTTTTCTTTCCTTGCTCCACATTGGGAACTTGACTTGGTTTCTTTATTAAAAAAATAAAATTTTATTGTTCAGATTATTACAATTGTTCCTTTCTCCCTCCCCTCCTCCCCCATAGTTCCCATCTACCTGGTTCCTACCCTACCCTCTGCCCTTATGCTCTCGCTTGAGGAAGCCAGCTGCACACTCAGTTGCCCACACTCTCTGAGAATATGCCTCGGTACCTCTGCCTTCTGCAGTTCCTCTGAGTCTCAGTGTGCTTTTCTCTTTCCTGACAGTCCAGTTTCTTCCCATATGAGTCTGGGTCCCCAGAGTCTAGCCTGGAACTGGAGTTCAGCAGTCGGGAGCTTTTATGTTCCTCCTGCTTGAGAAAGCCAGCCATGCGTTCGGTTGCCAGTCGTCTCCGTGTGCGTGTCTCAGTACCTCTGCCTCCTGCAGTTCCTCTGAGTCTCAGTGTGCTTTCCTCTTTCCTTCTAGTTGTATAATTTCCACTCAGCCAGCCTTCCTGTGGTTCTGGATGATGTCTGTTTTGTCTTTTAGTTGTAGTTTTGAAATTGTGTGTAAGGCAGCAGTTTAGGTTTTTACTCCATCTTGTTTCTCTTGTAATAAAGCCTTTTGCATAGTGTTCTTCAGAACAATAATGTCACAAGATATATTTGGAACAAAAGGACTCTATGATCAGATCAGTTGGAAAACACTGTATTTGATGCTTTTAGAGATTCCTAGGGTGCATTCATATATAAAAATCTGTTAAGTCTTTTGGCAAATAAACACATCTTTTCTTTCCTGCCCCCATGCCAGCTTCATCTGGCCATTCTCTTTGGTTCCAGCTCCTTCAAATGCCTTTCCTGTGTTTGCAGGGCTTCCCACCTCACATCCCCAAGTTAGAACTAGAGTGCAGATTGCTCAGCCCTAATACTGTGGGGCTTCCATTGGAAGCCAGATTTGTGAAGCAGGTGTCATGTGCCATCCATCCCTGCAAGGCTGGTGGCAGGGCAGAAGCTGTAGCAGCCACATCGGGTGGCCTGTCGCAGAGGTGGGCCAGGTCAAGTTTGCACCCAAAGGTGGCAGTATTATGGCACCTTGATCTGAGCAGTATTATGGCACAATTTGGACATCACTCCTGACTGTTTTGTCTTGTTTTAGCCCAGTGTCCTGTACACACATTTGTCTTAAGGGCCTTTTCTTAAGAAAATGCCTATTAACTTGCAGGGACACCAGCATCCCTTCGGTGTCTGCTCCATGTTGTGCTCTGAGGGTCCTGCAGTGCCCCTGCCCAGGGACCCCAGGAGCAGAGGCCGACGGTGCACCGAGGAATCCCAGTGCTTGTCAGCCCTGGGAGCCAGGCAGGGCAGCAGGACTCCTCTCCGGGCCCAGCGGACTGCAAACTGCAGCCAGAGTCGAGAACCACACAGGTAGGCAAACCATTATCCTAGACTCTGAATTTGGAAGTGTTCTGGGATTCAGGCGGCCATTAAGAGCTGGCCTCTAAGCACCACGAAGGAAGCTTGTCCTTCTGCTCATAGGAACTTTGCAGGCCTCGGCCAAGGCCATCAACGCCAGCGAGCACAGCCAAGAGAGGAGTGGAGCTGTGAAGTGAGTGGCCTTCAGCTTCGGTGGGAGGCCTGCTCTCCTGTTCTCAAACCGGGTGCTGACCGGCAGGCTTCTGCAGCAGCACACTGGCCCCTCACCGAGGGGGTCAGGGAGAGGGCGGCGTAATAGCCTCCAGCACACGAGGCCTGGGAGGCTGGCAGGTGAGGAGCATAAGGAGCATGTGCGAGGACTAAGTGGGCCACGGTGGGGAAAGCCAGGCCCAGCTATCCGTGGACCCTGAGAAATAGCACAGTTCTTTCAGCTTAGTGGTCACAATACATTCAGCAGAGGAAATCTTCCTATTTTCCCTGGCGTGGAGCGCACATGGATTTTGAAAGCTTGATCTCCCCCAACTGAATCTAGTATGTTACAATGTGCCTTCTTGTGCTTACTGTTTAGAATAGGGGTGTCGAACTCAATCAGAGAAGGGGCCAAAATCTAAAATCCAGCCTAAATCGCGGGCCGAATGGTTTACTGAACAGTCATAAACTGACAATGTCATAAACTGACAGCGGAGTGCAGTGATGACAGCGCGGTGCGGGCCACATTGCAAGGCCTGGCGGGCTGGATTTGGCCCGCGGGCCTTGTGTTTGACACATGTGGTAGAAGGAAGTGGACAGTGTTGTTCGAGGAAGTTGTGTGGGTAGTTATGGAATTTCCATTGGCCATTTTAAAACACTGACAATAGCTCTGCTGCTCGGGGTGACTGCAGGCTGGCAAGTCGCTCCAGTCTTTTCTGTTACATGTTCTCTGATGAGAGCAGCCCTCCAGCTCTGCCCTCTTTCCCAACCATCACGTTGAACGGTTACAAAAGCTCAGTGAGAAAAGTATGGCATGAATGCTCTGACCAACCGAATGACAGAATGCAAATGTGTGCAGTGCCCGCCTAAAGCAGCGCCGTCAGCCCAAAGCAGCTCAGGATGCACCTGTTAAAGTGGCTGGGATGGTGGCAGTTCAGTTTCTGTATGAGCAATGTCCTCCAGGGCTCTCTTCCCAAAATGACACTCACTAGGGCTCGTTTTATTTCAGGAGGTGACAACGAAAGCCAGAGTTTGCCCTCCCTAGCAATTCCTTCCAGTTTGGTGACCATTGTGCTCACTGGGATGAGGACAGCTTTACACAAGAGGCTTTGCCTTATTTGCTGGGTCTGGGCAGTAATTGTCAGGGTTCTTGGTCAAGGAAGCCACTATCTAAAGCAGGGGTCTTCAAACTACGGCCTGCGGGCCACATGCGGCCCGCAGAGGAGTCTGATCCGGCCCGCCAGGTTTTTTGGGCAGTGAGCGCAGCCGAGGTGTTACAGTAGGAATTAGTAGTTCATATAGTCCGGCCCTCCAGCTCTCTGAGGGACCGTGATCTGGCCCCCACTTTAAAAAGTTTGAGGACCCCTGATCTAAAGGTAAACAAATTCGACTTTTCATTAATTCTTTCGTGTGTTCATTCAACAGCCTACACTAGACACCGTGTTTACACGCCTTGCCCACGGAAACTAGAGTGGAAGCCTGACACTAAACAAAAATTACACAAATGACTCTTCTATTCAGGGGTACGAGGGAAAGGACAATATGGCAGCACAGTGGGGGCAGGGAGCAGCTTTCTTCTGGGGTTAGAAAAGTCTTCCCTGAGAAAGTTGTATTCACTTCGTTGTTATACAATTTAACTTCTCTGTCTTCAGGTGCTCAGGGTGGGGCTCTAGCAGAGGCATGGGTAGCTGCTATCACACAAAGCCACAGGTCCGACCCTGAGCCTGGGGCTTGAGAGGGTGAGCACAGCTGCATGTGGGGCATTTCTGTTGCTGGGCCCTCCAGGGAAGGCAGGATGTGACTGATGCAGGGGAGGGGGGAGGGGGATGTCATTCCCAGCAAAGGGAACAGCCAAGACTAAGTCATCGAGTCTTCGTGGAGCCGGGGAGACAGATTTGGGTGGAAAGATGGGCTCCTTCACCCAACACAGGTAAGCATCTATCTGTGGCAGGAGTTTGGGTTCCGGAAGATAGTGATGAATATGACAGGTAGGTGTGGCCTTCATGGGGCTCACCATTGGAGAAGGGCAGTTAACTAACTTAACACACAAATCTGCAACAAGACAGCATCAAGTTGGGAAAGGGGCCGTGCAGTGATGCAGCAACGGGGAGAGCACAGCGGGCAGAGGAAGGCTGCGCCAGAGAGATGCTTGGGGAAGGTGACCCTGAGGGGGTAATAATGGACATTATTGCCTAAGATAATGAAAACCTATAGAAATTTAAAAATTTTTCATTTTCCCCTTAGGCATACAAAGTCTCCTCCCCCCACCCGGGGGGGGGGGAGGCAGATCATTTTGAATGTGCAAGTGTGTCTGCACATGTTACAAAGACAACTACCATGTTAATGAAATCTTCAATTTGAAACCCTTAAAAAAAAAAAGGAGGCCTGAGGGCACAAGGAGGCCAGTCACAGGGGAAGACAAGAGAGGGAGCAGGCACTGGGCACTGTAGGTGCAGAGGAGGGAAACATGTGGAGGGTACGAAGAATCATCCGAAATGGCTAGAACCTGGGGGAGCCGGGCTCGCGTGCAGCAGGAGAGTGTGTCTTTCCCAAAGGCCCTGAAGGTCAAGGCAAAGAGCTGGGAATTTATTCAAGGTGACAAGGAAGCCACTGAAGGACGGTAAGTGAAAAAGGAGGTGATTCAATTCCCACTGCTATGGGAGGGACACATGGATGGTAACATAACCATTAGGACGCTATTTCAAATGACAAAACAAGAAGGGATATGGCAGTCGTGGAAGCCATCAGTCGACTGGAGTTGGCTTTCAGAAATGAAAACGATTGAGCTTGCTGATGTGAGTGGGGGCTGGAGTCCGGATTGAGACACAGCACTAAGGATAAAGGGGAACACAGGATGTAACAACCCACGTTTCCGCTTTGAGCAAATAGCAGCGTTTACAGAGGCGGAGAAACCAAAGGACAAGCAGATGGCTGTGGGGAATCACAAGTTTGGTTTTGGCTACACCTGTAATATAAACAAATGGTGACATCAGGTAGATAGTGAATGCTCAGAGAAAGACCTCAGCTGGTAACATAAAATTTGGAGTCATCACATATAGACAGTGTCTAAGGCCATGGCTATGAATGGGAACACTTAGGGAGTTAGTGTAGAGAGAAGAAAAGTGGGTTGGAGACCAAGCCTGTACTGAAGCTGCCAAGAAGCCTGGGAGATGAGGAGAGCAAAGTATTCTTCTGACTTGCCAATGCAGGCCTCTGCAGTGACAGGTGTATGGTGGGCATGGGAACCAGAATGGCATGTGCTAAAGAATTAATGGAAAGTGAAATGCAGATAATCCTTGTAAGATTTTGCTATGAAGGGAAACTAAAGAATTGTGATAGCCCTGGCTCAGTTGGTTGGAGTGTCAGCCTGTACACCAAAAGGTGGCGGGTTTGGTTCCTGGTTAGGGCACATATCCAGATTGCGGGCCCCAGACACATGTGGGAGGCAACCAACTGATGTTTCTCTCTCGCACTGATGTTTCTCTCTCTCTCCTTCTCTCCCTCCCTCCCTCCTGTCTTCTCTCTCTCTGAAAGTAATAAAATAAAATACAAAGAATTGGGATAGTGGCTGGGCATATGAGGTCAAGGGGCTTTAAAAAGTATTTAAGTTAGGAGATACTAAAGTATGTTTGCACAAAGATGGAAATGATCCAATAGAGAGAGACAACAGCCGAAATTCATGCAGGAGAGAGACAGCTGAGGGAGAGAGGTCTTTGAGCTGAGATGGTGTATGAGTTTCCATGCCTGCTCTAACAAACTACCACCAACTGTGGGACTTGAAACACTCATTTATTCTCTTCCAGTTCTGGAGGTCAGAAATTCAAATACTAGTTTCACTGGACTACAGTCAAATTGTCAGTAGGGCCAAAAGCTCCTCTGGAGGCTCTAGGGAAGAATCTTTCTTCACTTTTTCCAGCTTCTGAGTTGCATTCCCTGGTTCATTGTCCCTTCCTCTGTTTTCAGTAAGCAGTGAAGCATCTTCAAACCTCTCTGCTCTGGTCACACTGTCTGCTCATCCACAGTCAAATTTCCTCCGCCTCTTTATTATGAGGACGCTCGAGATTACACTTAGGGCCTATCCAGATACCCAGGATAATCTCCCCACCTCAAGATCGTTCCTCTTTAATGACCCTCAAAGTCTCCTTTGTCTTGTAAAGTCACACTCAGAGGTTCCAGGGACTAGGACCTGGAATGGCTCTAAAACACCTCTGGAGGACTGGCCTCGCTAGGAGGAGGATAATTTCTATCTGTGTAACCAGAGGAAGAGGGGGAAGAGGCTCCTGCGGGGCTGTGCAGATTTGGTGGTGAAAGGATGAGGGAGGGCATGCTTTTTGGCTTCAATTTCTGAGAGAATTATGAGGTCATGTTGACAGCTGAGAGGGATGATGACTGAAAGAGGGTGGAGAGGGGATTGCATACAGTGGAAAAACTAACTTTTAGGCTTTTCAGCATCACTGCAGGAGAGGATGGCAAGGTAGTCAGTACAAGGATGGGATATAATTTGATCAGGAGGCAAGGGATGGTGAGGAGACAGTGAGATGGTGGGATTGGGAGCTCACAGGTCATGATGAGGGGATTGTGAGCAAAGTGAACTGTAAGTGCAAGAGGTGTTGGGCAGAGTTGGATGCCTTTGGATTTTGAAGACAGTGCAGTTTCTGGTGATGCCAAGTTGTAGGGTTTCCGTTTTTGGAGGAAGTCCCTGAAGGACAAACAGATGACCATCCACCTAGAGGTTGAAGATACCAGGAATGAAGACAGGAAAGGGGTGGCCCGGAAGCAAAGTCTTCAGTGAATGGGGTGAATGGGGTGCCGGTGGGGGGAGTGACCTGGAAGAAGTTAGATGATGAACATAGAGAGATGACAGGAAGCAGCAGAGCAGTAAATGCCACACCTAATGACATCAATTACATGGGAGCTGGGGGTTGGCCAGCAGAAGGTGAAGAACTGGTTTGGGAGCAGTGGGGAGCAGGAAAGCTACCTTCTGCATGTCTTGGCTCTGAGGCAGTGGTCGGCTAACTCATTAGTCACCAGAGCAGCAAACCGTGGCTCTCTGAGAGGGCTCCTGTTTCTACACTTGTACTAAGAAGTGGTTGCAATAAGAATGTGTGCTAATCTTTTGTTGGAATTTCCCAACATCACAATGGAAGGGTTTGGGAAGTATGAGATTTGCAGGAGGACAGAGATGAGAGTCTGGCAATAGGTTATGGGAAAGGATCCCTGGATGTGTAATAGTGAGTTTTATTGAGGACACCAAGCAGGTGGAATCACATCACAGAGGGCCTTGAGAATGTGTCTTACCTTGAGGCTGGGGTGTTGAGCAGCAAACTATCATGGTCAAAGGCAGGCTTTAGGGAAATCAATCCTGAAGAAAAGAGGTCCTTCCTTAGAAAGCTATTACAACAGGCCAGTATTAAGGGTTCAGGGTATAAATTCTGAGAATAGTGGAAGAAATAATAGCTCTAAGGAATGTGCTTGGTTTCAATTAGAGCAAAGGGAAATGAGAGACGAGTGGGGAATGGTTCTCATGTTTAAGCTTCAGTGGGGAGAATAGGTTTTGAATGTAAATTAATGGTTTTGGTATTCGGTAAATCCTGGCTAAAGGTTCAGCCACTGCTGGAGCCCTGTCATGACAGGTGCATCGGTGGGCTCTTCCCCTGATGCCAGGTCTGGAGTCCCGGCCTCCAGTTTCCCAGAATGAGGATAATCAAGGACCAAGCAGGACCCAGGAAGCTAACCATGGATGGTCCCTCATTTAGTTTCGGATCCCCAGGGCACGATCTGAAGCTTCCATTGCCATAAGCAATAGGGCTGTGTGCAGTGTGAATTGTGAGGTGCCCAAGACCAGGGGATACCTTTCAGCCATCCACAGGGACAGGTTCAGCGGGAGGAGGGATGTTGTCATTCATCTTTCTAACTCTCATGCACCATGACTTAGGGCGCGGTCAGACACACCAGCTAGTCTTGTAAGGAGGAGGCCTGCAGGACTTGTCTACAAGAGGCTTCTCTGAGTTTCTCCCCCTATTCTCCCCCAAGTTAAGGCAGGGCAGGGGTAACAGGCAAGGGTTCCATCACACCTTTGAGCTCAGACTCAGAATCACAGTTGATGTCTCGCCAAGAATTTGACTCATCCAGGTGCACACCCCACCCACTTTTGCTCAATTTCCTTCATTCTGCTGACAGCCATCTCTTTTCTTCCCTTTGCCCAAAAGGCCGGGTCTCTGTATGCCAAGATTACCCGAGGCTGAGGCTGACATTCCCTCTGTGGCGTTCCTGCCTGGTCTCCGCCCCTCCAACCCTCACCCTTGCTCTGAGCTCAGCGGGCACTGTTTGGGTTTGGGGAAGCGCAGGGGCCCGGTGGGACTACCCCAACTCCCGCCCCGCTCTCCGGCGCCGCGGGAGCGCGCACTCAGGCAGGGCCCGCGCGGGCGCCGAGCGGGGCGGGCGGGGCGGGGCCAGGAGGGGGCGCGGCCTCGGGGGGCGGCGCGGGGCGGGCGGCCGCGGGGGCGCCGCGGAAGGGACCGGCCGCCGGTAGGAACGCGCCAGCCCCGCCGCGATGCCCGCGCGCCCCGGACGCCTCCTCCCCGCGCGGCCCCGGCTGCTGGCGCCGGCCGCGCTGCTGCTGCTGCTGCTCGGCCCCGGCGGGCGCGGGCGCTGGGGCGCGGGGGCCCAGGTGCCGGGCGCGGCGGCGCAGGAGCCCCTCCCGGCGTTCGGCGGGGAGCCGGAGGACCCGCACACCAAGCACCTGTACACGGGCGACATGTTCACGCACGGGATCCGGAGCGCCGCGCACTTCGTCATGTTCTTCGCGCCCTGGTAACTGCACGCGCCGTCCCCTCGGGCCCCGCAGAATGCGCCCCCGGAGCGGCGCCGGGCCGGGGCCTGGGCTGTGGGACCCCGCGGGCCGCGGGGCGGGCCGGGGCGCTCGTGGCTGACGTGGCGCCGGGCGGCCGGGGCGGAGCAGGAGGGGGCGGTCCCGACCCGGGAGCCGGAATGGGCCGTCCCTTCCTCCCTTAGGCCCCCTCCCCCGGGTCCACGCACCCGACCAGGGGAAGGGCGCTCGCGGGGCTCTGGGGCTGCTGGAAACCTAGGGGCCACCCCTCGGGCCCCTCCCCAAACTTGTGCGCGGCCGGAGGCCTGGCTGAGCGGCGGGGCCGGGCCGCGTGCGGCGGCCAGTGGGGACCGGGGGTCCTGCCGCGGGGTCTGTGCCGGGCTCACCGCCTGCCTGAGGGTTTAGTTGGAGAATAGGAACTCACTGAGGTGTGAATTCCCACTCTGGAAGGGTGGCCCAGGCGGAAGAGGGTTCCCGAGCCGCGAGTGTAGTGCGAATTCTGGGGCCGCGCCCGCAGCTCCAGGGGACGGGGCTGCGCTCTTGAGGGCCGGAGCCCATGGCTGGAGCTCCCGGCTGGCTTCTGGCCCCTCCTCCCCTCCGCTCTCCCGGGCCTGCTCCTCTAGAAAGTGTGAGATGGCAGAACTCACCGCGGAGAAAGGACGGCACCTCCTGCCATAGTTCTGGGTAGGGCTAACCTCAGAGACCCCTACCCTGAGAATTGTCCTAGGAAGGATTTGCACCAGCACAGGTGGTGTTTTTCTTCCTAGGTGCCTCCGAGGTGAGCAGAAAGCTAGTGTTTGGGCTCAAGGCAGTTTGCAGGCTCATTGCAGAAGTCGGCCTCCTTCCCCACTGTGAGGGAGAAGCCCATTGAGGTGTGGGAAAGGGATGGAGAAGGAACAGAGAGAAGATGCCTAAGAAAAACAGCCTATTCAGAAAACGTGCTGGCAGAAGATGGAGGAACTTTTCCCCCTTTCTCCCCATATTCAAGTTATTACTGGACCGTATTCAGTTTATTTGGAGTTAAATCAACTTTCGGGGGTGGGTTTGAGTCACAGCTATCATGTATTAACAGTGTTTCAAGTTCTCAAGAACCAACTGACTTGGATTTTTATTTATTTATTTATTTATTTATTTAATATATTTTATTGATTTTTCACAGAGAGGAAGGGAGAGGGATAGAGAGCTAGAAACGTCGATGAGAGAGAAACATCGGCCAGTTGCCTCTTGCATACCCCTTACTGGGGATATGCCCACAACCAAGGTACATGCCCTTGACCAGAATCAAACCTGGGACCTTTCAGTCCACATACCGACGCTCTATCCACTGAGCCAAACCGGTTTCAGCTGACTTGGATTTTTAGAACCTGATATAGAAAAAGTGGTATAGAAAAGTACATTAAAATAATTATTTTTATGTACTTTTCTATACATAAAAAGTACACTGGTATAGAAAAGTACATAAAATAATTATTCAGTATTAATAGTTACTTTGGGAAGGAATATTCTTAGAGTAACTATTTCAATTATATACAGTACTTAATTGGAGCTAATTCCAGTGGAATAAATCTGTCTTTGTATTTTCTCTTTATTTTTAGAAGAAAAAAATGGCATGTAGACATAATAAGTCCATGCATGGAATGGAGTATTAATTTTGGAGAATCTGTAATACCAGCTAGTCCTGGACTGAGTGAGGGAGAAGACTGGGAAATTTGAGCTCTTGGTATTAAGTAAATTCTTTTTTCATTGTATGTGGTTTATTTAGGTGGATGCCCCCAGAAAAGTAACTTAAAGTTTTTATTTTGCCTCTGAATAGTCTACTATGAAGTATTTAAACAGATATGTGGGGGTTTTCTATGACGACATTTAAAAGTTACACTTTAACAGCAGATTGGAACTCAGAATATGCAGTGGGTTCCCCCAACCCCCCCATGTCATTCCGGTTTCAGTTTCTGTGGGATGCTGGAAGCCCACATGTGGTTTGAGATCAGGGGTACCATGCAATGAAAACATCGACCTTGTATTTTTGCCCTGAACTTGACAGATGTAGGGTGGTCCCACTGTGGGTCTTGTGCCAGTATCTTCTCTAGGACTGGTTTGCAGGTCACACTAAACCTTGTGGTGACGGTGCGGTGAAGGTTGGGGCCACCTCCTTGGCAGGACCAGGTGGCTTTGCTCTGCTCCATGGCCAAAGACACCTTCTGAATCAGCTGGTCTCAGGTCACACTGCAGCCAGGAGGCCCCAAACCGGAAGTGCTAACTACACGGCACCTGTGGCTCTATCCCTGAGAAATTAGTATACCACAGGCACGTGCTAGATGCAGAGAACACAGTTGTGAAAAGATTATGCTGTCGTCTTGGCCCCTTTACCACATATACATAGATATTACATTGGTTTCCCCCCACAATTATCTTTCAGAAAAGAGGGAGTCATATTGTTTTTGGAATATCATAGAAAGCAGGGATTCTCTTAGCTTCCCAAGAAAGTGCTGATTAGGGAAGATACATTGGCTTAAAGCAAACTTTTTTTGTGCTACTTTTAGATGTGTATTGTAGAGATATCTGTCAGAGAAGAAATTATTTAACTGAGAAATTACTTTGAGGATAAGCAAGCATCCTCAAAGCATTAAAGGTCACTTTAGAAAGCAGCACAGCAAGCAGTTACATTGTAGACACCATGCAAACACACTTAGCGGGTGAATGGGGAAAAAGTACCCATGTGCCGTAATGATACATGACCGCTTGAAGCTTGATACAAAGTTTCTAGAATTCAGTCATGGCACCGCAGACAGCAGACGATAAAGAAGATCAGCTATATGACAATAGATTTAATTGATGGGAAAGATGCTGATGCTGTTAAGAAGTGTAAAGAACAGCACGAACCAATAATTCCAAGTTAACATTAATTTAAATGATTGGCGATTTAAAAATATCTCTGTGTAGTTAAACTCATACAATGACCATTATAAGCATACATTTGGTTATATCAAATTTAGAAGTGTGTGTGGACACAAACTTTTTTAAAGCTTCTCATTCAGGAGAGTGTGCAGAATTGATTTAATTTTGGGGTAGCCTTGCATTTGCAGATATTGGGTATATAGTAGAGGAGACCTGACTAAATAATAAAGAGGCAATTATAGCAAAAAGTGCTAGGCTGCATCAGTAGAGAAAGAGAAGAGAATGGGCACCGAATAGCCTGAGAAGTCAGGGCTGGAGGAAGGGACACCTAAACCAACCTGAAGGGCAAACAGCAGTTAGCTAGGAGGGTTTAGGGAGGAGGCACCAGAGCGCGTGTAGTGACGCAGCTCTGGCCCTTTCAGAAAGCTGCGGGTCCTGCAGTGGAGGACAGGGGGGCCTGCAGGGGCAGGAGGCAGCTGGGGCACGGGGTGAAGGGGGAGCTCAGGAGGGGCACCTCGGGAGGACCTAGCAGTCAGTACCTTGCGAAATTTGGATGTCATGGTAAGAAAACTGCGGGGACTTTCAGGTGGGTGGGTTGTAAGCAGGGGAATGAGGTTTTGCACTGCTGTGAGCTAACCCATCTCTGCTGTGGTGTAAGGAAGGAGTCAGAGAGCCCCATTGCCCGTGGAAATGGCTGAAAGGGGGCAGGGGTTGGGCAGCCTCTGACCCTGCACTCAGTATACTTGTTACTCCCACCCTGATATAGGTGCGGACACTGCCAGCGGCTGCAGCCTACTTGGAATGAACTGGGAGACAAGTACAACAACATGGAAGATGCCAAAATCTACGTGGCTAAAGTGGACTGCACGGCCAGCTCAGACGTGTGCTCCGAACAGGGGGTGCGAGGATACCCCACGTAAGTAGGGAGGGCACGTGCTTCCCGTGTCTTCCAGGTTTTCCACATCTCTGGCCAGCTGCCTTTGGCCAAAGAAAGCCCAACTCATATTTTGGTACCTTCCTTTGTAGTTCTGAGGCGCGAGGGGCTGCTGAATTTAAGCAGGCCGTCCCTGTTGTTAAGAAAGATTATATTTAACACCAGGTCTATACTAGGTGTCTTTTTGTATTGTACCTTCTATGGGAAAAACCTTTCATTAATCAGTGTTGGGTTTTCCTGTTTATAGGAACATGTGTTTTCAAGGTAAAAATGATGGTCTCTATGAGGTCCTGTCAGGTTGGATGTTCAAGAGGACATTACACAATTGAGTACAGATTTTGTCATCTATTCAGTATTGATTTTTCTTTTCTTTTCTTTTTTAATATATTTTATTGATTTTTTACAGGGAGGAAGGGAGAGAGATAGAGAGCTAGAAACGTCGATGAGAGAGAAACATCGACCAGCTGCCTCTTGCACACCCCCTACCGGGGATGTGCCCGCAACCAACGTACATGCCCCTGACCGGAATCGAACTTGGGACGTTTCAGTCTGTAGACCGAAGCTCTACCACTGAGCCAAACCGGTTTCGGCTCAGTATTGATTTTTGATCACTCTGTTATTCCTAAGCATCTTCCTAGAGTAATTTCCATGTGACTAGCACAAGGCTATTTCTTTTGGACAGAAAGGTAACAAAGTGGGATACAGTGTTTCTGACAAGTAACATGACTTCCTTCCATGACAGTTAAAAGGGTTTTTGGTTTTAAGACATAGAAATGGAAACTGACTTAATAAACAAAGAAGACTGTGAGGGGAGCTCTGAAACTCAGCTGCAGAGATTTGGGGGTCTGTTTTTATGGGTCTCCCTTAAGATGCCTCTATCTTCTGGCTCTGGCTCTGATGCCAGGGTGGACTTGGGTCACTACTCACTGGCCCAGCATGGGCGGGTGTTCATTCGGGAACAGAGAGGCCGGATCTCATAGGAAAACAGCCCCATTCAGGCCGCACGGCGGGGGAGAGCCTTCTCCAAAAGAGGGCGGGCGGCGGAGGGGTTGGCTGCTGCAGCCACAGAAATACTTGTTCACATTGATAGACTAAGGAAAGTCTATCCAAAACCTGAGCTTACCTCCCAGCCTGGGAGTCAGGATGGAAAAGCGGAAGGAACTCTGGGCTGGAACCCAGAAGCCGGGGTTGAATCCCAGCCCCACCGTCTAGTTAACCGTGTAACTCTGGCCACACGGGCTGACTTCTGAGTCTAAAGTAGGACGCTGAGACTCACCCCACTCCCCTGGACATGGTTATGAAACAGAATGTGTGCAAACACCACTCTGAGCATACCCAGCAATGTTAGGTTTCCCCTGACATTTGGAAATTCGGCATTTCCACATAGGTCTCTGGAATTCTTGGTCTTTGGTGAATGCTTGCTAATCTACGTGTCATAGTTAAAGTCTGCACCAAGTCAGGTCACATAGAGATAAAATTTCCCACCGTGTGTCCCTTTTCTAAAGGCACCAGTGTCCTGGCGTCATCGCATTGCCTTTAAAGTAAACTCTGCTTGGATGGAGTGTCCCAAAGAAGCCGTCACTGAGTCGTAGGAGCAGGAGAGGAGATAGCTGCTCACCTATTGAGAGCCTGTGACCTCAAAGTGCAGGGGCCGCAGCGAGGGTTGACTGCGGTGGCCGCTCTGAAACAGCTGGCCCACTGTGTGCACCACCAGCCCTGCCAGAGGGAAGGCGGAACAACAGGAGCTGTCACAGGGCTGAGGGCGCACGGTAGGGGCAGCAGAGAGGGGAGGAGAGGTTCCACCTGGACTTGACTATATGAGTTATCTGGCTGCAACTCCATAGACGTTCTTCGCAGATTTTAAAAGATCCATGTTGGGTCACGTGTCCTGATTTTCATTAAGAAGACTAGAGGCCCGTTGCACAAAGAGATCCGTGCAATAGGCCTTTCTTCCCTTGGCTTCCAGCATCGATTTTCCTCCGGCACCTGGGACCCAGGCCTTTGCTCCGGCCGGAGTCTGCCATGTTCCCTACAGACTGCCATCTTTGCTACAGACTGCCATCTTTGTCTTGGCTGTTGGGGAGTGCCACTCCTATAGATCCCTTCACCCCCCGCCCTCCCTTTCATAGCAGGCGCCTGGAGAGCTGGGCAGCTGCCATCTTTGTCCTAATTTGCATACTTACTCCTGATTGGCTGGTGGGCGTAGCGGAGGTATGGTCAATTTACATGTTTTTCTATTATAAGGTCTCCCAAATAAAACATTGGCTTTGTGTTTGAAAACAAAGCAAAGTGAGCTTCTCACTATGCTGGATGTGATTTGGGAAGGACCCTGCATGCCCATGACACACAGGTGCCTGAGGAGAGATTAGTTTCATTGAAGGCAGGAGGCGGATGTGCTGAATAAAATGTAGTCACAGGAGGGTGTTCAGGTTACCTGTTGAGCTTTTATTTGCAAGGCCTGAATCGAGTAGCGGATGTCAAAGCCTGAGCATGGGGTGTGTGTGTCGCTATATCTGCCTTTGTGTTATTCTTCCTGGCCCCTGTCACTGGAGACGAGGATTGGAGAGGGAGGCAGTGAGTTTCCGTGCCCCTGCAGGTGGCTGACTGCTCAGGAAGGTGTTGAGGTCCTCCTGTGGAGCCAGAAAATAACCTCCTTCCTCTGGGAGAACGTGAGCAGGGGCAGGCTAAAAGAGGCTCGTAGGGCTGCCATAAGAGCACACAAACTGCTGGTTGAAAAGAATAGACGTTTATTCTTAGTGCTGGAGGCCAGCAGCTCAAAATCAAGGCATCAGCAGGGCCATGCTCCCTCGAAACCTGTCAGGGAAGCCTTGCCTCTTCCCTGCTTCTGGGGGTTTGCTAGCAATCTTCAGTGTTGCTTGGGGTGTAGATGCACCCCTCCGGTCCTCCATCTTCATGTGGCCTTCTCTCCAGGTGTCCAAATTTCTCCTTCTCATAAGCACACAGTCATAGTAAATGAGAGCGCACCTTATTAACCTCAGTTTAACTTACCTCCGTAAATATACTCTTTCTACATAGGCCACATTCTCATATGGTCAGGACGGCAGCAGATCTGATTTGGGAGACACAGTTCGGTCCATAGCACTACCTCATTGCTTGTAGCAGAACTTTTGTCACATTGTTTTCCACAGTGACCTATACATTTGCTCCCAGGAGGTCTCCTTGAAAAAGAAATAGATGACCAAAAACTCCCAAATGCCAGCAGAACAGTTTGGCCTTATATCCTGCAGCTCTCTCTCCCTCCACAGAGAGAATTGAAGTCAGACCGAAAAGCCTGTAGAGGAAGCTCTAATTTTATTTCTAGGCTCTATGAACTTCAGGAAGAATCTCAGACGTGGGCAGGCAGAGAAGTTTTCAGTCCATGAAAAAGAGATTTTTAAAAATTTTTGTTTTGTTTTTGCTCAAAGCACACCATGTTGGAAAAATAGCACAGGTTGGGTTTTACTGATTTTTAAAGTTAGCAAAGAAATGGGGAATGAGTTTGACAACGCCTTTCTGGTATTTGAGGATCCTGAAGCTCTTTGGAGAGAGATGCTTGGGAGGGAGAAAGCAGGTAGAGAGGACAGTAGCATCTTCTAGTTCTCCGGGCCAAGCACATGTTTCCAGAGCTTTCTACGGTCCCAGGGCTGGGTCTGGGCATTCCTCTTCTTTTTTTAAAATTATTTATTGTTTAAAGTATTACATGTAAGTATTACATAGGTCTCCTTTTTTCCCCATTGGCCACCCCCAGCTCATGCCCTCACCCTCTGTGTCATTGGTTATGCTTATATGCATAAAAGTCTTTTGGTTGATCTCTTACCTCCCCATCCTCACCCTCCACTACCTTCCCTCTGAAGACTGACAGACTGTTCGATGTTTCAATGTCTCTGGATGTACTTTTGTTTATCAGTTTATGTTGTTCATTATATTCCACAAATGAGTGAGGTCATTGAGTGATATTTATCTTTCTCTGACTGGCTTATTTTGCTTGGCATAATGCTCTCCAGGTCCATCCATGCTATTGCAAATGATAAGAGTTCTTTCCTTTTTCTTTTAAATATTTTTTAAAATTGATTTCAGAGTTCTTTCCTTTTTCTTTTAAATATTTTTTTTAATTGATAGGGAGAGAGAGATAGAAACATCAGTGATGAGAAAGAATCATTGATTTGCTACTTTGTGCATGCATGTGCCCTTGGCTGGAATCGAATCCGGGACCCTTTAGTCCGCAGGTCGACACTCTATCCATGGAGCCAAATTGACTAGGGCTAAGAGTTCTTTATTTTTTACAGCAGTATATTCTTAATTGTGAAATCATACTTTGGAGTTGCTTACAATATTAAACTTCAGGAAGTCAGGCATTCTTGCCAAATCTAGTTAGCTTTTGGCTTTTTGTTACGGTTGTAAAAGTGTAGGCTGCTGAGGAAGTGGCATGAATATTCTTTGTTGGCGGCACATTAGGAAAGTCACCTAATAAGCCCATCGCAGGATCTTGCTTCTGGGTGAGGCCAGTAAGCCTGCTTTAATGCAAAGACCTTCTGCAGCCAATGTGTGGTTTTCTGGTGTAGCTGTGAGACTTCATTTTAAGTCATGTGGGGAGTTAGCTAGTCAAACCCACAGTTCTGATTGCGGCACATTTACATTCTGACACTGAATTTTGGGCATCTGCCAGCAGACTCCAGGTGCGTGCTGTAGATTGTCAGGGGTGTTTCAGATGAGCGGGGTTGCCAAAAAAAGCCTGTCTTGTGTGTTTTTCTGTCAGTAGCCACATTTCCCCCTCCGTCCTTGACATCTTCTACTAATTCTGTCAATAGAAGAATTAATCCTGCCCCCTATTCCTTGACACCTTCTACCAAGTTTTATCACGAGCATGTTTTTACGTGACCGGTGGCGTGATACAGGGTCTGGAAACATTAACTTGAGCCTCTGATGATGTCTTTTGCTCACCTCTAAAGGAATGCTAAATACTCTGCAGATCTTTTCAGGGGCTAATATGTGTAGAAAAAGAAAAGATTCCTTCTCTGTGGGGAAGTGAGTAACCTTTAGCCATTGTCAAGGTTCTTCTTATACCTGGATGCTTGTGCTTTGTAAGTCAAGGAGCTGTCATGGCAGCCTGGAAATACAGTGTTGTTTCTATCACAGTTCTCATTTAAAAAATATAAAAAAGCGGGACACAAACTACTAAAGCTGGGAAGGAGGGCAGACCCCTGGCAGGGAAAGCTTGAGAGTTCTGCACATGTGAACACCTGCAGCCTGGGGTGTAATGCACAGATTTGGGCTTGATGTGTCCACCTCGGCTTTATTTTTCTTGAATAAAATATAAAAATTTAAAGACTATAGGATTAAATGAACATATTATCTATATTATTATTATTATTATTATTATTATTATTATTTTTGCAATTTTCATCAGAGAGTGGCAGGTACTGCCTGGCTGCAGCCCACTGGTCACTCACTCCCTGGCTGCCTCACTAAACCAGCTTGCTCCCTGATATGATGGTGCTCTTTGCTCCAAGCAGTTTGGAGCGCTTTAAAAATCTGCTCTGTCAAATCCTCTGTTCCCCTTTCAGCTTGAAGCTGTTCAAGCCTGGCCAGGAAGGTGTGAAATACCAAGGTCCCCGGGACTTCCAGGCCCTGGAAAACTGGATGCTGCAGACACTGAACGAGGAGCCTGCCGTGAGTGCACTGAGCGCCCTCCCTCCCTCCCTCCCTCCCTTTCTTCCTACATTTTGGGGTAATACAGAGGCCAGTTTAGGTGAAGAGTTAAGGATACTATTTTCAGACTACTTTTTACCTTTTTAGGATTCATTGATATAAGATTAACTTCTTTTTCCTTCTCAGTTTTTTTATTGTGTTAAAAAACACACAACAGAAAACATACTATCTTCACTGTTTTAAATGTACAGTTTAATGGCATTAAATACATGCATAATGTTGTGCAAAAATCACCACCCTCCGTCTCCTGAACTCTGTTCAGCTCTAAGACAGAAACACTGTACAATTAAACACGAACTCCCGAGCTCCCTTCCCTCCAGCCCCTGGCAACCACCATTCTCCTTTTTGTCTCTATGATTTTAACTCTCTCTTTTTTTTAAATATATTTTATTGACTTTTTACAGAGAGGAAGGGAGAGGGATAGAAAGTTAGAAACATCGATGAGAGAGGGACATCCATCAGCTGCCTCCTGTACGCCCCCTACTGAGGATGTGCCGCAACCAAGGTACATGCCCTTGACTGGAATCAAACCCGGGACCCTTCAGCCACAGGCCGACGCTCTATCCACTGAGCCAAACCCGTCTTGGCTCTATGATTTTAACTCTTAAGTACCTTATGTAAATGGAAAAGATTAGCTTTTTAAAAACTTTTTTTTTCCATATATTTTTTTGATTTTTCACAGAGAGGAAGAGAGAGGGATAGAGAGCTAGAAACATCGATGAGATGAGAGAGAATCATGGATCAGCTGCCTCTTGCACACCCCCTACTGGGGATGTGCCCGAGACCAAGGTACATGCCCTTGACCGGAATCGAACCTGGGACCTTTCAGTCTGCAGGCCAACGCTCTATCCACTGAGCCAAACCGGTTTCAGCTTAAAAACATTTTATTGTGGAAATATCCAAACATGTACAAAAGTAGAAAGAAGAGTCTAGTGCCATGATGTCCATCCCGTGTGCCACAAGAATCTTTAAAACATGCAACACTTGACTCTCCAGTAGTTAGCTCTGTGTGCCACGAGTTGAAAAAGGCTGAAAACCGCTGGCCCGGTGAACGATGTCTGAGTGAGGAGGAGGTTAATGAAGATGGTCTCTGTGTCCATCCCCCACTTCAACAAGTATCTTAGAGTGTGAATCCTTCTTTTCTTCTCAACCCTCAGTCTGTAAGACCCTGCTGGCTTTGCTGATAACATAACGTAATATTCTTAAAACTTTCAGTGTCTTAATTTCCTCTGTACACTAAGGGTGATACCAGGAAGTCATGGAAACTGGATGATTTCTGAGATTATTTTTTAAAGACATCGCTGTGTGTAGAATGTTCCTTACTACAAAAAAAATTTACAATCCTCTCCTCTTTGATGTTGGGAGTCTTAATTTTTTTTATGAGTCATTATGATTGTAAGTTATTCTTTACGTGTCCCTTCTAGTGTGGTGCTGACTGCTCAGTCTTCAGAGGAGTGGGGGGCTTTGGTGGTCTGTGATGTTGAATTGGTGAGGGGCTGGAAAGGTGGCCAGCATTCCCGTGCTGGATGTTTCTGGTGAAACATTTTAAGAGCAGTTGAAGTCTTAGAATGTAATTTTAATTTAAACCCTTAATTTAGACTACTTTATTGTCTCAGATAGGTGTTCACAGATTTAAAGGTTGGTTGTGCTCATGTGCAGTTCCAGTCTTTGGGGGGCTCAGCTGCTACTGCTGTCATTTTCCAGGGTGTCTGTGTGGTCCTTCATGCCGTGTCCCTTTGAGTGTGGTGCCGACTGTCAGTCCCCAGAGGCTCCGGGGACTTTGATGCTTCCTGTGTGCACCTGTATCTCACACCTCATAGTCCATGAGTATATGGTGAACAATGCTGGGATGTGGCATTGAATAAGTTGACCAGAGGCTTGTCTAACTTAAGAAACATGGGAAACCACAAACCTCACAGAGAGTAATTTGCATCTCCATCTTGGCAAGAGAACTGGGTGAGCCAGGTGCAACTTTCATGTAGATTTTAGCTTCAGATTGTTTTCTTTTGTGAAAATGTTCTCTGATGGGAGGAAGCTAATTTTAAAGAGGAGCAAATAGTTTCGAAAAAACTTTTAAAATAAACTTTTCACACAACCCCCCCCCCCCCCCCCCCCCCCCCCCCCCCGTCTTCTAGGTTGACGTTATTTAAGAAACCTGCAGCCAGTATCAGGATGGCAGAGAGGCTCACCTGTGGGCCAGAGAGCGTCCCGTTCATGGGGGACAGCCATGTGCAGGCTGGGAGGGCCGTGCGTGGGGCCGGGGCCAGGGTCAGCGTAGATGTCCTGAGAAGCAGCGTCTTGTCTCTGTGTGGGAGGGCACGGTGCATGGAATCCACCCATCACCACCCTAGAACCACAGTTAACCCAATGGCCATATCTTAGTACCTCAGAGCAATAGGGATCTCAGCCAATTGCTAGAAACAATGACTGAGCCTTACTGTAGAAAAGCTCATATATTCAAACTTTATATTGCAATCTGAAAACCTTTTCAATTTGAACTTTGCTGTTTATTATAAACAAAAACTTTTTAAAAAGTTATCTATATTTATATCTATGTAACTGGATATATACATTTTTATATTAAACAGGATAAATTTAGATCCCCCCCCCCCCCCCCCCCGTGAGTGAATGGCAATATTAAAGAAACTCAAAGAGAAGAAACCTACCATTTCTTACAGTCTACCCCAATTTTTACATTTCCATGTTTACATCTGTATTAAACAGTTATAGTCATATGAACATAGTTCATTTCATGAATGATCTTATATAGTGATATTGTCTTTATACTGATCACATATCATGACAATGGATATTCAGTTACTTATAATTTTCTGTTATCAGAAATGCTCTAAGGAACCTATTTATAAAGGACATTTTTTTCTACCTCTCAAGGATGTGTTTAGAATATATTCCCAGACATAAAATAGTAATAAATAAATAAATGCAAGACCACTTTTATTGCTCTTGATCAATATTGGCAGATTGCTTTCTTAAGAATCTAGAGTGGGAAAATAGATGGTGTCTGGCAGGACCGAGAGGGTGTGAGTGAGTGAGCTCCCAGGTGCCTCTGTGAACTACTGCAAGGCATGAGTGGTTCAACTAAGGGCACAGGGCTCCTGCAGCAGAAGCTGGATCTTGCACCTTCCTGCTACCAGCATCTGGTCTCCATGGTCTCACTGCTCCAGCACGCAGGCCCCCTGAGCCTACTGCCCCAGTGGACACTTCCTGGGTGACACTGTAAGCCGCTGGTGGGCATGTGCATACCCAATCAAGGGTTCATGAAGCAGAAACTGTGAGGTTCCCTTTCCCAGCGGCCAGCATCTGGACACCACAATACACCACAATCGCATCTCTCCAGCATGTGGGCCCCATGAGCAGACAGCACCTGGGCCCCTCTGTGAGCTGTCACTGGGCGCATGCCTCCGCAACCAAGGGCCCACAGCCTTCTCTGAAGGATCCACAACTTCCCCCTCCTGACTGCCTGCTTCTGAACACCTTGGTGAGTTACTGAGGATTTGCCTCCCCGGACAAGGTCACACAGCTTTAATCCATAGACACTGAGACTCCCACATCCCCAGCTGCTGGCTCCTGGACTCCCCTTGGAAATTTTCAGAAAGAAATCACTTGGGCCAGAGTCCCACTGCCTCAACTGCAGACTACGGGACAGTTGCTCCCTATGGTCACGGGTTCCAGGACCTCATAGTGAATTGGAGATTGACACTACCTTCAGCAAGAGTCACACAACACTGGCCAAAGTCACAGTACCTGAGCCTCAGGCCCCAATATCCCTTCCCAGGCCATGGACTCCAGGAAATCACAGTGAACACAGACCATTGGGACCTCAGGCAACCCTTTTCACAAGAGCCAGAACCATGATCACATCCATAGCAGCTTGCACAATGAAACCAGGAATGAGTCACATTTCCTGACAATCCATGGCGAGACTTCATCCACAAATGAGAAATCAACATTCAAAGCCCAAATAGATCAGAAGAACCCAAATAGCACAAGTAGGGGGCTCCACGAGGTCACCAAGCTCAGGGGATATGAGAGACTGCACCACTGGGTCCCAAAAATCATCAACTACATGGAACCACTCCCAAAAGAATCTGGATAGCAAAGCGGTTAGATCTAAGACATAGAAACAATTAAAACAATACAGCAATAAATAAATAAAAATGGAAAGACAAAAACAAAAAAACAATCCCAAAGGTGGTTGGGGGGGGGGGGGGGGGGAAGAATTACCAGAAAAAGAATTAAATGAAATGGAGTCAAGTAACTGGACAGAGAAAGAATTCAGATTAATGGTTATAAAGGTGCTTAAATGTCTGGAAGACAAATACAAATCTATGAGAATTATAAGGAGTTGAATGAGAATGCCACCAACATGAAAAGGAATCGAGGAGATGAAGAATGACATAGCCGCAATAATAAATACAATGAAAGGCTTTAATGGTAGAGTAGTAAAAGCTGAGGGCTGCATCAGCAAACTAGAAGACAGGTAGAAAAACACACACACACACACACACACACACAAACAAACAAACAGCAGCAACTAGAAAGAAAACAACAAACAGGAGGAGAGCCTATGAGAGATTTGGGACAACATGAAATGAACCAACATCTGCATAATAGAGGTTCCAGAAGGAGAGGAATCGAAGCAAGGACTAGAAAACCTGTTTGAAGAAATAATAACAGAAAACTTCCCTGATCTTTGGAAGAAAAAAGCCATACAAGTCCAAGAAGCACATAGAGTCCCAAATAAGATGAACCCAAAAAAGACCGACACCAAGACACATCATAATTAAATTGGCAAACATCAAAAACAAAGAAAGAATCTTAAAGGCTGCCAGAGAGAGACAGAAAGTTACGTACAAGGGATCTCCCATTAGACTATCAAATGCTTTATCAACAGAAACTCATCAGGCCAGAGGGAATGGAATGAAATATACATAGTGATGCAAAGCAAGGGAATGAATCCAAGAATACTATACTTAGCAAGGCTCTCATTCAAAATTGAAGGTGAAATCAGGAGCTTCACAGACAAGGGTTAAGGGAGTTTATCCAAGCCAGCAATGCAAGAAATGCTGAAGGGACTGATGTAAATAGAAGAAACAAAAAGGGAAGAAGGAACACAGGCATAAAGAATAAAAATGGTGACTAACAAGTGCCTATCAATAATAACCTTAAAGGTAAATGGATTAAATGCTCCAATCAAAAGACATTGGATAGCTGAATGGATAAGAAGACATGACCCATATATTTGCTGTCTACAAGATACCCACCTCAGAACAAAGGACTCACACAGACTGATAGTGAAGGGATGGAAAATAATTTTTCAGGTAAATGGAAATGAAAAAAAAAAGCTGGAGTAGTAATATTTATATCTGGCAACATAGACCTCAAAGTGAAGTCCAGAACAGGAGATAAAGAGGGCCACTTCATAATACTAAAGGAGGCAATTAAATAAGATGGTATAACTCTGGTAAATATATATGCACTTAATATAGGAGTACCCAAATACATAAAAAAACTTCTGGAAGATATCAAGGGAGAGATCAACAGCAATACAATCATAGTAGGGGACTTTAATACCCCATTGACACTACTGGATAAATCCTCTAACCCAGTGGTTGGCAGAGTCCCACTGCCTCAACTGCAGACTACGGGACAATTGCTCCCTATGGTCACGGGTTCCAGGGCCTCATAGTGAATTGGAGATTGACACTACCTTCAGTAAGAGTCACTTGGCCCCTTGAGTGCAGCTCTTCCACAAAATACCACAGCCTTGGTGAGTCTATTTTGAAGAAGTGATGTTAGAAGAAGTTTAAGATTTAAAAATTTGGCTCTCGCCAAAACCAGTTTGGCTCAGTGGATAGAGCATCAGCCTGTGGACTGAAAGGTCCCAGGTTCGATTCTGGTCAAGGGCATGTACCTTGGTTGCGGGCACATCCACATTAGGGGGTGTGCAAGAGGCAGCTGATCAATGATTCTCTCTCATTGATGTTTCTAACTCTCTATCCCTCTCTCTTTCTCTCTGTAAAAAATCAATAAAATATATATTTTTTTAAACTTGGCTCTCGCCAAAACCAGTTTGGCCAATATTCCTGATGAACAAAATGCTAAAATCCTTAACAAAATTCTAGCAAATCAGATCCAGCATTACATTAGAAAGCTCATAGACCATGACTAAGTGGGATTTATTCCAGGGATGCTAGGCTGGTACAATATCCCCAATCAATGAACGTGATACATCACATAAACAAATTGAAAGACAGAAATCACATAATCATATCAATTGATGCAGGAAATGAATTTGACAAAATCCAGTACCCTTTCCAGATTAAAAACTCACAGCAAATTGGGAGTAGAGGGATCATACCTCAACATAATAAAAGCAATATATGACAAACCTACAGCCAACACCATACTCAAAGGGCAGAAACTTAACCCATTTCCCATAAGAACAGGAACAAGACAAGGATGCTCACAATAACCACTCCTGTTTGACATAGTACTAGAAGTACTAGCCATAGCAATCAGACAAGAAGAAGAAATAAAAGGCATTCAAATTGGAAAAGAAGTAGTAAAACTGTCTTTATTCACAGATGACACGATACTATACATAGAAAACCCCAAAAACTCCATAAAAAAAAAAAACTACTAGACCTAATAAATGAATTTGGCAATATAGCAGTATACAAAATTAACACCCAGAAATCAATAGCCAATTTAACACCCAGAAATCAATGGCCTTTTTATATACCAATAATGAACTCACAGAAAGAGAAATTAAAAAAAAAAAAAATGCCATTTACAACAGCAACAACAACAACAACAAAATTAGGATACCTAAGAATAAATTTAACCAAGGAGGTAAATAACCTGTACTCAGAAAATTACAGGACACTGAAAAAAGTGATAGAGGAAGACATAAACAAATGGAAAATATACCATGTTCATGGATTGGTAGAATCAACATCATTAAAATGTCCATACTACCCAAAGCAATCTATATATTCAATGCAATCCCCATTAAAATACCAACAGCGTATTTCAAAGACCTAGAACAAACTCTCCAAAAATTCATCTGGAATAAAAAATTAAAAAAAAGACCCTGAAAAACTGCAGAAATCTTGAGAAAGAGGAAAATGTTGGAGTCACAATACCAGATATTAAGCTATACTATAATCAAAACTGCCTGGTACTGGCACAAGAATAGACCTATAGACCAATTGAGAAGAACAGAGAACCCAGAAATTGACCCAAGCCACTATGCTCAATATTTGACAAAGGAGGCAAGAGCATACAATGGAGTGAAGACAGTCTCTTTAATAAATGGTGCTGGGGAAATTGGACAGATCCATGCAAAAAAAAAAATGAAACTAGATGACCAACTTACACCAAACACAAAAATAAACTCAGATAAAGGACTTAAACGTAAGACGAGAAACTATAAAAATCTTAGAAGAATCCATAAGCAGCAAAATAGCAGACATATGTTGTAGCAATATCTTTACTAATACAGTTTCTAGGGCAATGGAAACTAAGGAGAAAATAAATAAATGAAATTACATAAAAATAAAAATATTCTGATTAGCAAAAGAAACCATCAACAAAATAATTAAGAAAGCCCAGTGCATGGGAGAACATATTTGCCAATGTTATATCCGATAAGGGTTTAATCTCCAAAATTTATAGGGAACTCATACAACTTAACAAAAGGAAGATAAACAATCCAATCTAATAATGGGCAAAGGACCTAAATAGACACTTTTCGAAAGAGGACATACAGAAGGTCAAGAGACATGAAAACATGCTTTAAGTCACTAATCATCCAAGAGCTACAAATCAAAACGACAATGAGGTACCACCTCACACCTGTCAGAATGGCTATCATCAGCAATCAACAAATGACAAGTGCTGGCAAGGATGCAGAGGAAAGAACCCTTGTTCACTGCTGGTGGGAATACAGACTGGTGCAGCCACTGTGGAGAACAGTATGGAGTTTCCTCAAAATATTAAAAATGGAATTTTCATTTGACCCAGTAATCTCATTTCTAGGAATATATCCCAAGAAATCAGAAACACCGGTCAGAAAGGATATTTGCACTTCTATGTTCATAGCAGCACAATTCACCGTAGCTAAGATTTGGAAACAGCCAAAGTGCCCATCAGCAGATGAATGGTCCTCAGACCACTGGTTGGTAACTGCTGGGTTAGAATACTGTGGTACATCTACGCAATGGAATACTATGCTGCTGTAAAAAAGAAGTAATTCTTACCATTTTAAACAGCATGGATGGAACAGGAGAGCAATATGCTAAGCTAAATAAGCCAGTTAGAGAAAGATAAACATCTCTTGATCTCACTCATTTGTGGAATATAATGAACATCATAAACTAATGAACAAAAATAGAGACAAAGAAGCATCGAACAGACTGTCACACTTCAATAGGAAGGCATGGGAGGGTTGGGGGGTAAGAGATCAACCAAATGATTTGTATGCATACATATAAGCATAATGAATGGACACAGACACTAGGAGGGTGAGGGCATGTGCTGGGGGGTCGGGGAGGCCAGGGAGAGGTGAATAGGAGAAAAAGGAGACATGTACTTTACTATCTGTAACACCCTGTTTCCCCGAAAATATGACAGTGTTTTATATTTATTTTTTCTCTCCCAAAGTTGCTCTAGGTCTTATTTTCAGGGGATGTCTTATCTTTCCATGCACTAGGTCTTATTTTCGGAGGATGTCTTATTTTCGGGGAAACACGGTACTTTAAACAATAAAATAAAGACTAAATAAATAAAAATTTTAAAAAAGAATCTAGAGTGGACCCATTTCTGTGACCTACTGTGGGGCTCTCCTGTAGTAGGACTGGGCTGGTGACTGCCCCAGAGCACAGGAAGGGGTGGTGTCCTCTAGTGCCATAAATAGCATTTTAATACTGGCAGCCCTTTGAACATCTTATACCAGCAGCAGAAAGGAAAACTTCATGAGGTTTATGATTACAGCTCTGGACATCTTTGAGCTGTCAGCACCTTTAAAGCTTTCAGTGACTTAACTTGGATATTCTTTTTAATAGAAATATGAACTGCCATATAACAATTGAGTAGTGCCCCAGTGTCTGCAGCAAAATGGTATTTCAGTGATCTTTTCTTCATTGCAGCTATACTGGCCTCAAAAGTGGACAAATTTAAAATTGTGTAGTAAGTACTAGAGTAAATGCATAGCTGTACACCTTTGTGTCTGCTCAGGTACTGGCAGAAGTGTCTTTTTTTTTTTTTTTTTTTTAATGTCATTGATTGATTTTAGAGGGAGAGAAAAACATCCATTTGTTGTTCCACTTTATGTATTCATTGATTGATTCTTGTATGTGCCCTGACCAGGGATTGAACCCCCTAACTTGGCATATCAGGACTATGCTCTAACCCAGTGGTCGGCAAACTCATTAGTCAACAGAGCCAAATATCAACAGTACAATGATTGAAATTTCTTTTTAGAGCCAAATTTTTTACCTTAAACTTCTTCTAACTCCATTTCTTCAAAATAGACTCGCCCAGGCCGTGGTATTTTGTGGAAGAACCACACCCAAGGGGCCAAAGAGCCACATGTGGCTTGTGAACCTTGGTTTGCTGACTACTGCTCTAACCAACTGAGCTACCCAGCCAGGGCAGGCACATCTTTCTTCGAAACTTACTTCTTGATGGGAGAAGGTTTGACGTTGGGTGGTAGGCATACATGCAATACACAGATAGAAACCTATGCCTGAAATTTGTATGATCAATGTCACCCCAATAAGTTTAAAAGGGGGGAAGGGGAAGCCATTTATTGTATCACTGTTGTGTTTCTGTCCCAAACTTAGTCATGTGAGTTAAAAGTACAGCTCATGTTTGCCCTGTGGTTTTCTCTTTGTTGCTTTGATTCATCTCAATTTACCTTCTCATCATCTACTTTTCTCTTTTACGAGTCCTTCAGAGTTTTATCTTCTTCCCAGTTCTTGTTTTTATTATTTTTTTACTGTTTGTGTGAATCAGTGTCCATTCTGTCCTCATGGTTTTTCATTCTCAGTTTTGTCCATTTTGTTCTCTTTGTGCCTGTAGTTACCCTTTCCTTCAGATCAGCCAGTCAGAAATGTCATTTGTATTCTGTGTGAAATCTTACATCCCATTTCAAAGAACAGAGCAGAGTCCTTCAGGCTGTCTGCTCTGTTTGCTTGGGTTTGGGAGAGCAAAGGACAGGTTGGAGTGGGTTTGGCTGTCACCTGCTTCCCGAGGGGCTTCTGACAGAAGATCTGACAGTCGAGTCCTGCGCTGGCCTCCCTCCACACAGCAGCACCCCATACAGGCTCAGGGTGGCCAGGTGAGGAGGGAGACCTGCAGCACGCTCTAGATTAGGGGTGTCAAACTCAATCAGAGAAGGGGCCAAAATCTAAAATCCAGCCTAAATCGCGGGCCGAATGGTTTACTGAACAGTCATAAACTGACAATGTCATAAACTGACAGCGGAGTGCAGTGATGACAGCGCGGTGCGGGCCACATTGCAAGGCCTGGCGGGCTGGATTTGGCCCGCGGGCCTTGTGTTTGACACATGTGCTCTAGATACACAGGCCACCTCCTCGATGGCTCGCACGAAGTCTTCACAGACAACTCAGTGATTATATCTTTGTTTCTTCCTATTAGACACCGGAGCCAGAACCAGAACCGCCCAGGGCCCCTGAGCTCAAGCAGGGACTGTATGAGCTCTCTGCAAACAACTTTGAGCAGCACGTCGCACAAGGTATGGCGAGTGGATGGCGTGGTGGGTGTTCACGGTGGGAGGCACACCTCTCAGAAACACTGACTGTGTGTTACCCCTTCATTTGCTGGGCTTGTCCTTGCCACCGGAGGCCTCATAGGAAGCAGTATCTGGGACACTAACCAGTGAACTGCCACGCGTCTAAAACGGAAGCCATCCCCATTTCTTCCGTGTGCGCTGGAATAGTTATGAATTTAAGTTACCATAATTTTCTTTACAAACCCAGAGATGTCACTCATAAGTCTGATTTTAAAATTGGGCGGCCAGGGTTGATATGTGAGGTTTGCGGCTGTAGGCGTGCATGCCGTGTGGGGAAGGTGTGCCACTTGTGTCTATAGACACTTACGGTGTACACAGGGCTCAGTAAGGATTTCTCTCTCCAGGGACCAGTAACATCATTGTTTAATGCTCTTCCCCTGGGAAATTCCTCCTTTGGTCTCTGTCCGTAAACCAGAGTTTTAATGCTAAGCTAAAAGCCTTAGGTGAGGGAATTTGGAGTGCACAGACTGAGTGACAGTTCCTACACTAGCTGGACAGTGCATCCTTGGACAAGAAGGTGTGTTTATATTCACATTAATCATATATTATTGACCTGAGCCAGAAATAAAACTTTCTCTTATCTGCCCTGACTAGGTGGCTCAGTTAGTTGGAGCATCGCCCCTGAACTGGAAGGTTGGGTTCGATCCCTGGTCAGGGCGCATACCTAGGTTGTGGGTTCGATCCCCAATTGGAGTGTGTACAGAAGGCAACTGATCGATGTATCTCTCTCACTTTGGTGTTTCTCTCTCTCTCCCTTTCTCCCTAAAATCAGTTGTTTTTTTTAAAAAAACAAAAACAAAAAAACAAACAACTTTTTCTTATCTGTTTAAACTAGAATTTAGTTTATTTAGTGAAACTATTATAACATGTTAATCAGAGTTCTTCACACTTAAAATCTTTTCTTAGACATATCCTGTTTTTGAAAGTGGTCTCCTAGATATGGAAATGGTCTGTGTACAGTTTCTGATGTTAATAATATAGGTCCTCCTTTCTTCACACATTTCGGAAGAGTTGGCTCAGCAGTGAATGACTGGCCAACTCCATTCTCAAATGCTGCCACGGAGAGAAATCCTCCCCTGAGCCTGGGTTGGAAATGTTGTGACAGGGGCTTAAAATCGCATCTGGCCTTGTGACCTCATGCTGCGGGGAGTCAGCCTCCGGGTCAGTGCTAAATAAGCTCCCCCCAACCCACTGACGGTCAGAAGTAACTGGTGCCTTCAGCTGTGTCCCTTTCCTTGGAGGTGGCTGCTTGTGCCAGCCTTCTGACAGTGCAGCTTCGAGGGGTTTCCCTGCAGGGGGTTCCCTTTAACCTGAGACCAGCTTGGGCTCCCTGCAGGATGTGCTCCCCAACTCACCTCGTGGGAGACCCTTCCCCGCAGCCACCCTGGTCCCTCCCTCTGAAGCCGGCGCTGAAGGCGGCCTTTGGGAATGCCGCCTGTGCTGCTGGCCTGAGGATCTCCAGCCTCCGGCCTTGCACCTTCCCGGGGACACTCCGATGGGTCCCTGGACATCCTCTCCCCCTCACCACACAGTGTTATCACCAAAGCTGTCTGGAGAGATGGGTTCAGTCTGGAAGCTCATTTGCTAATCTTTTGAGGCCAGTTTTTCACCATTTCCTTCAAACGCATCATTGCCATAGTGTTGAGGCGCTGCTGTGAGCCATGACGTGGCCAGGCCACAGTTTAGCATTCATTGGCTCCTTTTCTCTCTGGCCGCAGCCTGATTTCAGTTTGATCTCAGCCTGACCTCTTTAGGCCCCAGGATGGTCAAGGTAGAGCAGCCTAGAAAAAAATCTTCCATGTCTAAATAATGATGTTTGAGGATCTGTTTTTTTCTTCCAGTCAGGAGAGTAATATTCATTTTTTTAAGCCTACTTTATTGTGAAATAAAACACAGATACAGGAAACAAATGTAAGGCTTAGTGAATTGTTATAAAATGGTCACCCTGCAACCATTGTTCAGTTCAAGATAAGCCTCGCTGTCCCCATCCCAGTTACAGCCCTCTAACTGTCCCCATGGTGTGGCTTAATGTGTCCCTGATCTCTCTGTTCCCTGTGAACTGCTACTGGGATCAGGAGGCATTAGCAGTTCCTGTTTGATGTTTTTGGGCGGTTGGACAAGACTTCATAGCTGCTGAGTCTGTGATACCAGCAGCCTAACAGTCACTGCCTAGAGATGCTCATTTATTCTGGATACCAAATGCTGCTGCTCTAATTCAAGAATCCTGTCTCCACTTTGTTGTTTATCCTCACTGGAGGATGTTTTTCCATTGATTATTTATTTATTTATTTATTTATTTATTTATTTTAGAAAGAGTGGAAGGGAGGGGGAGAAATATATATAGAGAAACATTGATGTGAGAGAGGCACATCAATTGCTTGTCTCCCATATACATCCCAACTAGGGCCTGGGATTGAGCTTGCAACCGAGGTACATGCCCTTGCTGGAATCGAACCTGAGACCCTTCCGTCTGAGGGCCGATGCTCTAACCACTGGTTAGCCTTTATTTTTTTTTACCAAGAGAAACTTGCCTGGCTTATCAGTTGGTTATGCACAATAGGGTAAATCCTGATTCTTTCCCCTTTATTTCCAGTTTTTCAAATAATAAGTTGGTTCCCTATTATCTTCCAAAGATGACAGATTAGTTTTTGCTTTGAGAGCATTATGAACTCGTGGGTAGAGACATTTTTGATGGAGAGTCACTTTTTATAAGTAAAACGGTTCATCCTGGACTGAGCGAGGCAAGAGGACAAAGATGAGAGGCTTCCGCTCCATCGCTGGCTAGGTGTCATGTAAATCTCACTCCCTCTCCCTCCCTGCCCCGGCTCCACGGAAGGCGACCACTTCATCAAGTTCTTCGCTCCGTGGTGCGGTCACTGCAAAGCGCTGGCCCCGACCTGGGAGCAGCTGGCCCTGGGCCTCGAACATTCCGAAGCTGTCAAGATTGGCAAGGTAAGCGCAGCCCTTATTACGCTGGAAAGAGACGGCTTCGGCTGGATTAATTAGCAGAGGAGCCCATTATTCACTCCGGGTGCGGAGCCGCAGACTTGATTTATTATTTCCATTCGGTGTGCCACTTGATAATTCATTTCACCTTCACAGATGGCAGCCTAGTGTCGAGTGTGCTGGCTTTTCCACAGCCCAGAGATAAATTACGGCTTTGGCTCCTTTGTGTATTTTGAAGCGATGGCCAATTCAGAATTGGCAGCCCCCGAGCCCTTTCTGCACAGATAGGGGCAGTGCCTCCGAGAATGTTCCCTGGACGTCGTCCACATTTGATCTCACCCAAGAGCTCTTTCCTGAAGGACCCTCTGAGCTCGCACAGGCACCCAGGGAGCCTCCGCGGGGGCCCAGCTGCTCTGCTGCCTGAACTCTTTCCAGCTTTTCCCACTTTACGCAGAGAAGCCAGCAGTGGTGTCTGACAACTTCTGTGTAACTGGATTTTCTCGAAATATTAGCCACTTCTGCGCCATCAAGCACTTTTAATCTTATCGGTCCTCTGGCACCCAGCAGACCATCCCTGCCTGGGTTTCTGCTAATCTCATTGTCTACATCGCCAGGGGCCAGTTTGTGTACAGAAGTAACGCTGTGTCCAGGAACTATAGTTAATAAGATAGTCTGCTCGACATGGGGAGATGTCAGAAGCGTAAATTTGGACGTCAGACAGACCTGGCTGGCCAGCCGGGGCAACCTGACACCTCGCCCTTCCTCTCGGTGAAACTGAGATGAGGTCTGACCGATAGTCCTGAGGGTGGAAGCGAAGAGCTTGGCACGGTGCTTGGCACGGAGCAGTGGCTAGTAAATTGTGGTAGTTGCTGTTAGTTCAATGGGTTTTTCAGTGTTGCCCGCAACACTTTCAATACCATGTCCTCGCATATATGGATGTGATTGAAATTTTATATTTATTGAACATTTAATGGAAGTCACTGTAAAGCAATCTTCTTGTCCGCTGTCTTCCTGCGCCTGTCTCCTTTGTCTTTTGGACTTCGATGGGAGATTATTTTGTTTTCAGTTTATGCCACTAGAGCAGACACAGTTTAAGTGACTGTGCTGTGGTCCTTCATCCCCGGACGTACGTGTGCCTGGGTGAGACTGGGCTCAGTGCATGCACCCCACCCGATTTCAGTCTGCGGTGTCCTGTGCTTCAGTCCAGCACTTGTAACTGCTCTCTGATTTCCGTTCTCTGTTAATGTAGCACTTTCAGCCGCCTTTCTTGACACAGCGAAGAGCAGCATGGACCCACAAGCTGGTTTTAATGCCAGTAGAAATGAAAGAAGTGACTTAGGATAAAATGTTTCATGAAAATGTTGAAAAGGAGAATCTTATGAACATTTATTTATTTATTTATTTATTAAAATATATTTTATTGATTTCTTACAGAGAGGAAGGGAGAGGGATAGAGAGTTAGGAACATTGATGAGAGAGAAACATCGTTCAGCTGCCTCCTGCACACCTCCCACTGGGGATGTGCCTGCAACCAAGTTACATGTCCTTGACCGGAATCGAACCTGGGACCTTTCAGTCCGCAGACCGACACTCTATCCACTGAGCCAAACGGTTTTTGCATGAACATTTAAATGAAATAAAAAATCTGAAGAGCTGTGATGGTTGGTAAATTGAGTTTGTAGAATTAGGGACATAGTCTAAACTTAATTGGACATCTTTTTAGTTTCATCTTTATCATATACCAAGGATTTATATTTGCAATTGACTGCTTGTTCCTTAATTTTAAAACTCCGTAAGTTTGAAGTGAGGATGAATATAGGAGCTGGCTGGCGTTGTGACTGGTGGTGTCCGTCACCGACACCAGGCCTGCCCCTCCGCGGGGTCAGGCCAGGCTGCCCCTCTCCGCTGATTAGCCTGCTCCAGGCATGGCTTTCTGAAAGTGCCACTTTCAGTGAGCAACGTCACTCACACCTCTAAAGTGAACGTCTCACGTCTCCTGCTCCCTGGGCTCGGGCGTCTTTGGGCCGCATCTGCAGGGAAGGTCGCATACACTGCAGCCTGCTGGCCCAGGTGCTGCAGGTCAGGGTTAGAAGTTTTCTTTGTAAAGAAACTTCCCAGCGCCATCATCCTTTTTGCCAGGCGGGCTCCCAGGTGCTGACTGGACGGTGGTCTTGCCTTGCAGGTGGACTGCACGCAGCACCACGCGCTCTGCTCCGGCAACCAGGTCCGAGGCTATCCCACGCTCCTCTGGTTCCGGGACGGCAAAAAGGTGTGTCTTTGGGTCTTAGCCATGGTGGGCTGGGCTGTCTGTCAGGTGCCTAACAGGCGCGCGAATTCCCAGAATGGACAGTTTGGGCACCAGTTTAAAGGATACGTGTAATGGAACAAAAATGCCTTTTTCTTTTTCTTTTTTTTTTTTTTAAATATATTTTATTGATTTTTACAGAGAGGAAGGGAGAGAGATAGAGAGTCAGAAACATCGATGAGAGAGAGTCATCGATCAGCTGCCTCCTGCACACCCCCTACCGGGGATATGCCCGCAACCAAGGTACATGCCCTTGACCGGAATTGAACCCGGGACCTTTCAGTCCCCAAGCCGACGCTCTATCCATTGAGCCAAACCGGTCTCGGCAAAAAAAATGCCTTTTTCTTAACGGATAAGATTTGGGTAGTGGAGAAGCACTGCCAATTGTTATACTATTTTGAAGCCTTTCGTTACCGTCCTGGGTAACCGAGCTCTGGCTGTGACCTCTGAGCAGGGTTCACGCGGCCTCTCGCTAAGGTTCCCGTTCCCGCTCCGGCTGATGGGCAGCCTCTCGGAGTGCCTGCGGGGGCCGCCGGGCTGTGCTTCGTAGCTCTGCAGAGGGAAGGGCCATAAAGCTCTCCCCGGAGCCAACCCCTCCCATTATAATCCGTGCTCTCCCAGTTAGATCCGGGCCGCGGGCACCGCACAGCTCACACAGCCAGGGGAAGGGTCCAGGCGGGCGAGGGGTGGCAGGAGGTTCGAGTGGTTTGGGCACTTCGGTGTACTAACTCGGCCGTGTTTCCGTGTGGCCCTTCCCTGGACAGGTGGACCAGTACAAGGGAAAGCGGGACCTGGACTCGCTGAGAGAGTATGTGGAACAGCAGCTCCAGGGTGCAGACCGCGGCGCCCCAGAGACCACCCCACCCACAGAGGCCCCGGTGGGTGCTGCAGAGCCCGAGGCCGACAAGGTGGGTGCCCGCCTGTACCGCCCGCAGAGGGCTTTCTCCTCTGGCGCTGGGGACACGGGACATTGGAGGACAGTATTGACACATTCAGGTGGTTGGTTATAGCTGACTTTTCAAAAGGAAACATTTTCTTTGACTATGTTTACATGTTTGTAAGGGGCAAACAGCAACATGGGTGTGAGGGAAATCCCGAGATGGAGCTGAGATCTCTGGGAACTTCCTCCCCTTGATTCAGTTACCACTGTACCTGAGGGTATTCGCTCTGAAAGCTTGTCTGCTGCCTCGCACGCCCACTGTCTGTTCATTTCCACAACGGGCTGCAGGCACTTTACCGTAGCCTGTGGCTTATAAAGACTGGGAACGCTGGGTAGCCGGAGAGCTGTGTGCTGGGATTGAAGGCAGGGGGCTGGAGGACATTTAATTTCCTTAGACAGTCTCTGACTCACTGAGGGCATCTTCGTTCTCAGTGAGTTTGAATTTAACTCTAGCATTTGTTCTGTGATTATCAAGCCCTTGTTAGGTTTCAGGCACTGTCCTGGGCCACCAGGAGGTAAACACAGACCATGCTGCTGCCTGTGCTGGCCCTGGGTCTACTGGGGGCTGTGTGAGAGCACATGCATGCCTGTTTCGCAGGGCTCAGTGTGTGCAGGCTGGCCGGTCACTGTGTGAGAGCAGGGGCCGAAAGGCAGACATGTCTTGGAGAGGTGGCAGGTGAAGGGTGCTTGCTGGAGAAGCGGGGGAAGGCATGCCTGGTGGAGGAGGAGTGTGAGCAGCAGGACTGCGCTGGGGCCGGCGAGTGACACGGGGCAGGGCCTGCTCCGGCTGGAGGGCGGGGTGAAGAGGGGGACAGGATGCAGGGGCAGGATGCAGAGGGAAAGAGTGGGGATTGGGGAGAGCTGGGTTGCAGAGGACTTTGCTGGCCAGCCAAGGATTTTGAGCTTTATTAATAGGGATCCAATGGAAGGCTTGAGTTTTAGAAAGATGACTGGCAACAGCGTGTATGAAGGAGATGGAAAACTGGTATATTAGGTCATAAAAGATGAGGAGACCCCAAACTGAGGCCGAGGGTGGGATGGAGGGCAGGAGTGCCGCCAGCACAGGGACTCCAGTTCTGAGCAGTTAGGACGGTGGGGTCTGTGCTGCTGCCAGGTAGCTGGTGGACGATGACACCGAGCACAAGCAAGGGGCTTTGTGGGGGAGGGGAGGATGGAGATGCCATCAGTTTTCAAGGTGTTGATTTTCAAGGCTTTGAGGTGATAACTGTGTACAGTGTATCAGCCTGCAGCTAAAGCAGGCTGTCTACACTACGTGTATATGGAACTTTAGGTGGAAACTATTGCTGCATTCATGGGTTAGAATGAGATTTAAGGGGACTTCAAAATAATGTTTTTTCAGGAAAATAATGCTTGGATTTCCTAGCTAAGAGCCTTAAGGCCTGTCTGTCAACATATTTCTAAAGCAGAACACTTAATGTTGCTCCTTCAGTTCACACGACTGTACTTCATAGCATGCCAGGTCTTACCGGGACGCTGGGACGCTGGGGCAAGGGAAGGGGCGGGGTGCCCGCGCTCCCGGGGAGCGGGCAGCGAGCCAGATGTGCCCGGCCGCTCCCGGGAGCCCTCCAGCCCGCAGCATTCACAGCAGAGGTCCCGGCGCGCTGGAGCACCCGTCCCTGGGCCCCAGCTGTTTGGAATTGGAAAAACCAGTGGAAACCCCGACCCATCCTCTCAGGGCTGGGAGCAGGGCCTCTTCGTCCCCACAGCCCATCCCTTGTTGGACTCCTGCAGGTTGGGCGTGAGTTAAAAGTTGAAGTTTTGGTTTAAGAAGTAAACACATGATTTTGTCGTTGTTATGACCACATACGTTAGAGGAGTGTGTGTGTCATGGTGGTTAGAAAGGTCATCCCAAATGGAGTATAATTACACACTATGGATGTTTTCATCAAACACAGAGCGGCTTCTATTTATAATGAAGTTTTCCATTAAGCGGGCCTCTCGGGGAGAGTGGCGTCCTGTTCCGGACACACAGAGAGATGGCAGTGCTCTACAGCGCCTCCCGCCACCGACAGACCCGCGCGATGCCGGACTCGGGTGGCGCAGCCCTGCTACCTTTAGCCACGTGATAAATCACCCATGTTCTTGCTCTCCTGAGAGAATCCCAGATGTATTTTTGGAGAAACACGAGACGCGGTCCTCTAAAGAGCTATCACGGTAGAGTCACTTTGGAGCGGACGGCACCAGGCAGCCAGAGCTCAGAGGAGCCGCTTTTACATTTACTTCGAATTTAAAAATGGAAAGAAGCCTGTTACATGAAAAACACATCATTGCCTGTGCTTTTGTAACTTTTTGTAAGCTCCCCCTATGACGGAGAAAGTCACTTGTATGCATCCCTGTGATAGAGAGCGTTGAGTCAGCGAGAGGGGCCATGGGCACAGACCTCAGGAGGCCCGGGAAGGGGGTGTCTGCGCTCTGGTCAGCGTGGGAGGCTCCGAGGCAGGGAGGTCTGACTCAGGCCCTGTCCGCCTAGAGCTAACTGGTCCACACTCCCAGCCCCGGGGGCAGCAGCTGTCCCTCACCCGCCCTGGGCTGGGGCGGGGGCAGAGGCGGGCGGGGAGGGGGTGGTGCGAGGAGCGCTGCACTGTCCTGCCACCTCCCCGAAGCGTCCCGGGGCTCAGGGCCCACGGGACCGGTGATGTCCCTCTGCCCTTCAGAGGCCACTGCTCTGCCCTTGTGTGCCATTGGTGAAATGCAAGTCGTGTAGGCAGTTTTGTGTGACCTTGGAGTATGCATAGCAGCATTCAGAATCATTGCTTTGTCTTCCTGCAATCCCAAAGCATTATCCCGTGTGCTGTGAGTGATGTGTTTCACTGTGGCTCTCCCTCCCCTGAAGGGCACTGTGCTGGCACTCACAGAAAACAACTTCGATGACACCATAGCAGAAGGAATCACCTTCATCAAGTTTTACGCTCCATGGTAAGTGGCTCCCTCATTAGAAACCACATTTCCTTGTGCACTTCCGTCCCTTCGCATTTTCCAGCTCCTTAGCCCACCCTCCAGGCCCATCCTGGGGCTCTGTCGTAGGAAATAAGGAAAGTGATCTTTATGCTCCTGTGTTCAGGTGTGTTCCAGTTGGGAGGTATTCATAAACATGTATGGAAAATTAGGTTAGTTTATTTTATAGTTCGGTCTGCTTTGCAGAAAACATAATAATGGCAGAGAACTCTGGTGGTCGTATAGGACTTACATTGTGGTATCTGTGCGCTTTGCCAAATAGATAGCTTGTTTTGGTTACATAACCCATGAACAGCTTGATGTACTTCTGCTCCTTAGTCTATTTATTTATTTATTCATTCATTCATTCATTCATTCATTCATTCTAAATTCTTTGTTGTTGAAAGTTTTACATATGTCTCCTCCCCTCCTCCCCCCATTGACCTTTCCCTGCCCCCACTCCCGATAGTCGGTGTCCATTGGTCCTGCTCATGTGCATGGATACCAGTCCTCTCCTGTAGAGATCATGGAGAAACCCAGCAGCTGAAGTCGGTCAGAGCCATTCCTGCCACACGGCGCTCAGGGCCGTGTGCACGGGGTTGGGACCAAGGCATCTGCGTGGTGGGAAGACGAGGGGTCCGGAACTTCCCGAACTGCTGTGACTCTGGGTGGCCTTTAATTCCCTGAACCCCAGCAGTAAAACTGAAGGGTGTCTGCACAAATGAAACACTGCATTTGGGAATGCAGGGTGCTGGGAGAGTCAGTTCCGTATTTAAAAGAGGACAGGCAAGGTCACCACATGCCATTTTTGCTCTTTATAGAGCAAAATACCATTTCAGATATTCATGAAAAACCATCATAGCAGAGATAAAAGTTAATGAGCCCTGGCTGGTTTGCTCCGGTGGTTGAAGTGTCGTCCAGGAACTGAAGGGTCTCTAGTTCACATAATTAGGTTGAGGGTTCGATCCCCAGTCGGGTAGATATGGGAGACAACAGATTGATGTTTCTCTCTGACATCCATGTTTCTCTCTCTCTCTCTCTCGCCCTCTCCTTTTCTCTCTAAAATCAGTAAAAAGATATATATATTCTCAGATGAGGATAAAAAAAAGATTTGAGCACATGACTTGTATGAGTTGTGCTGTTTTAATTTTTTAAAAATAGAAACACTAGCCCAAGCCAGTTTGGCTCAGTGGATAGAGAATCAGCTTTTGGACTGAAGGGTCCCTGGCTCGATTCTGGTCAGGGGCACATGCCCAGGTTGTGGGCTCGATCCCCTGTCGGGGGCACGCAGGAGACAGCCGATCAATGATTCTCTCTCATTGATGTTTCTATGTTTCTCTCCCTCTCCTTTCATCTCTGAAATAAATAAAAATGTGTTATATATATAAAGAAACACTAGTAGCCGAAACTGGTTTGGCTCAGTGGATAGAGCGTCGGCCTGCGGACTGAAGGGTCCCGGGTTCGATTCTGGTTAAGGGCATGTACCTTGGTTGTGGGCACATCCCAGTAGGGGGTGTGCGCAAGGCAGCTGATCCGATGTTTCTCTCTCATTGATGTTTCTAACTCTCTATCCCTCTCTTCCTCTCTGTTAAAAATCAAGAAAATAAAAAAAAGAAACACTAGTAAATAATGCCTTTAAAACTATCTTCTATTTAAAAAACAACAAAAAAGCTATATAGATCAAGTTTGAAGACAGCAGATCCCCTTTTATTGCAGGGGAGCAGTTCTTGGAGTCAGAAAAGGGACACAGAAGTTTTGAATGATTTAGTGCTCACACCACATCACCAAAGCTTGAGGGGAGCTGTGAGGTTGTTTTGAAATGTTGAGACCATAAGCAATCAAAGCTAAAATGTTTTTAGCCTTCAAGTGATTAAAAACAACAACAACGTTTGGAGTCCATTTTGTTTCCTGTTTGTTTCCTCCTGTTTGTGATGCATTCATTCATAAACCAGTTAGCCGAATTTATGGGTCACTAAAATGGTTTCAAAACCCAGACTTGTTTTCAGACCAGCTTGTTTCCATCAGGTTACCCAGAAGTCTGCTTCAGGTGGACTTTGCTGTCTTTGTTTTGGAGGAGGAGGAAAACAATGGAAGAATTTGGTGTTTTCTAAACTTCTAGGCAATTGTTGCCAGCCTCATAGAAACACAAGGCTTGGCAGCGAAATGTAGGCGAGTGACCTCGACCTGGGACTTGAACAAAGCGGTCATTCTTCCATTTCTAGGTGTGGCCACTGTAAGAACCTGGCTCCTACCTGGGAAGAACTCTCTAAAAAGGAATTCCCTGGCTTGGCAGAGGTCAAGGTCGCCGAAGTGGACTGTACTGCTGAGCGCAACATCTGCAGCAAGTACTCGGTGGGTACTGTGGATGGAGACACTTCTGGGAATGCCGAGTATCAGAGCTGATCCAGGTGGAGCTGGAATGTGGTATCGTTGTCTCAACCAAGATAACTCGCTGCCCTCCTCCCTCAACAAAGCGCTGTTTGTGTCCTTTGGAGGTGTTTTGTTTTTTCACTTTGAAAAGGAAGAGATGCTCTGAAAGAAAGGCTCTCTCCCTCTGCCACACACATGTTCAGAGGGGTCTCGGCCTTGCTGCTGGGCAGAGGCTGCTGGTCAGTATCTGAGATCCACCCTGAGGAGCTAGGCCCCCTCCGAATGCACATTCTCACTGACATTCAGCTGGCCCGTAGCCTTCATCCGAGATACCAAAGTGGCCTTATTTTTATTTTTTTACATACGCCAGCGTTCTGGAGTCAGTGGCTGAATAAGGCAACATTAGAACATAGACTTCCTCCTGAGAGGGCCTCACCACCAGCCAGTCTTGCATTGGATTGTCCTTCAGCTGTTGCCTCCTTCCTAGCCATTAGCACCATCTAATAGCCTACAAGATTTGTGACTTGTACTGTTCTTTTGGTTGCTTTCCTAAAAGACTTTTGAGGCTTCTGATATTTATCATATTTATCATCTCATCAGATTGAGAATAGATGACATTTTGGGTTTTTTTTACTTATCATTGGGAGATGCCAGGCATTTTGTGTGTGTGTGTGTGTGTGTGTGTGTGTGTGTGTGTGTGTGTGTGTGCGCGCGCCTTAAAGTTCTCAAAAAAGGAAAGACGTGAGTTGCAGCTTAAAAATATATCTCCTCGAGGGCCTCGCTTCTCCTCAGTACGGCCTGGGCACCACGGGAAGCTGGTCATAAACGCAGCCTCAGGCCCCACGCTGACTCCACCCGACCGGGGGAGCGTGCACGGCAGGGACTCGGGACTCCACTCCGGGAGGCATCCCTTTGGCACTAATCGTGGACGTAATTTTGGGTTAGAAACTGAATAAATAGTCCAGTGCTTGCTGAATTAGCTGGTACTTTTTAAATGGAAATTTAACCATAGACTTTCCCGGCCACGTAAGGTGTTTTTTTCTGGCTTTAGTTAAGTAATCTGTGTATGATTCAGGCCAGTTTACAAACTGCATTTTCTCGTTACAGGTACGAGGCTATCCCACATTGCTGCTTTTCCGCGGGGGAAAGAGAGTCAGTGAGCACAACGGCAGCAGGGACCTTGACTCGTTGCACCACTTCGTTCTGCGCCAGGCGAAGGACGAGCTATAACAGCGCAGGGAAGTCGCCCTCCCGCCGGCCTCCCGGACTGAGAGGAGGAGCAGGTCGTGCGGACCTCGGGAGGCTCAGGTGGTGGTTACTCAGAAGCTGTCTGTGCCGAACTTGGGGTATCTTCTGTGTGTGTGTGTGTAAAGCCAACACACTCTACAGGATTTTTATTAAGTTTCTCTAAGTAAATAATGATTCCTTTGCAAACTAAGTATTTTCAGTGGCAATCTATCATCCCTTTTAACCTTCTCTTGATGGAATCTAAATGGTTTCCTTTTGAAACTAAAACAAGAGTTGAGGAAAAGCAAATCGCTGGACTATTTTTGGCTCCTGAGTGGTTTTGGTGAAAGCATCATCCAACGCACAGTTTTGAACTGCCCACGAGTCTGGAAAGGTAGTCTCATGGCGTATTGTCATTCCTCTGATCTCAAGGTCACAGCTAATTATGTGATTGGAGCAGATTTAAAAACAAACCCCCACACCTCTGGAAGGCACCTTCCCAGCCACTCTTGGATTTTGTTTCTGTTAATACTTCTCTCATCGCGAGAGGTCTGCCATAATGAAAGCAGCGGTACATTTGACATGTGCCTGAGAAAGGTAATGCTGATGCCATAATCTTACGTGTGTGTCGATATTTGTCAGGTCAGTTATTACTGTTCAAAGGATACTTCTGTTTGTTTCTCCTGGGTGAAAGATTTCATTAGTTACGTTAACATTAAGTCAGGATCCATGAGGAGATTTTAAGTCCATGTTTAAGATTTGCTATCTCCCCGTGGAAAATGTGGGCATGGAAAGTTCCACCAGGCTTGTCCTGACTGTTCTGTTAGCTCAGAGAAAGATCCTGGTGGTATCTGTCACCTGGGAAAAGGACTAATGAGCGGGTCCGGGTATCAGGGACCAGGGGACTTGGGCAGCCCTGCTCCAGGGCCCCAGCAGAGCAGTTTTAGTTCTGCTCCTCGGTAGTCCTAGCCGCCAGGGGTGGGGAACGTCTGGCCCAAGGGCCGTATAGAGGCCTGAGGAATCATTTCATCTGGCCCTACCAAGGCATTAGGGGTGAATTAATTTAATGTTTGATCAGATACAGCACGCTAATTTTTCAGTTGATAATTTTCTGTGGCCTGTGAATGATGTTATAAATAACCAAATGGTCCTTGGCAGAAAAAAGGTTCCCCATCCCTATTAAAAGGCTCTCTGTACATCATCGTCTGCCTTCACGGAGATTGAATGGTATTAACTTTACCTAAAGACCAAAGAATGAGTAGGCGGGGCTGTGTCAGCTGAAGTAGGCTGTGCTACCATCAGTGCTAATGCTCTTAGAATTCATGCCTCCCTAGTTGTTAAACATTTTTACCATCACCCTTGGAAGTAACCATAGGACCAGGCTCCCTGTATGTTCTTTGCCCTCAAGTTACCTTTCCAAATTACCCTTCTGTCTGCCACTCTCACCCGCCTCCCGTGCTTGGGGGAGCCAGTCCCCTGGCACACAGTAACTGCTGGTAAGAATCTCAGACACAGGACGCATCTGCTGTCTGCGGCAGATGACAACAGAGCAGGATCTCGACCAGCCTCTGCCTTAAGGAAATCTTTATTAATTGTGTGTGGGTCACAGATGTTCTTGTTAAAAAAAACAACCAGCTTTTCAGGAGAAGCACAATCCTCATGAGTGGCTTCCGCTTTGCATCATGAGTCTTGTATTGAAAGAAAATCAAAGTGGTATAATTTGTTTACACTCGGATACTTTCTAAATAAACTCTTTTTTTTAAAAAAGAAGTCTAGTCTTTCCTTAAATGTTACAGCAAAACAGATATAAAATAGACAATAAATTATAGTTTATATTTACACAAAAGCTGTAAGTGCAAACAGTTATAGATCATAAATGTATTATTTAATCAGTTTAATATGAAATTGGTTTCCTAGTATATGATTGTGAGAAAGACATTTAAAAAATACTCTAAGATTTAATCTGAGTCTTACTTTCTACAAGAGAAAACTGATTTCGATTCATAAACATCATGGCCTTCCAAACCCATTCCTACAGGCCAGCGCCCCTCGCTCAGTTTTTGTCATGTGTTGGTTCTCGCCTGTGACATGGAAGGCCGTACAGTAAGAGGGAAAGAACTGTTTCACTGAAGTAGATGGGATATGAGAGCCAGCCTTTCTGAAGTCCCTGTGCTTTCAGGGCCGTTGCAAACAGCAGGAGGTCAGCACTGCTTGCCCCTGTCACCTGGGTGCCGTGGGGGCTGCTGAAGATGCTCGCCCTGTGGCTCCCCGCACAGCACCAACGCTCTGCTGCTGGTACTCGCAAGGAAAACAGCAAATGGGGGAGGAATGACGTGTGGAAATCACGTGGTTTGTTTTAACTGAAATAATTATTTTTTCACACCAACAGAACGCCAGCACAAACACCTGACAGCAGTTACCAAACAACAGGCACTTCCACGTGGCCCTGATTATGGCTTGGGCTGTTGATCTTATATGAAATTGACCTTCCCAGGAACGAAATCCTTGAATAGAGGCATTCCCCCCATCCCCAATTTCTGTTAACTGTAAAATCTATTTTTGAGAAACATTCTAAATTGGCTGATACTTCAGCCAAGGATACTTTTACTTCTTTAAAATTATTTTCCCTGTTCACTCAGTAATACCACAAATAGCTTGATATAAAGCTAACTCTAATTTTGGTGGGCTTTTATGGGGGAAGAGGAACCCTTCAAAGTTATATTTCTGCAATGTCCAGACTCCATACTACAGCCATTCAAATAGCCGCCTACAGACCAACTACTCACGTTCTTTACTACATGGGCAAGACGTTACTGAGGCCCTTCAAAGTCTTCCTTGGGCAATAAGGCACCAATAGGCAAGAGAGGGTTTCAAAGTCATCGTCCCACTGTCACAGCCCACACATGTCAGTGCTGTTTAAGGCAGGGCTAAGCTAGGAATCCAAGGCAGGACCTCTGACCCCAGCAGGCAGTTTCAAGTTAGTGGCATCCACAAGCTCTCACAACCATATTCCTGTATTTCTTCAAGATAACATTGGAGTTGTCATCAAAGTAAAGAACCGAGATGGCATTTAGTTTAGTTGGCGCACAGCATGGTTTAGGGACGTACTCGGGATTCATAAGGTGAACCTGTTTTAAAACAGAAGGAGGAAAAGGTTCCATCAGAAATGACCCGGCCTTGGCTTACACCCACCCACACAGTGATGGAGGGCTCTGAGCTCACCAGTGTCTGCACGATCGCATGGTTCGTTGCATTCATATGTGCGTTGAGTGGGAAGGAGCATTCTCCATCACAGTAATTGGCAGCATAGCCCTTGGGTGCAATGATCCAGTCCTTAGTTTAAAAAAGCAAAAGCAAGCAACAAAGAGATAATTAACATACACTCCTTACATCTGTGCTCTCAGTAATCCTGTGAGGAAAATCACTCCCGTGGACAGCTCAGTAGACAGATGCAGGAAGGTCAGTTTCACATTCAGGTGGCAAAGCTGGGTGTGACCGTGATGGGTGTGACCGCAGAGCCCTTGCTCTTTCCACAGGCCCAAACGACATTTAGCTGCTACCTGCCTGCTGAGCCCGGAAGCACATGGGGCTGGCTTTGTGAACTTGACCCGAGGGAGCCTCTCCAGGAGCCCGGGGAACTCCCTGTCATGCCACCTGCATATGGAAACTACCTTCTGCCACTTGTCACCTACGATTTGCTTCTTATAAACTGTGGTGACTCAGGTGTGGGTCAGAACCTTTGTTCTCTTCTAGTAGTTTAGTTATAGCCATTGCAGTTTTAACTATTGACCCATTTTTCCAACCCTTTCTCAAAACAAAATTTGTTTAATTGGTAAATGTAAATACCTACCCGGTGGACTTTGAGAGAATGAGGAAAGAGTATTGAAAAAAGGTGGCTATTGATTTTGAGGTACGCAGAGCTGGGAAACCCTGGGCTCCCTGGAAAGGTGCCAGTAAGGGCCGTGTGCACACGAAGGCCAGGCCTTCACCCACCTCACTCCAAGAGCCTGGCATTGGGGAGGACTCCTATGTACCTTCCTGGGAAGAACCACCTCAGTCCTAAAGCTCAAGGATGATGATGGCTGCCGCCATGAGGATGAGAAGGGCCTGCTGAGAAAGGAACGTGGTCCCCCTTGTTCTGAGAACTCACCTGCCATCCCAGGTCTTGGAAGCTCACATAAAGCTCATGCTTCCTGCAGGCTGTTTTTAGCTCACTGCTGTTGTAATCTGTTGGAAGAGATAAAAAGGTAAAGGCATTAACTCATTCATTCCCTCGCCCTGCACTGTATTAGGCTCAGGATAGCAGTGCACAAGGCCTCTGTGAGACAAATTTGGTCACCAAACAGCTCAATGAAGTTCCCGGTAGCGAGGGTGTTTTACACACTCTGTCTTGTCCACTCTGGGTTTAGTGCTGGGCACACTTGCAAATGATACATAATACTGACTTGACTGGAATCTCTTAAGCAACCAGTGTTTGTTGTGAGCCCCTGTTGTGTGCAAGGTCTATGGAGAGGGTGTTCCAAGATGCCCAAACACTCTGGACGTCTGACTTGGAAGACATCATATTTGCAGTAAAAGACGAGTATCCTCGGCAGGATTTGCTATATTTCTAACAGGCACGGTCTTGAAGCTGTACAGGGTTTTTTTGGTTTTGTTTTGTACAGGGGTTTTAGCTAGCTGCCGGGCTAGGGAAGTATCCAGGAGGCCCAGGAGTGGGGAAGAGAGGGAGACGGCGCTGCAGCAGGGGCCATCCTCATCGGCACTGTCCTCCGGCCTCTCTGCTTTATTTAACCATTTTTTGGTTAAATTGGTTAAACATATTTAACCATAAATAGATTTATGATCTATTTAAATGCTTTAACCTGCATTTAAGCAACAACTCCTAAGCCAGGAGTGCCAGAGATCTGATGTGTATATGCCCCCTGTATGCCATTCCAGAGCCACCAGCCTGCTTATCCTAGTCATTGGCAAGAGGAATGGCCGTGCCCCGATTCATTGGCAAACTGCGGCTCACGAGCCACATGCGGGCACGCACGTATAGTGTGACTGAACCTTCATGGCCCATGCACAGAAGTTGGTTTTCGGCTCTCAAAAGAAATTTCAATCGTTGTACTGTTGATATTGGGCTCTGTTGACTATGAGTTTGCCGACCAGTATCCTAAGGGAAGGCCTTTCAGCAGAGGCTCCTTGCTCCACGGCGGGAAAGGCACAGGGACTGCTACGCAGCCCGCCGGTCCCTCGGGAGGAAGGAAGTAAAAGAGAGTTGGGAGAGAGGGCCAGGCTGCAGAGCCCCACGTGTGTCTTCATTAAGTCTTTATTCTTCCAGGACTTTGCCAAGGGGGTTGCATCTCCTCCAGCCTGCTGAACGATTAAACCGGTGGTTCCGATACACAGAAGTGCCGTGTCCATTGCTAAAGGTCAACCAGTGGCTTCCATTCCCACCGTGGCATCCGCTGCCTCAGTGGCTGTGCCATCCTCCTCCCCAGCCTCGCCCGTGTCCTTATGATTTGTGACGCTGGGTTCCCTGGGGCCGAGAACACCGGAGGTGCTGGGCGGCCAGCGCCAAAGGAGCTGCTCGCAAATGCGTCTTCCCGGCGTCTGGCTGATGGCAGGAGGGTGATGTTGTCCTTGCACCGCAGACACCCGAGCGCCCACATCTGACAGTCCTGCTCGGAGGGTGGGGACGGGGATCAGTCACAGCTGGGTGGGCCCAGAGGCCGATGCTGCTCCCAGCACACAGAGCTTGGCATGAATCCCTGTGTTCATCCTCATTCCCATCTTCCGGCCCCTCCTAGGCCACCTTGTCCCCTGTTTCATTTGTACGTCCACGCAGGTTATGGCTGAGAGACGGTCTTGGTTCTGGCTGGGAGCTCTTTCTTCTCGGCTGCTGGGTCACGGCCCTGACACTCACCTCCGCTGGTGACAGCCTCTACTCCCTGGCCCTATAGCCGTTCTTCCCAATGATGGCTGGGCCCACTTGACAAAAAGGCCACTCCACCAGCCCCACTCAGCTCAGGCAAGCGGACACTGCAGGGGAGCATTTCTCTAATTCCGTGCGGGAGGGCAGGGTGCTCTGACTGCTGCGGCACCATGGCCTGCCACCTCCTCACAGCATCTCCGTTCCCAGGCAGCGGCTACGGACACTGCATGTGTGCTCCACCCAAACACGAGGGGCACATCCCACAGCCCGAAGAGGCCTTTGGGGTCAGTTCCACCCCCACTCCCTGTACCTGGCCCTGGAGACCACACTTGCAGGAGCCAGTGCTAGGAGAGCCTGGGTGCACAGCTGGTTTACTTCTGTGGCACAATCGCTCAGTGCACTGAACGGCAGGTTTCCCTTGAACGGAACACAATGAGCCCCGGATGCGAAGGGCAGGGCCCTGCGATGATCCTGACGTGCAGGGAAGCTGTGCGGCCAGCGTGAGGGGCACCATCGCAGCGGAGTCTGGGCCACACAGCCACCACCTGAGGACCCCAGGGTGGTGACTGCACCTGAGCCACGGCGCTCAAGCCCAGCCCAGCCCAGGCTCCGGGGATCCAGGCAGCCCGCCCACTTTCCTTTCCAACCCCAGTAGGGGAGGATGAGAGAGAAGCTACAGGAGGAGAGGGAAACAACAAGGAAGACATGGAGAGGGGAAAGGCAGAAGAGAGACAAAGGCAGGGCAAGCATCCAAAATTAGGTGAGAGGGAAGAAGGACGAGGCGAGGACAGGTGGCGCCTCTGGCCGGGGCTCCTGCAGAGTGGGCTCCTGGCTGGTGGGCTGACCTCGGGCTGGCCGCTGAGGCCACTGTCCCTGCTCAGCGAGAGGCACGCTCAGCCAGGGCGATGCTGGCAGGGCGGGCACTGGGGACAAAGTGGCAAGTCCACACTGTCTTTCCTGAGCTCAGGCTAACACCTTCCCAGAGGAACTTGTTTTTCAGAGTGAGCAACTCACTCCCACTTCCCCTCTCTCCCAGGATGCCGAGGGGCAGGACAACAGCGGCTGTTAAAATGGCACCTCTGTCTTCAGTGGCCTGGCCGCTCTTCCCTTATCCCGGCCTTATCTGCCCGTCTTATCCAAACAAGTCTCTGGCTCCCACAGACTCCATTGAGAACACGCTGGAAGGAGCCCAGCTCCTGAGCTCAGGCACAGCAGGCTGCAGGGTGATCGCCAGAGTCTCGATTTCCAATGTCTGTAATCTCATGAAGTGTGGGGCGGGGTTGGGGGGGGATTTATTTTCAGAATCTAGATTTTGTTTACAGGCTGGATGGTAGCACGGGACCCCAGCGCGACCCTATTCTTCTGCTGCTCAGCACCCCAAGGTCTCAGGAGATCCCATTCCGCGGGCCACCTGGGCCTCCCCTTAGGCTCTGTCTTGAGTGCAAAAGAATACGGAGCTAAGTTCTGTGAAAATAGATAATAAACACTCCCCTTGAACATGAAGCTTTAAAACCCCTTGTGCTCCGAGCACCTCTGTTCCCGTCAGTTCCTAGACTGAGTCTCAGGCCCCCCAGTCCCCTCAGGAGCAGCGACTGCTGGTGAATTACTCGGCAGCACCTGTCCACACCGTGTTATTACACCTTTCAGCATCGCTGCCACCAGGGATGGGACACCCTTCCAGGCGGTTTCGCTCCCTGATAACTAATATCCTCAAGCACGCCATGGCCAAGGAGTCGGTGTTATATACTCGGCATCTGGAATTATTCCAACGTTCAGACCACCAATGCCATACCTGTGCTCCACAGCGGTGGAAATTTGATTTCGTTTAGAAAACTCTTAACAAGCCTCTACTTTTTGACTGGTACAGTTGGAAGCCTAGCTGTAGGGCCTAAAATTTTAATTTAAGATCAAAATGATAAATTAAAATGCCCCCTCCTTTGAAGAATTATGAACAGTCTGTTCCTCCCCGGCTTTGGCGGCCATCCCACAGAAGCAAGGAGCACCTCGTGGGGACACCTGCTTGGGAACTAAAAGGCCGCATACGCGCTGACCTGTAAGAATGAGACCCCCTCGTCTGTGGGCTGGAGTGCCCTGAAATGCACAGCAAAAAATTTCAGAGTCATATAAAATGCCCAAGCTGTTGCTCAGCAAGCCAGGAATTCTGGTTACCTGTCTTATCTGGAAGCAACTGAATCCGCTCAATTGGAAAGTTCAAGGGAATAGAAGATATGAACTATCAACGAGGTCAAATAAGTATATCTAAATGCACCAGAGCCACATGTCCCCCAGGACCTTACAGACACATGCTTGGAAAGAGATGGAAGGAAAACTGACTGTAAGTAGCGCTAACAGGGAGCTTTTGAAGAACTCATTCCAAAGGACAGACAGGGTTTTGAGAGGTTGCTGGTTCGTAGATGTGGCAGAGATCTGGGTGGTGGCAACATAAACATCAAGGATGAAAGAGGCCTACAACTCATCTAATTCAGTTTTACATGAATTGTTAAAAGTGGCAGAAAATGTTTGCAAACTACCGTTGCCAAAAGAAAGAGCAGTTGTGAGGCACACTGTTGGCAGCCAGCTGGTTGACCTGGCAGAAAACCTCACAGCTGACTTGAAACCCCATTACCCACCCACTCCCCAAAGATATCTTGAAAAGATCCTGGAAAATAAGCTAGATCAGTATCTAGAATCAAGGCCTTTTGTTCACAGCCCTCATGATGGATTGCCCAGTCCCCAGAAGACAAAATAGTGGACCCCAAGAGAAAGAAACTATAGAAGAGGGGGAAGACAGCAAGTAGAGATATCAAACGAAGCCAAAGAGTGCGAAGCACTTGAGACCAGCAGGCTGGTAGACATGGAGGCCGGAAAGGAATTGCCAGATTTACCAGAATCCCCAGTGGGCTGCCCAGCCTGGCACAGACCAGAAGAGTGAAAACGATAGATGACACTGTCCAGATGATATCTGAGACCGCCGCAGACATGCAACACAGCAAACACCCATCTCCCATTTGGAGCCGACAGCTACGGAGCAGCCAGGGCAAGTGAAAATCTTCCAGGATGACTTAGATCCAAACCCACTGCTTGGTGCATGTGTTTAGGAAGTCCAGCTTAAAGGCTGAGTACAGATGTGAGAGCAGATGTTGGTGGGCAGTACGTAGGGAGGAGGTGGATGGGGCTCCTGGCCTTTCCCTTGTGGTGGACTGGTCTTGCCATCGCAGGCACCTGCAAAAACAGATGCTTTCTTCCTCCAGGGGACTGTTTTCAAAACAGACACGTATTTCCCTGCCATGTTTCACCCCGAGAACGGGCAATTCTGTGAATTCTGTTAACTCCCTTATCCCATGCGGGACGTTCTCTAGCGGGCTTCTCCTGCTGGTGGTGGTTGCAGTGGAGAAATGTTAATTCCCTGGGAGCACGCTGTGGAAGACGGGGGGCAGCAGAGGCAAAGCAATCTCTCCCTTTGACCTCCTGAAAGATTTACAAGAGGAAAGGCCTGCTGGGAGGCACACCAGAAGCCACAGCTTTCTGTCTCCGCAGCAGCTGCCTGGGTCAGGAAGGCCCAGCAACATCTGGCCCCACCGCGGCCTGGACAGGAAGCCACGCTGGTTGGCCCATCTCTCAGGGTAGCAGGCCACCTTCCTGGAATCCCCTTCTCCAAGAGCAGCCTCCTCTTCCGCATGTCCACTCCTGCACAGCGCGGATACATGAGAAAGAGTGAGCCAAATACGGCCTCACATGAGGAATTTCTCACACCAGCTTGAGAGGGTCTTTGAAGATAGTGAGATGCAAACAGGATCCTTTGTAGGAATACTTTCTTGGTGGGGGGTGTCTGGCCTTTTGCACAGCGGAGGCCAGAGGATCTGTAATGAGCTCTTTGCCTCAGGGCTGCTGGAAGGAGCAGAGCAAATTGGAAAGTACTGGGCCGGGAGGTGGGGGGTGGGGTAGGAAGACCAAGAAGAAAACCGGATATACTTGTATCTTATTTTGAAATAGAAAAGATTTAACATTCATATTTAACTTGAAGTCATCACATTGAAAGAAAAGAAAGTTGAAAGGAACTTTGGGGGGGGAAAAAATTGGGTGACACTGCTAAAACCAAAATCTAAGACAACATGTTTTCTCAATTTAAAAATAAAAAATTCCAATGTGTACTGGGGCGCGGAAGGGATGTTGAATAAATCAAGTGAAATTTTAATTTTAAAAGCAATCAACATTTCAAGAGCTGCCTTCATGTCTGAGGTCCCAGCACCAGCCTGGCCGCGCTCATTAATGAACAGAAGCAGCCTCGTGCCCAGAGGAAAACCGAGATTTTCCTTCCATTCGGCAGGGGAAAGACCCCTTTCTTCTTCTTCTTTTACAAACCCCAACCCCGACTGTTTCTAGTGGTAAACACAGGAACACCCATGCTGTGCAACGCTTCCAAGAAACACCAGGATGACAAGAGGCAAAATGTCACATCACACTGGGTGGTGGATCCTCAAGTTTCACGTCCAAGACGCTGGTGAGGGAAAAGGCTGATGAAGTCAGAACGTACGCTGCAGACACTTCCTTCCGACGGGTACTTGGGGAAGCTGCACAGACTCTTTCTGGCCACCGGAGATGGCATTTTTAAACAGTCCCCTGGAGGAAGGAAAGCATCTTCCAGAAGTATTTTACATGCTTTCGGAAGGTCCTAACCTAGGCCTGACAACCTGCTTCCTACAACTGCATGCAACCCATCTTGGAGCGCTATTAGGAACCAGATCAAACGCTCCTCATTTAGTCCCCGCAAATCTGCCGAGCAGCAGCCATCCTGCTGCACAGGGGAGTAACTGCAGAGGAAAGGAATGAAGCTTGTCCAACGTCACAGAGTCGTAACAAGGGAAGCAGGTTCTCGGACTGGAAAGCCCACGGCGCCTCTTCAATTTCCTGCTGCTGGATTCTTGCACGATTTAAACAGCTGAACGAAACCCAGACCTTGCAGCTCGGGCTTTAGAGCGAGATGCATCTGCGTTGGAATTGAACAGTCACTCACTCTCTGAGGCACCACACCTGTGCCCCCTCCATCAGGTCCTGATGCGTGGACTTCCCTGCCACTTCCTAACAAAGCACCGCACGGAGGGCCGTCTCTGAAGAGCCGGGGAACGGACACGCACGCAGAGGGAGCTGCTTCCTCTCGCGTGACCCTTCGAACCTCCCCGGTGAGGGCGGGTTGGGGTTGGCCCATCACCTCCTGGGGTGAACACATGGCTCCAGACAGGCTTTCTGCTGGAAAGCCACCATGAAAGAGATGATCTTGGAACTACTGGCTGCCTTTCTTACCACCACGGAGAGAGAGCCTCTCTGAGAATGCTGCCAACACAGTAGAGACAGAGAGATTCCTTTGAGCCCCTGGAGGCAGCCATGCCCGAGACTAGAAGCCCTGAACGTCTGAGTTAAATGAACCAATCAACTCTGGCGCATGGGGCAGCCAAGGGCACTGCCAAATACAAGTCCATCTTATACAAATGTATGAAGCTTGTTTCTATCCCACAACCTCCCAGGCTTAATGCAACTGGGAGAAAAACTGGGATCTTTCTGTGAGTGAAAAAGGAGCTGGAGAAATCTTACCAAACAGAAGGATGCTTCTCTGGACAAACACACACCCGGATGCCTGCGGCTGCAGACTCCATCTTTGGGAATAAGCGTTCCCCTCTGTGGCCCTACATGGTCGGCGACAATGAGAGGCACCTGCAGGCCTTTGTATTTGCCGTGCAGAAGCGGAGCAGATATGAAACCATCGCACGGCCTTGCTCTCACTGAGGCCCGAGGGCCAACAGAGAACGAGACTCCACCCTCACCTACCTGAAGCGCCGGAGGCCCGGGACACGTCCTGGGCCTGGGTGGAGCGGTTGCGACTCTGCTGGCGCCGCCGGCCGCCAGCTGACCTCGTGGTGCGCACGTGGACCTCGCTCACTTTGAAGAAGGCCACCATGAAGGGCTGCTTGTCGTACGGGCCGTCTCTGCCCACCAGGCCCGCAGCTCGGGGGTTGATGCTGAGTCCTTGAATGCAAACCATAGCACGCCCCTCTTTATTCCATGTAAACGTACTCCTGCAGCTGCATGACAGGTCCTTCCCAGCCTCCCGGGACTGATCACAAAGAATGCGGGTGAGGGGAAAGCATGGTACTCTCGGATCTCTGGTGGCACCCTCTGGATGGACAACATCAACACCCTCCTTCCAGCCCTAGCTGGCGTTGCTCAGTGGTTAGAGCACCAGCCCTCACACCAAAGGGCTGTGGGTTTAATTCCCGGTCAAGGGCACAAACCTGGGCTACAGCTTCAATCCCTAGCCCAGGTCAGAGTGTGTGTAGGAGGCAACCGATCGATCTGTCTCTCTCACATCTCTCTCTCATTTCTGCTAGTCCTTTTCCTTCATATTCATTCTTTCTTTTTGATCATATTCATCCCAACCAGTGAGGTGACTTCAACCCACCGAGCGTGCCCACTCTGAAGGCTGTTAGGGGCCCTGGATCTGCTGGATTCGGATGCTGCAGGAGAAGGGGTGCTGGGAGGGGTAGACTAAGGTCAGGATTTATCCTATGTTCCAGTCTTTCTTCTTCTCAACGTCATCCACCTGCCTTGCCTCTGCGTGCTCGCCTCCCATGTTTCTCTCGGAACCTGGACCACCTGACTGTCTCCGAGTCCTTCCAGGGGAAGGTTCTGCTTTTCAACAGCAGTTACGAGGAAACAGTAAAGGAAGTCATTGTGAGCTGAGGACTGGGCTGTGGACCACGGCTCTCTCATGACTGTTGAAGAGGAAATGAGTGACAGCGACTGCTGGGCCTGATCTTGGCAGACTTACCATCCCGAGTCACCACGCTCAGCTGAAGCCCCATGTTGTGCTGTGGGGTCACGACCCACAGATTGCTGGTGGCAGTGATGTCAAACTCCAGCCAGCCTTCTTCTGAGGCCCACACCATGCGGGTGTCCAGCAAGAAGAGGTCAGAATCTCTGAAAGAAAGAAGAGGTGATGCAGTGAACAGCAGGCTGTCCCCTCTGCCCACTCTCGCTCTGTCCTGCTGGTGTCACAGTAAAAGATGCCCAAGTCAGATCAGGTCCCGCGTAGGGCAACATGTCCAGCGACCCGCTGCAGCTCTGGCGGGCGTGGCACACAGAGGGCAGGACTGACACGCAGGGAGAGAAATGGTGCCAGGGGCTGCACAGAAACGGGCTTTCTCTGACAATGGCAGGGCCCCTCCGATTCACATACAGCCTCCCTACGATGCTTATACAAATCCCTTGTGGAATTAGGATAAATGATAGATAGGTAGATAGGGTCATACTGTTCCTTATTTTATGGCTAATGAACTGTAGAAAGAGAGAAAGTGGGAGGCCAATGAGGAAAGGGATTAAGGAAATACTAAATTCGGCCGAAACCGGTTTGGCTCAGTGGTAGAGCGTCGGTCTGCGGACTGAAAGGTCCCAGGTTCAATTCCGGTCAAGGGCATGTACGTTGGTTGCGGGCACATCCCCGGTAGGGGGTGTGCAAAAGGCAGCTGGTCGATGTTTCTCTCTCATCGATGTTTCTAGCTCTCTATCTCTCTCCCTTCCTCCCTGTAAAAAATCAATAAAATATATATTAAAAAAAAAGAAAATACTAAATTTGGGATGAATATGAGCTTTCACAAAGTTGTGTTTTGTGCATTTTCTCTTTAACATTAACATGTGACAATCTTCATGTTGAAATAAGGAGAAACAAGAAGCCACTTCATATTTCTGAGTAATCGCAGGTTCTTTTCTTTTAATTAAAGTATCTGATGGTGTATGGTGAGTGTCAAGTCCTCTCACCTGGACTGTGTGCCGTGGGTGTGTGTTGAGTGATTTTAACGTTTATCCCAGAGCAGCTGTGGGCCAGCCTGGGGTTCTCTTGAGGCAAACTTGTCAAGTCCATTCCTTCCATTGGGCTCCACGGGGAATATTTTAATATTTTTTACAGTTTTCAACTAACATAACCCTAAGGGTTGTGGGAAGATGGAGTGGGGGCTTCTCCCTGCTCACCCACACGTGCTGGGAGAGCAGTGCCAGGGCACGGTCCCTTCCTGTGTGCGGACACTGAGCCTGAGCCTGGAGGCCCATGAGGGGAAGAGGCGTGCTTCGGTCATGGAAAGATATAAATTCCTGGTGCTGGCGATACTTTCCAAAATACCTTAGAGGATAGAAAATTACTGGAATTAAGTACTATAAATTTAAGATTATCATGTCAATACTAATGAAGTCCATTTAAATCAGTGATAAAGCATTTCCATATACTTTACTTTCCTCAGTCATTAGGACAATCCCAAAAGCTCTGGAGATCATTGCTATCCCATTTTACAGCTGGGGAAACTGAGCCTCAGATATGAGGTGAGGGTCATGTGGCCAAGATCAAAAACTGGTAAGCGAAAGAACTAGCCAATGACAAGAACGTGGACACAGTTTCCCATCATGACATACTGCCTTCTGAGGTTACGTAAGACAACCTGGGACAAGTGAACATAATCTATCGCTATTCTTTCGAATATCTGTGAGGCCCGTGAAACATCTGAGTTAACAGTTTTAGATTTCTCAGAGGGGAAACAATTTTTCCTGTTTACATGGCTTAGAGTTAGAAGAAAACTCTTCTGTCATCCTCTCCAAGCTTAAAACAGTAGATAGAGCTAAAGGCAGTTTACTCAGCTGCTGAACGGAGTCTGCAGGGGGCACAGCCAGGCCTGCCATCTTTAAAGCGCTCTCCTACCCGCATGTGTCTCACCCCCTGTTGACAAGTCACCCCCCTTCCCTGTTGCTGAGGTAACAGTGAGCAGGGAGATGGTGTGTCCATGGAAAACAGCAAGAGGGAATAGCAAGTCCAAAGCTTTGAAGTTCAGATGCAAGAAGACATAAATCCTGCTCTGGAAGGTCTGAGACCTTGTCCAGCAATAACAGCCCGATGGACAGTCTGTGGGAGGGGCAGCCTGGGCCAGAGGAAGCACCCCCGAACGAAGATGCTGTGGGAATTTCGGGCGTGAGGCTGCCCCCGAGGCAAAGAGGATCAGCGCATGGGCTATTGCCACAGATCGCTTGTTGCTATTGACAGAGCTTCAATGATACCCACCGTGTTTAAGGTCTTGTAACAAAGACGGAGAAATATACAAGAGAAAGTGGGGGGTGGGATAGAAGGCCAGCTTCCAAAAACAGGTGAGAGAAAAGCAGAAAGAGAAGGGCATGGATTAAAGAGGGCGAACATGAGCCAAAGGCTAAATGTGGGAAGCGTGCTGCTAAGAAGAAGGATAACAGTCACGATGTGTAAGCAATGAAGAGGCAGGATGAGTGGGGGAGAGTGGGCGTGGAGAGCCCCAGTGTCTATTCCTGTTTGTGCCACTCCCCTGGCCGCACAGTAAGGACAATGCCAACCTCACTGCATAAGATCCCCGTGGGGTGCAGGGGTTCATGAACCCGGTCCCGCACTGAGGGCAGGAAGAAAACCTGCTCACCAGCAGGCAGACAGTTTCAGATTTACAGGATGAAATCCTGGGCACTGAGGTCCTGAGGAAGGGAGTGAGGTAGAGCCTGGGCTTAAGATAACTGGACTAAGTGGAGAGAGAAACAACAGATATTTACTGTGCTTTCTATGCACACGTCTGTGCCAAGAGCCTCTCTGTTCCCGGGAAGCCTGGAGAGGCGGGTCCTGTGGCTGAGGGCTCAGAGCCTAGAGAGGGTAAGTGTATCAAGGTCACAGGTGTTAAGTGGGCTGGCCAGAACCGAAAGTCAGAGCCCGGACTCTTAGCCACCACATTTCTCAGAAGCAGTCAAGAAAAGTCCAAGGCACAGGTTGAAATGACTGAGCAAAGGCTCAGAGTAAGGTAAGGGATCACAATCTACTGCATGTAAATGCCAAAGTCGGGTGGATACAGAAAACACATGAGTGTACTCAGGGCTGGCACAGGATCTGAAATCATGAGCAGGCTCTCCTATCAGGGTACAGAGAGGAAGGGGAGAGGGGAGAGTGTGTGAGAGGGATCCGAGAGGGACCGCCCAGCCTTGCCCTATCCCTGCTCCTAGGCAGGACACTCTTGGTCGTCGAGACTGAGCCCACCACTGACACGCAGTCACACAGCCAGGGTGAGGAACTCTCAGAATCGCAGCTCTCAGAAACAACTGTGCTGGCTCACCCTCAATGCTTCCAATAGCTCAGGTATTTAAGAGACACAATTTATGGCAAGTCAATGAAACGGTTCTGGTCTGACCCACACCTATTTACTTTTCTTCAGTGACACATGGCTTTCTTAGTCTACCACTTCTGTAAAAGTGTAACCTTGAGCAAGATGCCCCTGATTGCCTGTGTGAGAAACAAGGATGCCCTCTACATCTCGCTGCAGCAGGGCTGAGGTCTGTCATTCCCATCTAAAATAGGAGTTGTCTCCCAACAGAGCCCTAGGGTCTGTCCGATCTGACCACAGCGGGATTATCTGGACTCTCCCACTGAAATGATAGTCACTCAATTGAGAATACGATAAAAGGAAATGCTGAAACAAGATAGAGATACAATTTTGAATGAATTTATTGCCTATTTTGTTCTCAAGCAACTCATAGACCCATGTTTCATGATGAATATGCATTCTATATTCAAGGATACAATAATAATCACATTATTATTCTCAATGTGATCCGAACTTAAGGACATGAGTTTCCTCATATTGTGATCATCCTGGACAAATGAAACTCTCAACAATTAATAAGCCTAACAAGAGAATTCTAGAAATTTAAAAATTCATCCCAGTGCTAGAGGTGCCTGACCAGCAAGCCATTCTTAAGACTTTCAGAATTAGTGTTTGTGGACAAGGTCAACCATGTGTGGTCCATCCTATTGCACAGCCTCCAGGGTATCTGTCCTTGTCAGTGATATTCCTTCAGGCCGAGGAGCATACAGCACTAGGGGCAAACACAGTGGGTTTCTCTCCTTTGCCCTTGAAGAAGGTCGGGAGGCATCTCAGTTCCTGATTTTGACCTTTCCTGACAAATGTTATCCATCAAAGTCACACTGCCCTGGATTAAGCACAACTGTGCTTACTACTAACCATTTCAGTAGGAAAATGTTCTTCATAAATGGAATTTATGGGTTTGAAGCAAGCAGATTTTTGAAATATTTGATAAGGTGAGTATGTGGTTTGTTCCTTTACTTCTTCATAGTCCTTTGCCATATATGGGTCTGGACTTAATGGTAAATTAAGATATAAAACAACATTCATACATTGGTGAATCAACTTTATGCAATAATGAAAATTCAATTTTCGAATTGGATGAAAGTCAAAGGAGTCAATCATTTTAGAAAATTAGATAGTAAAACAAAGATTTGTATTTTTTTCATATATCATATGCATAGGATTATGTTTAAAATTTTTCCACTAAAAAGACAGAAAAGATATAGGATTTGGAAAGATAACACTACAAATCAGGATAAACTATTACTACTACTACTACACACACACAGATTTGAGTAACATAGGTGAATAGACATTATCTATAATAATCTATAATAATCTATAATAAAAGCATAATATGCTAATTAGACTGGACAGCTGAACGACCCTTTGGATGTCCTTCTGGATGAAGCCAGGGCTGGGATGAATTTCATGCATTGGGCTTTGAGTTACTATATAATTAGATAAGTTCTCATTGATTTTATGCCACTTGATATTACCCAAATTTCATTTCAAGAGCTAGCATGGCATGAAAAGAAGGTTCAAATATCAAAGGGACATTTTATCTTCAACAAAGCAAAAAAAAAAAATCACTTGCTGTCAGAATATTAACCTAGCAAGCCCTTACATGGTGTTTACTACATTACTGTACTAAGTGCTCTCACATATGGTAACTCCTCACAACCACCATAAGAGGTAAATCATATTAGCAGCATCACAGGTTGGCAGATAAGGAAACTGAGGAACGGAGTGGTTAAGTAGTTCACTCATGGTCACACAACCAGTAAGTACAGAGCTGGGATTTGAAACCAATCAATTTGGCTGAAATATTACATATGTTCTTAGCTGTCATAGCAGCCATTCCCCAGTTTAGCCCTCATTAGAACCCCCTGGAAGCCTGTCAACACAGAGACTGCTAGACCCACCCCAGAATTCCTGGGGTGGGGGACTTGATAATTTGCATTTCTAACAGGTTCCCAGGTGATGCTGATGCTGCTGGTCTGAGGACCATATTTTGCAAGCCTCTGACCTACAGTACACCCCTTCTCTCTTATATTTGCGTAGTATTATTTTTACGTGCTTTTTAGACTAAAGGTTCAAAGCTATCTGCTCTTGAGATTCTTTTCTCCTCTCCTTCAACAGTGCAAAGCAAATGTGGACTGCTCTTCAAGTAACTATCTGACTGTCATATGGACTGACCTTACACTCAGGGAGTTTTCAACATAGACTAATCATTGGAATCACAGGTAAGACCTAGTTCAAGGCAGCAGTATCATGATAAGGCTTGAGTCTATGTATCTAAGACAGGAAGAGAGCAGAAGGTAGAAGATTATTTTATACTAGGGGTCCAGAGCACAAATTCACGCACCTTGAAAGGAACTGTGGGCAGTGAGGCTGTTGTAGGCACAGGGGAGGGTCTCAACCCATCCTCCATGCCTCCACCCGGGCAATCCCACCTCAGCCCCCAGTCCCCTGTCTGCCAGCAGCCCTGGACCTGCTGATGGCGCAGAGAATTGGGGCTGGCACCAGCAATGGGTGTGAGCAGGGCTGTCACTGGCAGCAATTGCGAGAGGCAGCTGCCAGCCCTGATTTCCCCTCAGGATCAGGAGGAAGTGGAAAAGCTCTGACGCCACTTTCATCTGCTGATGGTGCCAAGTGATTGGGGTCAGCACTGGGTGCTGGCAGTGTGTGCGAGTGGTGGCTCCAGAGCCAGCAGCAGGTGCAAGCACCAGGTGGGACTGCAGTGTGTGAGAGCAAAGAATTTTCAGTAACCACCAGAAGCTGGCCCCGATGACAGCAACCAGCACCCTGCCTGGTCTGGTGACCCCACTCACCTGCTCCACCATCCTGCTGTGGCTGATGCCTGCCATGTTCCACGCACGCCCCCTGCTCGTCAACACACATCATAGAGACCGGTTGCTTGGTTGTTCTGCTGTTTGGTCTATTTGTATATTAGCTTTTTATTATATAGGATAAATTCATAGCTACCTAACCTGTCTTCTTTGGCCACATAAACAAATGATGTTCCCAAAGACTGGGGTACACTCCAACATGCCCTGCTGACCGCACACAGTTTAAACAAGGAGTTCTGCACCTTTTATACAAATCTTGTATGTTTTAGTTCTCATCACAATTTTGCATTTCCATATCCTTGTCCAATATGGGGAAATAAAGCAGCAATAATACTGTTAATTTGTGATTTTTTAAAAAGATGTTTCACAAAATAAGCTTAACTACCACGGCCTGCCTCCCACAGCCCTGACCATCCTGGCAAGAAGGTGCTTACAATCAAAGCAATCCATTCCTGGGAGTGAATAATACAGAAGGCATAGTTTCCAGAAATAAAAACCTATTTCCTTTTCTCTTTCATGTTTACCAAGTGGATAAGCAGTTCCCAAACAAGAGTTTCCTCTGCCCACCACACCCTGACGTCTCCTCGCCCCCCAATTTAGCATTCTTTTGAGTATATGCAATTCTTTATGTTTAATTCCTCTCTGTAGCATTCTTGTCTACTCTGTGCCTTTACAAAGAACAGAACATACATAAGCTGAGGAACAAGGTTTGGCAGCTTCTTAAGCCTTTACTTGTTTAAATTCAGGCAGACCATTCTAAGTATAAATAATATGTACTTCACTAAAAAGATAAAGCTAACTAGTTACATAACCCAAGCTGTGGGTCAGTTGTATTCTCCCTTTTTTGGGGGCAAAGGAACAAATACTGAAAAGTTCAATGCTTGCCTGAGGCTCACACTGAGTGTGCCAGAGATTATCAAGGCAGCAGTAAGATTTCAGGAATCCCTGAGGATCATACCTATGAAAGCCAGGTACAGAAAGAGAAACAGGTGTGGCTGCACACAGTGATAAAAGGCTTTGATTTTCTCCTACTCAACCACAATGGTGTTCTCCTATCCTGGCTTTCTCAAATTTGCCCTTCTCTTCAAAACAGAAAACAGTCTCAGATATCTCACTCTTATCTCAGTGATGATAAAAGTACACCCACTTCACTTCAGCAGGTAGCAATGAACATCCAACAGAATTCATAGAGCAATCAGTCTATAAAAAATGCTTTTCCAAGGAAACTATCCTCTGAGATCCTGGAACCAGATCAACTACTGGGTTCAAGTCTTGTTTTCAGAACTATACTATTTGGTTAATGAATCAAATATCAACATTTGTGAGGATTCGTTATAAAGAATTCCAAGTAAAAATAGGATACTTCAGAGATGTATGCTTCTGGCTATGATGTATCAAACTAACATTCCCACTGAGAATAAGTTTTAAAAAATAAACCTGTTTGAAGTTATCTTAGAGCAACTAACACAGTCAATACTTGATGAGTCAAGATCTTGGAAAGAAGGGAAATGCATGAAGGTAAGCAGTGTATTTGCTATTGCCTTTTCATCCCAAAGCACTTGTTAATTCCTTGCAGGAGGCATAGATGGCAAACGTAAAGGGACAGCAGCCTAGAGTTTGGAGCAATGTCACTGGCTGGGGACCACTGGAGTGTAAGGCAGCTAGGACTTGAAGGCTAAGGTCCCAAAGGAAAAGAGCTGCATAGAAGTGAGCTCATAAATGTGATCTCATAGAATTTTGGGTTCACTTCCTCTAGGACCTTGGCTCTTCAAGTTCTGGCTGAGTTGAACTCCAGTATTTTGCCAAATATTAGGCTGTGTATGCATGCAGTAAGAAGCTGAGAAAACATGCAAAAAAAAAAAAATGCTTAGAGCATAAAAAGCAAAGCAGAATTTTTGGCAGAATTACAATGCTGGGGAGTTAAACATTAGAGTTCAGAGCCCACCAAGGAAGAGGGGCCCTGGTAAACAGCCTTGACCTTCAGCTGAGACCTCTCCAGGGCTAACTTCTAGGAGAAAGAGAAAACCTTAACACATCCTGAAATCCAGCCTCAACTTCAACAAAAAGAACAAACTAATCTGCTTGCATTGTGCCTGCTTTCTGGAAGAAAATAAAATCCAGTCTGGAAGGAAACAGTATCTAGGACTATTTTTTATAAATAATGTCAATAATTTAGTTTTAAAAATTATCAGATTTCTAGGAAATAAAACCAAATGAGGAAAAATCAAAGGAACAAACAGATAATAGAAATAGAGCCATAGGTAATCCAAATAATAGAGTTAATCAGACACAATTTTTGAATCTGCCTTATAAAAAGATGATAATAAATTACAAGTTGGGCCTGTTCCAGGGATGTGAATTTGGTTTAACATCTGAAAGCCTTTAATGAAATATACCACATTAACACTAGCAAGGAGAAAAATAATATCATCATCTCCAAAATTTCAGAAAAATTTTTTGATAAAATTTTACACTAATTTCTAATTTTAAAGAAACCTCTTAACTAGGAATAGAGAAGAATTTCCTCAATATAATAAAGAATACCTACAAGAATGTTTATAGAAAACATCATCCTTGATGGTAAATTATTAAATCTTCCCTTCTCCACCCTAAGATTAGAAATCTAACAGGGATTTCCAATCTGAGGTTAGAAATCTCACAGAAATTTGAGTGGAATTCAACAATGTACTGGATGTCCAGCTAACACAACAAAACAAGAAAAAACTACAAGAAATACAAAGGAAGAAATAAAACTGATACTTATAGATGACATGATTATCTCATATAATAAAAGCTTAATATGCAAAGTGCCTGACCCTTCATTCTACTATTTGACCAGTCGCTATGATGCACACAGACCACTAGGGGACAGATGCTCTGACTTGTAGGTCAGTTTGCTGCTGGGGTGCGGCTGATGGGGACTGACAGAGATGGGCCGGACATGCCCTGGAGCCCTCTTGCAGTCCCTCCCTGGGCCCAATCTTGCATCAGTGGAGTCCATTGGGCTGAGCTGTGCTGTCTTGCAATCCAGGACCCCTTTGGGGGAAGTCAGAGAGCCGGTTTAGGCCTGATCCCTGCAGGCCAGGCCAATGGACCCTACCAGTGCATGAATCAGTGAACCAGGCCTCTAGTATTTATAGAATTTCTAAACTATTGCTCAGAAAAATTGTTAGAATTTATATGCGAATTTGCAAGGTTGCTGAATAAAAGAACAAAGTACAAATTCAACTGTATTTCTAAATGTGAGCAAAAAATAATTAGACTGTGAACTTTTAAAAAGCTAATAATACCATTTATAATATCATATAAAACTTACATACTTAGAGTAATTTTAACAAAAAAATACTCAAGAAACAAACAAAAACAAAAAACCACACCAAATATTGATAAGTTAAAGACAGTCTAAGTAAATACCATATTCTTGGATTAGAACACTCAATATGGTACAAGTCGATTTCTCCCAAATTAATTTCTGAATTTGATGAAATTCCAATCAGAAGCCCATCAATTTTATTTTGTGGAAATTGAAATGCCTATTTTACAATTTATATGGAAATGCAGAGGTCTATAAATAGCCAAGAAAATCTCAAGGAATAAAATTGGAGAACGTACATACCAGACATCAAGCTTTCTTTAAAAACTAAAAGAACTAAGAGTACAGCATTGGTAGAAGAAGAGAAAAATTAACCAAAGAAACGGAATAAAGATCCCAGAAATAGTCCCACATGTATGTGATCACCTGATTCAGGACAAAGATACCACTGAAAACAAAAAGTATTTTCAATAAATGCTACTAGGTCAATTAGGTTTTTCTATTCTTATACAGCTGGTACATCTAATCAACTTCAATAGCTCAGATATGATTTCAAATATCTGCTATGTAGTTTGGTTCACTCTGCTGAGCTAAGCACTCCCATATTCCATTGCCTCCTGGGCATTCTTACCATGACTCAACCATGTCCAAACCAGACCTCATCCCCATTCCTCTTCCTGACTTATTCTTGTGGTCCCTAGCTCTGTGAGTGGTTCAGAGTAGCATATCAATCTAACCGTTTGAGAAAATGCGCATTGGCCCTTTGACAGTTATTTTCTCTCCTCGGAAAATTATATTCTCTCTGAAAAATAGGTCAGAATTGGTTAATTTTGTCAGATATTTAGTTTAGGTAATAACTCAGTCTGGGCTTTTGTCCAGGACCCTGGGCTGGCTCTGGGCTGTCCTAAGGAAATCTTTCTCAGTTTGAAAACCAGCTCTCCAGCAGCACTGCCTTGTTTCCTAGACCCACAGATGCATTTCTTCACATCCCAAGGACTCTGAAATTAAGATAAACAAGCAGGTCTAGCAAAGTAGGTTTACAGTTTTTCGTATGGAAAATAAAACAATAATTAATAAATAATAATACAAGAATCAACTCTGTGTTTCACATACTCACAACTGTAAACTTCTTTTGCCCCACCCTGTAGGAACCAAAGTTTAAAAAGTATATATGTAAAAAAACACACTCTTCCTATTTGTAAACAGAGGAGTAAGTTGTGATACTACTTATACCAGAAATACTGAATTTTAAAGTTGGTAATTATTTCTTACTTTAAATGCACCATAGATAGAACATGAAAAAGAAAAGTTATCAGCTCTAACCAGCTTGGCTCAGTGGGTACATCATCAGCCCAAGGACTGAAGGGTCCTAGGTTAGATTCCAGTCAAGAACAGATACCTTGGTTACAACCCCAGTTGGGGCATATGCGGGAGGCAGCCGATCAATGTATCTCTCTCACATCGATGTTTCTCTCTCTCTCTGCCTCTCCCCTCCTCCCCCACCACTTTGTTTAAAAATCAATGGAAAAATATCAGAGGGTGAGGAGTAACAAAAAAAAGAAAGTGAAGTTATCATATACACAGAAGCTAGACTATCACTGCTAAGCAATGCAATCACCAAAGTAAACAGAACAGAACATGGCATTTCAAAACTAGCAGAGGCAAATAAGGCCAATTCATGGACCCATAGGGCCCTCTTTCAGACACTGGACGTGCTCCTCTGTTAAAATTTCTGGCTGGCTCTCAGGAGATGCTCTTTCACTTCTAAGTACACAAAACCAATTAAAGCCATTAAATGTATGTCTCTTAGCCAAATAAGAAATGTACACAAACATGATATTCTTTAAAGGTCTCAGAATTGCTGTATGAATCTAAAGGTGCCATAAAAGTAAAGATCATGATACATCTTATGACAAGCAACATGCTACCATGATGTTACTATACCTGAGTAGGAAAGGTCAACATTATTCAGAGTATCTAGGTATGAAGTCAGCTTAGTGTGTTGAGATGCAGAAGACAATGGTGAAATAAATGGACAAATGTATAATACTGTGAATAGGTACAAATACTTTTGTATACATTTATTCAAGTCTTTCTTCCCCTTCATATCCCTCCTCTAGAAAAGCTGCTAATAGATCAATGCTTGGTTAATAGATCAACAAAGGTTTGCAAAGGTTTTTCAAGGAAGGCCTTGAAAGTCAATGAATTCTAAGACACATTTTCACCTTCAAGAGAACTGTGTCGCTTGCTATCCAAACAGAAGCATCCTTGGATGTTCCCACCAAGACTAAGGAGATGGAGATGTGGAGCATGCCCGTAGGAGACAGCTTATCGCTCTCTGGCATTTTACCTTTATCCTGACACTGTCCTTACATCATCAGACTAACTTTGGGAAGCATAGAAGACAAGTTTAGGCATAATTTGGACGTGGCAAAATTCCTATGTACCACGTTTCATTCTCTAATAGGTAATATGCCTGTCCTGCTTAACTGATGGGCTCATGGCTAAATCCTAATGAGGGAATATATGAGAAGGTCTTTTCCAAACTCTAACTACTATGTAAATGCCAATTTTACCAGTGTCATCATAAAAGTATAATGATTTATAACACCAGATGTTAACACCAAACTCATCTTAAAGTATAAACACCATACATACATAGCACAGGGCACATTTACAAAACCAAGTACAAAGGCACCCTGGACTCCTCTGGTTTAGCTGTCACACTCCTGGGGGGCTAATCCCACTCTGCTCTATGGGTTGCTCAGACACTTTCAGGACATAGATTCCATCTCAGAGCTTATTCTCAGGTTTTGAATAAAGGATCACATGTTTCCCTATTCTTACTCAAAGCACCATCTAGTCAAATAGTCCCTTTTTTAACTTACCTGGTCTAATGATTTCTTATCAGTCTGAGGAATATGTTTCTGAAGTGATCACAGCAATGACCTAGCTTCCAAGAATCTTCCCTAACCCTCCCTGGGTCAGGCCTCCTAGCTGCCCTTTATACCAGGAAGCCCAGCACATGGCTTATTCTGCCTCAGCTGAGAATATGAGGGCATTGAACCACCTGCCCCCCACCCCCCTTTTTTCTTTCTTGCAAGGAGGCCAACTATTTTGCAATACACACATTTGTTAAAGTTAATCCATCAAATACTACAAATTTCACTGGACACAGATTAGACAAATAAGTTTCTTTACAAGTCTAGAGAATTGTTTTCAGCCAAGACACCCCAGTCACACACTTAACTCTGAGGCCCCTGCAAGAACATGAGGGACAGCAGGAGGCCTGGCCCCTGGCCCACCCACAAGAAAAGAAAATATCCTCCTGGCCAACCGGAACCCTTCAAAAGCATGAAATTCCCCCAATTTCCCCAGTATTTTCCCTTTTCCTATACATAAAAATTAAACGCACCCAGTCACAAAATATCTCCATCCTAGAAGGCGGAGAAACTGCAGCTCCACTTTGACAGAGTCATCAAAGGTTGGGACAGTCGGAGATTTTGTTTTCCAACCTCACTGCTGGCCCCGAGGAGGTATGACACCACCAGCTGAAGCTCAAGGCAGCTGCTCATTTTTGGCTGAAGTTCAACATAAACCTTACAAATGGTCTGCTAGCTCTCTTTTTAAAAATAAAAATGAAAAAGAATGTTATAGTCACAAAGCCCACAATCTAGTGTTTTCACTATAAAGCTTTTCCTGTAGGCCAGAGAAAGCCATGTAATCTGACAAAGTTCTGAGCCAAAAAGATACCAAGAGGTTATTTCCACCAGAAAAATATAATGGGACAGATAATGAGGCGGATTGAAAATCAATGGCTCAAGCAGTTCCAAAGACTCACTGAACACCAAATCTCCCTGAAGCATCAAAAGATGAAAATCTAGCAACAAATAGTTTATTTTTCAAAAGAGGTCCTTACTAGTTAGGTCATTGAGTATGCTTTTATTTAGGAGTGAAAATAAGCCATCAAAAAACTTCCCATTAATTCTGAAATTTTGGTTAGTTATAAAGATGACACAGTGGCTATATTTTACTTATTATTTAACCATTCCAGCAAGAATTCACATACAACCATCAGTGTGTATGTTCAACACCATGATGGTTCTCCAAACCTGGCGAGTGTCCTTCCTTCTTCCTTGTTTATTTTCATCCTTAGAGATTTGACTATGCATTAGGGTCAAATGTTGAATGGTGTTCTCAAAACTAAGATAAACCTTTTATGGGGCAAGTTAACATTTGTTATTATCTTGGTGTGTGTATTTGTGATAGATCCACACACAGATTTATAATTTTAGAATAAATTAAGGTATTTTCCTAAACTTTTGGACATTTTTAGGAAGTAAATAGAACTCCAAGAACTAGAGCAAGAATGTGCACTTGGTTTATAAAGCCAAAGCTGCAAGTCCCTTATAGAGCCTGTACGTGTGGGGTTCCCTAACCATCTGCATTCTCTTCTTCCACTTTTATTTTCGTATCTGATTGCCAGGCTGTCACATGCTGGTCCCACCTCATGCACATTGAGAAGTCTATAGCATTGCTAACCTACTGTGCACCAGCACCCCACCCTCCCCAAGCTGCTAAACTGACCCCTAAATACGAAGCAAAATTCAAGGTCATTGACTTATTTTCTGTGTGCTATAGGTTTGAACTAACTGCTGAAATACTTTACTCTTCAGACCTTCCTCTAAATATCATGCCATGGAAGTCTTTTTATTTTTTATTTTAATTTTATTGCTAGGAAGGCAGTTATTTTATAGAATGACTTGGCCTAATTTCAGGAAATCACAGTAATGCAAGACACAGGGGGAAAAAGCCCATGGTCTCTTGTATCCAAATAATACATTTCACATACACTCATTTACTGAAAGACCTATCATGCATATGTATAATATAGGTGTATGCACAAAGAAAATATGTAGCCTTTTTTCCACTTGAATTAGTATCATTTGTAAGCATCCTTACATAATTTTCATGTGTGAATTTATTTTAGCCATCCTCTCCCATCATTGAAAGTAGGGACTAAACAATAGTAGGAAACATTTTATCCCTAATTAGTCATATATTTTCCAATCACAAAGGATGCTTAGTAAATACCATCTAGTGGCTTACTTAAGGAAAAAAAAAAAATCATTTGGAAATTCTTCAACTTAACAGCAAAAAACCTTCCTGCTGGCTAAACGGTGCCATTTAGGACACGCCCCTCATCATGCCCATGGACAAGCCCTGAACTCGGATGGCCTTCCGCAGACACGCTGGTCGTTGTATGTGACAGGGTGAGAAACGGGGCCAGCCCCACCCTTGGGCTTCCCTGAGCCTCCATACCTGTGCTGATGCTCCTGCAAGACTTGGTAAATGCTGATAAGAAAAGTTTGGTTTTTAAAACTCCCCACAACACAGTCCTTGTAGATTCGGAACTCTGCAGCCGTCACCGCCTCACCCTCAGGAATCTGGGATAAGTTGAACTTGAACTCTTTGTGGTGTCGCTGGCGAGGGGAGAACTCCTTGTCGTACTCCACTATAAGATTAAACAAGAGAGAGTGACAACTATTGTTACTTGACTAGGTGCCACAGGCTCAGCTCAAAAGAAAGACTCCCATTTTAATTCATACGTGGGTTACAGGTTACCAATGACTCTTAGAGGACTGGGGCGATGGAGAGAACATTGGCTAGGCTGTCAGGCAGACAGGTTAAAATCCTTCATTTTACCTAAGTATTAAATAAAATTCTTACATTTAAATACTTTAAATACTTAGTCTCACTAAGTTGCCTGAAAGCAAGTGATTTAAACTCTTCGCTTCTTCACAGGGATGTTGTGAGAATTAAGAAAACAACGCATCAGGTGATCCTGGCCCTGATCCCCGCCCAGCTCCCCTTCCCCTTCCTGCAGCTCAGCCCCTCAGGCCGTCAGCAGCAGACAGGACAGGGATAGCCCTGACCCGCCTTAGGTAGCGATCCTGCTGCGGGAAGGGCAGTGAGCAGCGCATTTGCCTGTGTCCTCAAGTTGTGCCTGCTGTTCAGTGGAAGTTTTTGCTGAAGGGTTTAGGATAAAACTTCATGGAAAATGCTGCTCTGATCAAGTTCACTGCCCTCCCTGTGCGGGGGGGGACTCTGCGCACTGTGAGCGGCTGGAGTCTCCGTTTGATCTGCACATAGAACCAAAGTATGAAAACACAGATGAGGAAGCCAACCACTAACGGGGCAGCTTGCTATTTTCCAATGCTGTGTCTTCACATTGGGAAAGGAAGGAGTCTAAACCCGTTTGTGTGTTTTTTAATGAAATATTTTCCCTGCTTGAAGAGAAGCCAAATTGTGAAAAACTGCAACTACTAATGATCATTTTCAGTCACCTTTCCGATGTCTGAGTGGAGTCTGCGTGAGAGAAATGGTATCAACCTCAGATGCTTAACCCAGGATCCTTATAAAGGATCCCACCCTTATAAAGCTTCCCACCGTGAACCCTCGCTCTCTCCCGAGCTCAGAACTCTGTCCTGCTGTTCCTGCTGTGAGGAAGCCCAATGGCAACACAGTAAAATCTCATGAGCAAAGTAATCCTTTATGAGGTTTTCCAAAGGGGTTGTGGGTAGAAAAAAAAAATCAAATCAAATCATTTGCCACCTTTAACTGCCCACATTCTCCCACGTGTGTTGTTCTCCATAATCACCAGAGAAAAGCTTTGGAGATTTAGCTTCTTAAAAAAAAAAAAAAAAAAGCCAATAACTCTTTATAAGAACCTAAGACCTTGACGGCATTTGCAGAAGCTAAGGAAAGTTAAGCCATCTGTAGGTATGAGGTTTTAAACAAAGAATTTCTGAAACTGCCCTGTGACTCTGCAACAAATCCTTTAGATTCTCTCTCTTTTTTTCTTTAATTTTTGGGGTTAATAAAAGGAAAGGCGTTGGCTTAACTAAAAGCTTGAATATAAGTAAAAAAAGGTCTCACCAGAAAGTAAACCATAGTTTAGTCCCAACAAGAGAGCAGGTTTTCTAATTAGTGGCTGAGCATGAAAAGCAATATTGTTGGGGAGTTCAGCCGAGGCCACCCACACATGATGCTGTATCACTTTCCCTAAAACTGATCTGCCTTTTAAGTTTGATACGTTATCATCGGTGGCTAAAAAGGGAATCAAATCTGATTTCCCAAAGAGACTTTCTGAAAAATAGTCGCACAGCTTTTCTAAGGGCCTTTTGGGTGTTTAAACTTTAATGTCACTTAATGAAAAAATATGTCTAAGATTCACTTGAGAGAGAATGCTTAAGAATTCCTAAAAGAAGTCTTTCAATTGCTCTTAATATAAACAACTAGAAAGAAAAACATAGATAGTAAAGCAAGATATAAGATAGTAACAAGGTATTTCAGTTAGGAGGAGAGAAAGGGACAGAAATGTCAATAAATGGGAAACGTGGTAGCTAGTCTTTGGGGAGATGCACCACCTCCCTGTATTCATAGCCTTGGGTGGTCTCCCCGCTCTGGGCTGGCTCTGGGCTGGCCCTCTGACCATCTTTGGACCAACAAAATGCAGCAACAGTGGTGCTGAGCGACTTTCTATGCTAGGACGCAAGTTTTAAACTTTCTTCCATTTATGTTTCTTGGAATGCTTCGGTGAGGAGAGAGAACCACAATGTAGAAAGTCCAGCTACTCTGGAACTTCCATGCTGTGAGGAAGCCCAAGCTAACTATGCAGAGAAGCTGTGTGGTGCATGGAGAGACAAAGGAAAGGGGAGAGGGGAGGGAGGGAAAAGCCCAGTCAGTCTAGAAAGCCTTAGCTGAGGCATCACACATGTTGTAAAGATGCCATCTGAGAGGTCCAATCCAGTGGAACCTTTGGATGACTCATACCCCAGCCACCCTCTGACTACAGCTGCATGAGAGACCTCAAGAGAGAACCACCCAGTCGAACTCAGTCATTTCATAAGACTGTGATAATAAAGCATTATTGTTTTACGCCACTCTGTCTTGGGTGACTTGTTATACAAGAAGGAAGGGAAGACAGGAAAGAGTGAGAGAAGATGAAAAGGGATATCTGACCTTGCTAGAAAGGAGATAAATTGCATGATATTCTTAAGAATAAGGATTTTGAAATGCTGGGAGGCAACATGTATATATATATATAAAAGCCTAAGCAACTGGTCAACCGGTAGCTATGAGATGCACTGACCACCAGGGGGCAGATGCTCAACACAGGAGCTGCTCCCTGGTGGTAGTGCACTCCCACAGTGGGAGCATTGCTCAGCTGACCAACGGGTGCCAGACTGGTGAAAGCAGCTGCTGCAGTGCAAGCCCCTCCCGCCTCCGCAGCAGCACTACTGAGCAGGCACCGCAGCGTAGGGATGAGCAGGGCCTAGGCTCGGGCTCCTCCCAGCTGTCTATGTTTCCTGTACTCCTACATCCCCCGAGTGGTCTCAGATTGCAGGCCTGGCTGAGGAGCGAATCCATGCACTGGGCCTCTATCTCTCCCTTCACACATGTGAAGGGAGAGATAAAGAATCTAAAAATAAGAAAACAGAAAAATAGTAGCTCAAAGCCTTCATTTTATTACAATGTGAATTAGAACTCATTGCTTATATATGCATTTTCTCATTTCTCCTCTACCAAGACATTATCTTGAAGCACTCTGAACTTTTCTTCTGCTTTTTCTTTATCCTTCTCTGGCCCATGAGTCTCTGGTTGCTACCCACCTATTTTTATGTTCTTTCACCCAAACCTTTCACTCTGCTGTTTTCTGGTGCCTCTCCTCTCCTCATGCCTTTTAGCTAGAAGTAGTACCACCCTCCTCACTTGACTCAAGATACCTCAGCCACCAGTCACTGGAGTTTGCTTGAAATTCCTGTTTTCTCCCCCAGTTTTTTTTTTTTTTTTTTTTTTGCCTCCACTTGAATTTACATAATGTATTTTCTTAATGTCTCATAGTTATAACACAAAAAGCTGAGCACAATTAGGTCACTTACCCGCCCACACATCTGAAGACCACAATGGTGAAATAGTAATATTTCAAGTGAGCTTAGCATTTCCCCTTCAAGTTGTATGATTCCGAACTCCTTAAATTTCAGAGTTCAAGAAGTATGAGAGAGGGCTGAGCACTGAATTCAGTACTCACTACCTATTTTGCAGCCTCTAGCATTTGGCTTTCCAACAGTGCTGCCACCTGTGGCAAACCATTAAGTAGTAGCGAAGAGTGTGGATGAAGTGTCAAACTGCCAAGTTGGTTTGGATTCCAGCTCCCTTTCCTCTTACTTAATGTGATGCTGAGTAAGATACTAGTCAAACTTCCAGTTATCAGTTAAATGGGAATAATAACATTTCTGAAGATTATGTATGGCAATCCATACAAAATAGTCAGTGGTAGAGGAAGAGCTCAGTAAATGTTACTTGTAATTATCATTAGCTGATATTTGAGAATCTGGTTCCTTTGAGCTTAGATTATGTTGCTGCTGACTAATTCAAATTTATTCATGAGTCTGTAATAGGGCTGATTAACTTCTGCTAAATTAGCTTTTTTAATTAGAGATTTGTTCTGTGAAAAGGGCAGTAAGTGAAATCACCATATTGAGTATCAGCCCTGGTGTTTGGCTAATGGATGTAGTGCTGTGTTCTCCAAGGCAATAATTTCTATAATTTTTCATTTCAAGGGCTAGTGGTGGTGACCTTACACAAGGTTACCTACTTTCTCTGTTTACTATTTATAAGTACAGTAAAACAAGATAGCAAACTATGCTCTTTAACTCTATGATTTGATTCGTAAAGGTCCTCCTAACACCAAATTTTTTTAAAAAAAGGACATAATTGAAGAATACATGCAATCCTTGAAATTTTAATCTAGCTTTTTAAAACTCACCCTATTCTTTATTTTTACCTCAAACTATATCTTTTGACATTTCAGACCAGTCCCTCCCTCCCTCCTTTCTTCTTTCTTTCTCTTTCTTTCCTTTGTTGACACTATTACAGATGTCCCCCTCCTCATCTCCCCTTCCTTTGTCTACCTCCACCCAGGTCCTGCCCCCCCACTGGCCTTCACCATATTGTCATCTGTGTCCATGAGTTACGCATATAAGTCAGTGTGCATTTTCTAAGAGTTTGTCAATTTGGTTAAATTTTTCAAATTTATTACCATAAACTTTTTCAGAGTATTCTATTTTTCAAATCTCTGTTCTACCTATAGTTTTACTATTCTAATATTTGTTGTTGTTATTGTTTTATTAATCCTCAGCTAATGATATTTTCTCCATTGCTTTTCAGAGAAAGTGGAAGAAAGGGAGGGAGGAAGGGAGGGAAGGAGGGAGAGAGAGAGAGAGAGAGAGAGAGAGAGAGAACACCAGACTGGGTTCAGGGAAGGAACTTGCAACCTAGGTACATGCCCTTGACTGGGAATCGAACTCATGATTCCCAGTGTGCAGGCCAACCCTCTAAACACTGAGAAACACAGGCCAGGGCTAATTCTAATATCTTTACTTGTGATTCATCTTATTGGAGGTAATTTTCTTTTTTTCTCTTTTTCACTACTGTTTAATTTTATTGTAATAAAGATATTTAAAAAAATCTTTATTGTTGAAAGTATTATACATGCCCTCTTTTTCCCCCCCATTGACTGCCTCCAGCCCACCTCTGTCCCCCACCCCAGGCCTTTACCACCCTAATTTTATTATCTGTGTCCATGGCAATAAAGATATTTTAATAGAGGTATTTTCTGAATATCATCCCACAAAGTCTGAATTATTCCAATTACAGTTGTCTAGAGAAAAATAAAGATACCATCTATTTTAACTGAAAATATAAAATAGAAAAGAAAGAGGAGATAGGGAAGAAAAAGAATAGAATAATCTCTCTATTTAATAAGTAGTCACATATTTATTAGTTTTCACTAATTGACTCACTCAATAGCTAATTCAAATTCTACATTTTTCAAATGCTGCATGCTTCTCCTTATAGTTACACATCAAAGTTGAAAAACTTGAAACTCTTTATTTTAATTGCCATTCCATCAGCTACTCTAAACAAGCGTTCATGCCATGGTACACGTTTATTTAATTGCGGCAACAAGAAGAGTTCTGGCCAGCCTTCCAGGGTCTGTGCCCACGGCAGTCTCCTGACTTCATGCTGCAAGCACACACCACTCACCCACAGTGATACTCAACTGAACTCCCCAACTCACGTTTTAACCATAGTGAGATGGCAGACTGCCCTCCAGGAGTCACCAGATATTTCTAAATACTTGTATTCGTGTCCTAGAAAAATCACAAATACCAAGAAGAATCTATTTTCCTGGTTGCCATGCTCCAAGTGACATTTTTCTAAACTTTATTTTTTATTTAAAATAATTATACAATCCCACAGGTGGCTTCAAAACATAGTGGAATGGATTAAAAAAAAAATAGAGAGATCGCATGTAACATATTTTATAACCGAAGAACACTGGCATTATACTTTAACCACACACCATACTCTGCTTTCACCATTTTTTTACACAATTTTTGCTATGTGTGTAAATAATTCTATGACATTTTATCACATGTATAGATTCCTATAACCTCCACCACAATTCAGATACACTGTGCAAAGCCACTCCTTGGGCCTACCTCTATCCAAATGGCTTTTCAAACTAGACCCAGCTCCTACCTTATAAAGAGCTTTAAGATAATAGTAAGTGACTATCTCATGAATAATAAGGGTTAATCAAATCATTTTTAAAAAAATGCATTTTAGAACCATTCTGACACCCGAACACAGGTGTTAACATCAGTCAGGTTGGGAAGAAGTGCAATAGCTACAACCATACATGTTTGACAATGGAAATAAGTCACAGGCCTCAGCTGACGAGAGGATACACTCAGGACCTTAATAAACGTGTCTTGAGGAAAGACTGAAACGCAGGCCTTGACAGAGTTCCATTAACATCAAATAACCACATTTGTGCCTAACTAAACAACTGTTACAAAGAAGCAATCAGACCACATATAGTGAAAATCAGTATATATAATATGCAATGAAGAAAAAGTTTAGCACAGGACAGCCTGAAGAGAGAAATATAGACTCACCTACGTAGTATGATTCCAATGGGAGAGCAATAACGGGCAGAATATCCTCCCTGACTGAGAATATATTCATTATCCCAGAATACCCATTTCTTTGTAGATGATCCAGTGTCTCTCATTGATTATATAATGACTTGGTCCTCGGTGTGCTGGAGCTTCCCTGTGGGATTTTTATTTAGTCTGCCCAGATCACACAGTACTTCATGAATCTGTGGATTCCTATCTTTCATCAGTTCTGGAAAATTCTGAGTCATAAGTTCAACATTGAGGGCCTCTTCTTCATTCTCTTTAGTGTCTCCTTCAAGAATGACAACTAGCCAAAACCGGTTTGGCTCAGCGGTAGAGCGTCGGTCTGCGGACTGAAAGGTCCCAGGTTCGATTCCGGCCAAGGGCATGTACATTGGTTGCGGGCAAATCCCTGGTAGGGGGTGTGCAAGAGGCAGCTTGTCGATGTTTCTCTTTCATTGACGTTTCTAGCTCTCTATCTCTCTCCCTTCCTCTCTGTAAAATATCAATAAAATATATTTTTTTTTAAAAAGAAAAAAGAATGACAACTAGATGAGTATTAGACTTTCTTGTTCTAATTTCCATGTCTCTTAACTGCTTTTTTATATCATTGATCTCCTTGTCTCTTGGCTGGGCAGTTTATTTAGGTCTATGGACAAGTTCACCAATTCCTTCTTCAGCTGGTAGGTATATTTTAAGAGCCATCTATTAGTTTGCCATTTGGTGACATTAAAAAAAAAAAAAAAATTCCAATAGCTCCATTTGTTGTTGCTGTGTGGTCACTTGGTCACTTTCCTTTGTGCATTTCCTATGTAGTTGTCTTACATTTTCTCTTACTTGGTGTCTGTTTCCTAATATGTAAAATGCTTGGGGAACTTAATCTGCATAATTTCCATCCCATCTCTCTGATGGCTTTCATCTTGGAGGTTTACTTATTTCCTTGTGGGTTTGGAGATTTTAATTTTTGATTGAAAATAATCTTGGATGTTTAAATTTGTGTTGCTTTTCTCCCCTCAAAAGATGTATGTTTCCTTTTGTGAGGAACACGACCAGCCTGGAACCACTTAAGTCCCGTTGAGGACCCTGGCTTAATTTGGGAACCTCTGGAGCAACTTGCCCACAGGCCTGGACCTGGAGCTGGTCTCGTGATCTGCAGTTGTGTTAGTATTCGCACTCACAGAAACCTGGCTTTTCTGTTTGTTTGCTCATAGTCACACGCCCAGAGGAGTCCTCAAAGATGGCCCTGAGTCCCTGACATTCATGCTGTAGAGTGTAGACGTACTTGCTCCTGTTTACCCTGGATCTAGTCATATGTCAGCAGGAAGGCCTTACAGATTATCTGGTCTACAATCCTTCCAGAATTTGAAGGATTTATTTTATCATGTGTTTAGAAAATAACATTTGGAGCACGTCCCTCTTAATTCCTAAAGACATTATAAAACCAGCCTAATGTTTGAAGCGTTTACATTTTCATCTGTTTCTCAGAGTAGGCCCAGAAGATAGGTAAAGCAAATATTACCATTCTCATATCAATAGGAATTTGAGTCTAAAAGCAGTTAAGGGGCTTTCCTATGCCACTCACTTTTATGATTTCAACTATTATTTTTATGCATCAGCCTTTCACAATTCCACATCCAGCTCACTACTCTCCTTAGGGGATGTGTTTCTCTTACTGCTGGGTAGAGCACTTCATCCAGAAGCCGCTCATGTTCTTGAAGCCACATGTACAAAATGGAACTCACCACCTCCCCCTTAACTACTTGCCCAATAGCCACAACTCTGCCCATCTGGTGACTCCAGACTGGACAATTAATCGCCAACTCCTGTTGACTGTACCTTCCAGAACTGCACTGTCCAACACAAGAGCCACTAGCCACATGCAATTATTTAAATGTAAACTGATTAAACACGAAAGTTCAGCTCCTTGGCTCACTAGCCACATTTGAAGTATTCAGGAGCCACATGACTGGTGGGTACTACAGAGACACATCATTGTAGATTTCCATCATTAGAGAACATTCTGTTGGATAGCACAGGACCCTAACCCACCAGGTCCTGCCCTTCCGAGACCACTGCCCTGGTGCAGAGCCCAGTCCTGCTGCTCCAGTTTTGCCTCTTGTCCATTTATTCTCCATTCTGCAGCGAGTAGCACGGTTATAAATCTGACCTTGTAGCTTGTCTGAGAGCCTCCGATCTTCTTCCCCCAATTGCCTTCCAGCCTCATTCCTCACCTTTCCCCGCCTTGACTGATACTCTTGGGAGACATTAAACAGCTGTTTTTCCAACCACACTCCCCTGGACCTCAGGCCTTTGCCTTACTGATACACTCTCCCTGCCCTTTAAGAGGTGTTTCCCTCCTTCACCTCCAGGACGAAGCACACGTACAGACCCTAGTTCTGAAGCAGCAGCACTACAGGCCCAGAATACCAATTACAAGTGGCTTCGCACTGAGTTCAGGATGCAGACTCCAAGCATGTTAAATTTTAAAAAGCCAAGTAAAGAAATTAATCCTCTCAAATGACTTCAATTATACTCAAGCCATAGCACAAGGTCATCACATACAAGAAAGATGGAATAAAATTTTAAATTCCATCTTTAATTTAGAGGAACAGTCCTCTGATTCTCTCTTTTATTCTTTTTTATTAAAGTGAAGTGACATTTACATATTAAAATTAATCATTTTATAGTGAACAATTTAGTGGTATTTAGTACATACACCTCTATCAGGTTCCAAAATATTCCCATCACTTGAAAAAGAAAACCCCACACCCATTAAGTAGTAGTTCCCTATTCTCTCGTCCCCCAGGTCCTAGAAACCCACAATCCATCTTTACGGATTTGCATATTGAGGATCTCTCATATGAATGGAATCATACAATCCTTTGTAGCTCGTTTTGTTCACTTAGCATGTTTTCAAGGTTCGTCATCAGTGCTAGCATGTACCAGTACTTGATATATATTTGTGGCCAGGTGACATTTATTGTATGTACATACCACATTCTGTTTATCCATTCACCCACTGACGGACTGTTCCCACCATTTGGCTATTGTGAATAGTGCTTCTATCAATATGCATGCACATGTATTCAAATGCTTATTTTCAATTTATCTGAGTATACAAGTGGGGCAAAAGTTTTTACACTTGCTCATAAGAAAAATCTGTAATAATAAAAGCACAATATGCTCATTAGATCAGATGTCCTTTCAGACGACCTTCCGGACGAAGCCGGGGCTGCGCGTGTGGCCGGGGTCCTGGGTGCCAAAGGAAAGCCAGTGCCGGCAGCCAGGGGAAGGAAGGCCTGCTCTTGCATGAATTTCGTGTATTGGGCCTCTAGTAATATCATAATTAATAAATAATAATACAATAATAAACTCTTTCACATAGTCACAACTGTAAACCTATTTTTGCTCCACCCTGTATATCTCTTTCACTCTCTTTTGTTTTTCTTTGTCTCTCCTTCTCAGCCTCTGATTCCCCAGAGTTACTGTGAGAGGGAATGATAATTATCCATCAGAGTTTAATCATAGCCTGTCCTAAACACAGGAGCGATCAGCAAAGCACCCTCCTCAAGGCCAGGCTACGCAAGACACCTGAACACAAAGAGGCTGGAGAATGAATGAGTGTTGAATGTGCCCAGGACATTCTCTGGCACATAGTGGGTTTGCAATAAATGTTTGCTGAGTCTGATTATAAACAAGGTTGATCCAGGGGAATTGCAGCAGAGACCTCCAGAAGGAGAAGTGGACAGATGCTGTAGACCAAAAGTCAAAAGGGGTAAAGGATACCTCCGAAGTCGACACGGTGGGGCGGGTGACAAGAGAGAATGGAAATGAAGCACAGATGAGAGATAGCGTCTTGCCAGGAGAAATCCTGGGAAAGTTGAAGAGAGAGGAACCCTAATCAAATGGCTATTGTTCCCTCTTTTGAAAGTCAGGAGTCTAATAAGCAGGAAAGAGCGCAGGAGCAATAGGCTGAAGATGTGAGGTCACAGGCAGCAAGGGCTCTTTCAGCCCCGTCAAGTTACTTAACTGTTCGCAGTCTCTCACATCATCCATAGAGGGCAAGAGCAAGCTTTCCTTCCACCGCCTGCTGGCACTGGCTTCCCTTTTTATTATTTTATCATGTGTCAGAATGTAATAGCAATAACTGTTTATTGTGGATTCTGCCTGTGCTTACTGACTTGGTGACCAGCCACACATAAAGGGCTCTGTGAACACCGCCAGGGCTACAAAGTGCTAGACGATGCGTCTTTTTATTCAGAGCATTACTCGCAGGACCACTGTCATCAGGGATTTCCTTCATACACACCCTAACCTGCCAGTAAATTCTACTGCTTCCATCAAAACTTCTGCAGAGACACACAGAGAGCATGAAAAAAAACCAAAAAACAAAAAAACAAAAAACAAATAAAACAAAAAAACTCAGACTGAAAAATCAATCCTTAAATAATTGGGGATTGAACTATGTTAGGCAACAGTTTCTCTCGTTGGGTGGCAGCTTAAATAAACACTAACTCCTGCCTTCCTCCACAGTGGTCTTTTAACCATGACAATGGAGCTATTTGGTTTAACGAAACATTCAGGTTCTAAAACTTAAAAGGAACTGACAGGCCAACTCCCTGCTTGGGTTCCCAGCGTTCCCGGGGTTTCATATTCCTATCAAGTTGCACTGCATCAGATGACCTGTTATTATTTTCGGCACAGAAGTGAGCATGCCAAACACGGGACGTGGGGCCAGTCCTTTCTCATGATCTCTTCCAACCTCTCCTCCACGGGACTGGTCCAGGGGGCCTGACCATCGGGGAGGCAGGGCCAGCACTCCTCCCGCCTCAGGGACATCTGCACCTGGCCCTCCCTCCTCAGCTCAGCCACACACCGGTGGCCACAGAAAAAGAAAACGCAGGTGTGTTATCGCTGAGGCTGGAACTCCCCTAGAAAACGCACCTTCACCAGAGCAGGCATTTTGTCTTGTTCCCTTATGCGCCACAAGTGCCTAAAACAGTGCCAGACAGGACGTGTTAGCTGAATGCGTAAGGATGGGGCCACACTTTGCAAGCAGTGGAGGGCCCTGCCTGGCTTCAGCAAAGGAAAGACACGTGACCTTTCCTTGGGCAAACTGAGACCTGCAGCTCTAAACCGAGATGTGACCACAGCTGCGAGGTGTGGGCGGGACGTGAGCAGAAGCCCCGCAGTTCTAGAGACTGGACACCGCCACCCCGGGCACGACCTCTCCGCGCACAGCCGTGGGCCTGAGCACACAAACAGAGGAAAGGGCCATTCCTTTCCTTTAAGAGGCAAAACTTGGATCCCCACATCCTTGCAAAAACACAACAAAATGCTTCTCTCTGGACGGTTCTTAAAGAATACCTTTCCTTTTCTGGGACAACAAGCCCTCGTGGTCTCTTTGAGGCAATGACTCTACCAGTATATTTAGCCCTGCCTGGTGCGAGGTGTTTGCAGGCAGTGCTTCCTAAGTTAATAACACTCATCAAGAGGAAGCATTTGAGTGTATGAGTTGAAAAGCAAAAAAGAATAACAGCGAACTCCAAAAAACCCAACAAAAAGCTTATGAGAGTGGGAAACATACTGCCTTATCCCTCCCATCTTCCTGCTCCTACTATCAAACAAATAAACAAATCACGTAACTTCTGAGTTAACCGAATAATCTCAGGCGAACAACATGTAATTCCTTGGGCGGTTAGTTTTATCCATCAGACTGAAATGGACTCCAACCCATCGAAGTGCTTTGGGGTGCTCTTATGTCTGGATGATGACAACGGGCAGTATAGAGTGAGGAAGACAGAACTAGGCTGGGAAACAGGCAAGTGTGACAGATTTGTGACATGCACTTACTTGCATTTTTCGTTTGGTTCTGATTTACTAATTAACAAACGGGGCAAGAAAAACAGACTTGGGTTGAGTTGGAACCTTACGCTCTCACAACCCATCTCCACTTCCTGGAGCCTTCAGTGAAGTAATGATCTCGGATGTGATGCTCTGCAGTAATTTCCATGTCTAACACGGCCTTGTCATTTCAGCGCAGGATGGAGCGCAGGAGGAACCAGGCTGGGGGAGAGAGCGCTCGTCCAAGCACTCTGAGGGAAGGCAGGGGAGGCAAAGGAGCAACGAAGTGACCAGCCAAAGGTTTCTCGGTTACTCTCTCCCTCTTCTAACTCAAAACATTCGACTCTGTTATTGGTGCAGCACCGGAGAATACATTCTCTGCCCCGGTGATTCACTTCATTTTCCTGAGAACACAATGGAGAGAGTATCTCAGTGTAAAGTTACCGATTTGCCTCTAGATTAAGTCCAAGCTAAACTGCTCACTTCACATTTTGTTTTCCCTGAAGCGCAGCAGGTCCACATGGTGGGTGAGTCCGCGGGGCGGGTGGCTCTCCCTGCCAAGTCACAAGATCTTGGTTCTTTCAGGATCTCAAATCACAGATGGATGAGGCCAGCACACAGGCTTGGCAAAAACGGGCTTGGGAAAGAAGCGAGGAGAGCCATGCAGTTGGTGGGAAATCTCCTTTGGTTTTCAGATTCTCCCAGGGCTGTGACTTATTTGGACCAACGTTGCAGCCTCATTAGGGCACTGAAATGAACAAAAGTCATGTTTCGCAGAACAAAAAGAGACAGGTGAGAGGAAATGCGTGGAAAGGGGCTGCCAGGGGATCCCATATAAGCCAGGGTGACAAGTCTAGTTCCCTCTTAATGGGTAATTGTCCTAACGCTGTCCTCCCCGCACAGGTGGCTGTGTGGCCCGTGCACAGGTGGCAGTCGTACGCCCACCTCGGATCTCCCACCCCAGCTTTCCCTGGACTCTCTCTTCCTGTCTGGTGTTGGCAATAATCAGTCAAATCGAGTCAAAAAGAGAGTCGGAATGAGAAAAATCAGGGGTGATTATTCAAACTACCTTTGATCACTAGTGCCTTCCCCACAAAACCTTCCACCAAAGCAATTATCAATCAGTGCAGTTAATGGGCTGAATTTTAATCTTTCACTTTTAATAGCCTTCAAATGCCTAGAAGTTGGCAGTAAGGAGCCCCGTGCAAAATAAACCAGGAATGAAAGGACGGCCCTCAGGTGATTCTCAGCCCAGGCTGGCAAAGGCACTTCCATGGACCCTTCCAGCCTCCTCAACTCGGCTGCACCCTGAGGCTTAGACAGCCACCTGGGAGACACGTGCACCAAAGGCTGCGCCACATGCAGAGTCAGACCGGGAGACAGCGAATGTGAACGCTCCGGCAGGAAGGATGTGACTCCGCTGGAAGTGACCTCCGCATGACAGGAAAGGAAGCTGTAGCCTCAGAGCCCTTGTAGACCCAGAAGGAAGTCCAGGCAACTGGACCTGGACACAGAGAGACACCAGCATATAATAATACAGCACAGCCACCGCCACCAGCCCCAAACCTCCCTCCATGTCCGGAAGGACCCAGGAGACCTGAGTCCACCCCATCTCTGAGCCCCTCCTCAGTCCTGTCCCAGCCGGAGAGCCTGGCGACTGTGACCAGGCAGAGCCAAGATGGGACGGGAAATAGGATTTGTCCCTGCAGAGTGTCAGAGCTACGTAAGAGCTTGTGAGGGGCCCTGCCTCAAACAAAATGCTGACAGGAAGAGAAAGGAGACTGGAGAATGCTGTCTGGGATAGGTGGCCACTGGATTATGGTAGACTGAGTCTGTGATATATCCACATGGTTAGAAGCAGAGCTTGGGAGAACGCTTTGTCTCCTAAAACCACGGAAGTTTTAAAAGTTACCAGTTAGCACATACGGCCAGATCTTATCACGACCTGGCAATGTCAACAAACGCCAGCAAGAGAATCTAGAAGGCAGGCCTGTGGGTTAAAGTTGCACATTTCCAATGGTGCGACGGAGGTGTGGACCCCAGGCCGAATGTCTGGGGTTCACCGGGGCAAAGCAGAGTCAGTAGCTCAGTCAGCACCACCGCCTACAATGAGCTGCAGGTCGTCAGCGACACGTCGTGGTGGTGCCTGAAACTTAATTTTTTTTTTTTCTGTGGAAAATGAAAATTGGGGAGAATATAAGGTAAAATAACATAAGTTACTGAATGTCTTAGAGGATATTGAGCCTTCCTGCAGTAATATGAAACTTAAAAATGAATCAAGGCCAGAATGAAGGGGGAGGCCAACAGCGCCGACCCACTGTGTGCGGAGGCCCCGTGGGTTCCGGAGGCCGGAGGAACCGGGGCTGCAGACTCCAGCACAGCAGAGACCTTCTGAATGCGGGCGCTGACGACTCTGGAACTCGGCTTTTGAAAGTCACACCACAACTTTGGTAATTTGTCCCATTTTGCTTCATTTTGTACAGCTGTTCCCAGAGGAGTGGTAACAGTTAGGAGGGATAACCTAAAAGGTGGTGAGAAAAAGGAGTGCGCAGGGGTTGACAGCGCGGGAGGAAGAGGGAGGGAACCCCGTGACCTCAGAATGGGATGGCCTCAGGGATGCGAGGAGGGTGTTTCCACACGCTCCCAGGATGGAAACAAACCCACAGAAATAGGTCAGCTCGCAGCAGGGCCTCAGGCTGTGACCTGATGCGAGAAGAGGTGTGGTCAGGCTCCAGGGGTTGGGGGTAGTGGGGGTGAAGGAAAGCTTCCCAGCCCTGATGGAATACACCCAGCCAGCACTGCACGAGGCAGAGGGAAAGGCCCCTGTTCAGCAGACTGCCCCCTGTCAAAGGCCAGGACCCCCGAAGAGTCCTTTCTGCAGCCAGGCCCTGGGTGCAGAGGGTCTAGAGTGTGCAGCTGAAATCCATAACCTTAAGCCCTTTGTCAGGTTAAACCTCATTCTCTGCAACTCTTCCCCCTCACATTTCAAACAGCCAAAGCCCCCTTACAGATCCCTCTTTACTGTGCCTAGTTCAGAAAACGGCCTGTTTAAATGAGAATATACTGAACACTGATGGTGCCAGATAGTTCGCAATGGGGTGCACATACACTGTCTTACTCAGTCTTCATAATCCCCACATGGGTAGTCACTGCTGCTGTGGCCATTGCATGTGTGGGAAACAGGCTCTCAAAGAGGGAAGTAACCTGTTTAAGGTCATGCAACTGATCAGGTCAGAACTGGGTCTTGACTGCAAAACACATGCGATACTCACTGCCACAGTGCCTGCAGGCAGCCAGGGAAAGGCTCTGGGAACACACACATGGCTGAAGAGCGGTGATGAGCACAATGCAGGAACCCTAGACCCAACCTGAGTCCTTCCACTCGGCTAGAAGCTGGCCCTCAGCTGGGGCTGAGGTGGTCAGAGTCCCAAACCTCACAGATCCTGGCTCCCACGGGCAGATGTGGATGGAGGAGCAAGGCAGAGACTTCCGGGAAGCCTGGGTGTTCTGTTCAGCTCAAGAAGGCAGAGGATTCCCTGGAAGAAAGGAGCCTCTGGAGCAACACCCCACAACAGCCAGGATTCTGTTCAATGGGACAAAGGTCCTGGGGAAAATTAAAGGTAAAGAATGAGCAAATTAGCCAGGCTGGAATGGCGCAGTGGTTGAGCATCGACCTATGAACCAGGAGCTCACGGTTGGATTCCTGGTCAGGGCTCATGCCTGAGTTGTGGGCTCCATCCCCAGTGGTGTGGGATGTATAGGAAGCAGCCAATCAATGATTCTCTCTCATCATTGATATTTCTATCTCTCTCCCTCTCCTTTCTTCTATGAAATCAATACAAAGATATTAAAATTTTTAAAAAAGTATTCCATTTAAGTGGACCACAAATGTTCCCAATTTCACCAACTCTTAATGAATTTCTCAAAGAAGTTGTTAAAATGCTCTCAGATAACTAGATACATAGTTGGAATGCCTCTTTTCATCTAATAAACATATTATTCTCTGTAGTCCAATTAATGGTAACTTTGCTACTGAAAAAAAATAAGTGCAGTTTCTGTTTCTGGTTGAAAATCATAGAATTACCTGAATCCCAGCTGAAAGATGGAAAAGCAACATTTAGGATCAAAAGACTGTCTTCATTTATATGCTGAGTTTAGGAAGAATATTGTAATTATAAGAAAATACAAATAAAAAGGGTTTCTGGCACAGATCTTAATTCATTCCCATGAGTGGGCTCATTCCGATCTTGTAACATTGCTGAGACTTTCTCCATAGAGGTAGGCCCTTCACCCTTCTCTTTCTTCCTTTCTCTCACCTACTTTCCTCCTTTCACTTCTTTCTCTGCCTATTTATTTGTTTAAATTTGCCAACTTCAAATGTAAAGAACTGCTAAATCTTAAGATGTGATGTAAAAACTATTGTTAGGCATGCAATCACTAAAACATTAGCACATCTTAAAGATGAATCCTTTTTAGTTGTTGTTGTTTAGAGAGAGGGACAAAGGGAAGGGGAAGAGAGAGAGGGGGCATTATTATGAGAGAAACATAGACTGGCTGCCTCCAGTACATGCCCCAACCAGGGATAAAACCCTCAACCTTTCCGTGCACAGGATGGTGCTCCAACCAACTGGGCCACACCTGCCAGGGCAAGATGAATCTCTAAATAAGATGTACAGTGACCATCATACTGGTTTCACAAGACTGAAGGATTTTCCAGAGCACAGGGAAAAACTGGATAGTCCCAGACAAACTAGGACAAACCCTACTGCCATACAATAAAACCTCAGATTCTAGTAGATGCCAGATTCGAGATCACACATGTACACAAGTGTATGTCTGCACGCACGCACACACACGAGTCACACATAGTCACTGGTACTCACACATACACACACACAGAATTGCATACGCACATGCCTACATATGGTCTTGGTCACAGCTGGTCCCATTCTTTCCCTTATTTTCCTCTGCAGCCAATTCTCACAATTCACTTGTCATCATGTTGCTCCCTCTAATTGTGCATGTTCTTATGTCTCTCATCTGGCTGAACATGGACAACGAACATCCTTCTCTGAAATTTGAGAAGACCAGCTTGTCAATTTCATGTTTAAGTTTTTAGAAGATGCAATCATCAGTTCATTAAGAGGTTCTCCTTCCCCAGATCCTGGTGGCCTTTCCCCTGTTTTGGAGATTCACACATCTACAAATGACCCCTGACCCAGCAGACCCTGACAGTTGTATGTGCTGAAGGTCCTGAAGGTCACGAGCGGCTGCATCCTGTTCATTATGGGGACCCACGATGTGGAGCAGGGCTCCGGGACCCCAAGCCCTGATAAGGTACCTCCTGTGAGGAGGAGTCGGAGCTCTGGCTCCAGGGACCAGCCCAGCCAGCAAGAGCACTTCCTATGAATGGAAGCCTCTTCAAGCACCAGCGACAGTGAAGAACTAAAGAACCCAATCCAGTGTGTATGTTGACAAGAGCAACTGACACAAAGATGTCAGTTATTGCCTCCACCTGCAAGCACATTGGGGGAAAATCACAATGACAAGTGCTGAAATGTTCCACAAGTGGTGGTACTGAGTTAAGTAACAGGGTTCTATAGGGAGTATTACAGATTCCAAAATCTCTTCTGTTTATTCCCCACATGCCCTTCAGCCAAATATAAAATGTCCTAAGAGCATAAAGCGAACACAATGTTGTCACTCTTGACTTACATAAAGAAGTGTTTAGGAACCCTATTTTGTTCTTCTATGGCAGTGAGATTATGAAACCCCAGAAGCTGCCCTGGCTCTAATTTGTATGTATTTGCTTAATTTTGATTACTGTAATTTTTGCGTTTTGGAAATTCTGAGAAAAATCAGCAGAACAAAAACAGTCTAAGCCATGGATTTGGTCTATTTAATACTTTTCCTAAAATTTTCAAGGAAACAGTCCAGTTATTAATGTGTGGAAAACACACCAAAGAAACCAAACACCAAGGTGCGGGCATGGAGACGTGATCTAAAGGCATCACCGGCTGGACCCCTATGTGACTGCCCACAACAGGTGGGACTAGCTAGCCGAGTAGCGTGAGGCAGGCACTGGGCATTCTGGACCTGATTTCCTCTCTTTGAGATGGGAGGTGTCTGGACGAGATGATTCCCACGCCCATGCACCCCAACACTGCATTCCTGTCATTACAGGAGGTGTTTGGGATAATCTGATATTCTAGTCAGCTGAAGGTTACATAAAATTTTAAAAACACTTCTAATTCAGCCTTGAAGCATGGGCAGCTTTCTGCCTTAATAAATATATGATAACACATCATTCCCAAAGGCCCAGGCTCCTGCAGAATGCCAACACTGGTGGCCACTGAGAAAGGCAGGTGAGAAGGACATTTAGTGTCTTCCAGCTGAAAGAATCCTGAAGGTCAAAGCAGGTGCCTTTTCTTACCAGAAAAAGAAAAAAAGAAAAAAAAAAGGTAAGAATCAAATCAGCTCGTTGACATATCCAGAAGCCTTTACAAAGTTCAAAGGCCAGGCCTCATTTTCAAACTAGAGGAAGCCCCTGGCCAAGGACCACCTAAATGTTTCCTCTGGAGTGAGAGTTGGTTTCTCCAGAGTGAACATGGTGGTGGGGAAGGGGGGCCTAACTCTTGGATTGCCTTTGTTTTCGAGGTTGTCTGTTTCTGCTCTAAGAACAGTTCAGAATAGTAGACAATCCTGATTAATGGAAGGATCTGATCTCAGTAATTGAAGCATTGCTGAAATAAAAAGGCCAATCAGCTAATAACTAGTAATAGACATATTGGAGCACTAACTTTGTGCTTACATAACACTCCATAGTATTTTCCCTTAATGTTATAGTGAATTTTCTTTTTTAACTTAAGTTATCACCCCTGAGTAAAACCTGGTACTAATGGAACAAGTGAAACCAAAAACCGTCACCAGCAAAACAGATGAACTATACTATGATGTGCTAATGCTCTGTGATGGAGTTGAACTAGTCAGTCTAAAACAAGGGTCAGCACGAACAGAAAACATAATCATTGATGGGACTTTAACCTAGAGACATCCCACTGAGAAAGATTCTCTCATACTTTGCTTTAATCTCATCTCCCCCCCCCCCCCATCCCTGAGTTATCATGGCTGAATGTATTAACATTTTCCTACTTACGAATTATACTTTGGGCTAGAATCCAGTCACACCAGTAGAAAAAGCACATGGGTTTTGTGCTTAGACAGATCTGGGTTTCAATTAAGCTCTATCACTTACCAATTAGTGTGCCATATAAGAGCCATTTTACCTCTGAGTTGCTTACTTACCCTTAAGATGGGGAAACATCTATTCTGTGGGTTGTTGAGACGATTAAAGGTAAAAAGACCCAGGCATTGCAGAAATGGAAACTTCATTCCCTTTCCCCAACTCTTCTAATTACTCTCATTTCCCACTTTCTTCTTCCTTTTTCAACGTATTTGAAAACATACACACAAGCTTTCCTAGCAATCTTCCATCCTATTAGCTGATGGCTTTGCATCCTAGAGGACAGGACTTCCTTAGGACCTCACTGTGGGATATATCCTATATAATAAAGAGCTAATATGCAAATGGCCATCACACCCTCATGCCCTCACAGGAACTGCTCAGACACTCACTGGGGAGAGGGGAATGGGGACCAGCCATGCACAAATGAGAGAAAGAGAGAAAGAGAGAGAGAGAGAGAGAGAGGTAGAGAGAGAGAGAGAGAGAGAGGAATGGGGACCAGCCAGGCTCTGGCCCAGGAGAGGGACAAGCTGCCTACCCTGTGGTCCTGGGCACCTGTGGATGCAGCCTGGGCTAAGCCACCCTCCCACAGTCCCCTGTGGCTGTGGCCAGCCCAGGTGGAACTGGTCCGGGTCCTGGGTGTCTGCGACTGGCCAGAGAAGGGAATTCTGGGTCCCAGGTACAGGGCAAGACAGAGGTGGTTAGGGGCGATCAGGCAGGCAGGCAGGCAGGCAAGTGGTTAGGAGCCAGTGGTCCCAGATTGCCAGAGGCAATTGACATCCCCTGAGGGGTCCCTGATTGCAGAGGGGGCAGGAGAGGCTGAGGGACACCCCCTCCCCGTCACCCCATGCATGAATTTCATGCACAGGAATTGTAGTTCTAACATAAAAGCATAATTCCATCCTGAAGTGTCACAGAGCAGACTAACCATTTGCCTGCAAGCACAGTTTAAACAATATCAATACACAAATGATTTATAAAATAGCCCTGCCAAGTACTTGGTTTCAGCCAGAACTACAATACTATTTCCATACTACCATGTTCTATTTCCTCTTGTTCTATTTTTGTAGTAGGAAGTCCAGCAAGTGGAGACAAAGGAAACTGTTAATATTAAGCACATCTCTGGTCATTGTTAATTGTAACAGGAATGAAGTAAGCCATTTTCCTCCATTCTTAAAGGACCTATTATAGTGTTTAAACTCTATTTTTAAAAATCTAATGTTAATTTATGATTCAACTATATGACTCTTCCATGATCATTTAAAACTCTCAAGTGTTTTCATTAAATGTATTTTTAACCAAGACATTGGCATTGTTCTTGCCACCATTAATTCTTAACAGCAAAAGGAATAATAGCTACTACTTACTGAACACTTATTATGTGCCAAGCCGTGACAGGTTCTTTACAGACAACTAATTCATTTTTTTGCAATGCCCAATATTATCCAAATTTACTGATGAGAAACATGCCCTATTATCAGGGTCAAAGCCAGGATTGAAGCCTAGCAAGTGCTCTTAACCCCTCTGCTATTCTGCATGCAGACAGGTAGCAGCCATGTACCCCAAATGCCTCCCCATTCCTCAGTGTTTTGGTACCTCAGCACCTGGTGGACATCTGTTTAAGGAAGCGTTCTGAGTAAAGGCTCTAATTACTTGGCAAGAGAAAACCAGGAGTGATACCTTGATTAAACCCCAGGAGTTCTTGGGCTTATAGGGAGCGACAGAACCCCAGAACGGGAAGAACAGTCTTGCAACAGGTGACTTAGGAGCTTTAAATATTTTCTTTAAATTTTTTATAAGCGCATTACATACCCCAAACAGGCTAACAAAGACTTAGTTACTGCCAGTTGAAGAAACCAAGGTACTAAGAGATCAAGCCACATTCTCTCTTTAAGGACAGACCCTCAGACCTCTGCCTTTCTCTTCCCATGGCCCGAAGAAAAAGTGAGATAGTATGTGAGGAAGAGAAAGGTAAAGAGAGAGACCCTGTGGTTGCTAGTGAAGAATTCAAATATGGTGAAAAAGGATAAGGTTAAGAGGATATGTGCACTTTATGTGAAACAATTTAAAAAAATCCTGAAATAAAATTAAAGACAGAAGCTAATGAACAACAGTAAGACAGAAATGGGCGGTGGGGGGGAGGGGGGATAAATGCTACCTTAAGGATAAAAAAAAAAGTTAAGTTTTTGACATTTAGCTGTGGTAGGAAAATTCCTAAAATGATCCCTATGATTTCTCATCTTAATCCCTAGGACTGTAAGTAGGATGAGCTATCATGCCCTGATTATGCTATATTACATGGTAAAGGGGATTCTGCAGATGTCATTAAGGTTACTAATCAGTTGACTTTGAGCTAATCAAGGGGGAGATCATCCATTTGGATGTGATCCTGGCCTAGGAGCCCTTCAAAAGCAGAGTTTTCAAAAGGAAATCCATGAGATTCCCAGCAGGAGATGCTGTTGCTGGCTCTGAAGACGGAGGGGAACCACCTGTGAGGAATGTCTATGGCTTCTAGAATACCTTGACTTCGGCCTCCTTGTGAGACCCTGAGCCAAGCCCCCCACACTTCTGATCTATAGAACCATGAGCTAACAAACGGACATTGGTTTAAGCCCTTTAAGTTTATGATAATTTGGTAGCACTGAAAAAATGAATACACTGGCTGACCTGGATTCAAATCTTAGCTTTGTCCCGTCATCAATTTGTGATCTTGGTTAAGTGACTTAATCTCTTTGCCTCCCCATCTGTAAAATGGAGATAACGCACCCCAGGAAGTCAGTGAGAGGACTGAATTAGCTGTGCTGGTCCTGGCACCTAGAAACTACCTGTTGCTTGAGCGGAAGAATCAAAATAGCTGGAGTACCCTAGCTGGCCACCAGGTGGTGCCACCAAACAAGAACAGCTGGGTTTTCATTCTGAATCCCTGGGTAGAGTAGAGAAAAGGAAGCAACAGAGGGGCAGCAGGAGTAGAGTCATTGTCTAGCCGGCTGTGTATACAGCCACTGTTTATAACACAGGTGTTCGGAATCAAGGGAACTCAAAGGACAAATCACAGAGAGACGCGATGGAATACCTGTAGGTGTCTTAAAACATATTTTTACGTAATGATTTACTTAAAACCCATGAGGTAGTTTATATAATCAAACCATATGGCAGAATGAAAAGAAGTAAGGAAACTGGGTTAGAGAAAAGAAAACAAACCAGGGACATACACACTGCCTGGCATTAAGGTCTTCTGGCCACGCGAAGGATGATTTCTGGCCTTTCCAGCAATCACAAGGCGGCCTGGCCGGTGACGCCATTCCCTGGGAACAGCTGGTCAGCAGGAGCCTAGGAGCGAACCCTCAGGCAGGTCCGCATGGGTACATTGTGAAAAAAACGAGTTGTTAGAAACACACCACTGACACTTGCATTTCTTTCTCCATGTATTTCCCGTCTTTTGCATATTTTTAATTCATTTTAGTATTTTTCTTCAGGATGTGCACAGTTCGTGAAGAATAGCTTTTTGTCTTATTTGTTCGTCTATCATATTTGCAACAATAACACCACAGGGCCAACATCATGAATGAATTAGTTTATATTTGTTTGTTTAATTTTATTTATGTTTTCACATACATTAGTTTAAAGTGTTTATGTCTAATACATAGGCATATATTTCCTTGCATATATGTGCAAAGAATATATACATGTACCATATGTTATACAATTATCTATTACCTTATGGTTAGAATGCATTTTTCTATCTAGTGATGAGTTAAATAATCACATATTTTCTTCTAGTTGGTAATGGCTTAATTTTGTAAATTTATCTGTTGCCTAAATACTACTAATTTTTAAACTGCACCTGAGGTTCAGGCCATGTTCGCAGGAACTGGAATGAATAGTGTTCTTTAAGCAAATAAAAGGGAACTTTTTCCTAGACTGTAAGTTTAAGATGGATACTTGCTGTCTGGAACGAATTCGCTATCTGTCCTGAGAACAAGCTAACAGATTCAGTTATTTTCTTTCCCTAAAGTCCTTCCATTTTCTCAATCCAATTATAACACAGCTCTATCAAAGTATATAGAATGTACCAAGCCTTGATCTAACCCAACCCTAACCCAAAACAACTAAACCAGTGTTGAGTTTGGAATGGCAGTCCTTGGTTCGCGCCCTCCCCCACCTCCCAACCCCGCCCTGTTTTCTCCGCTGGAGCACCTACCTGTGTTGACACAGGCTCAGACCAGAGGCACTACCCTGATCTCTTAGAACCATTTGCAGAGCAGAACGTTTTATGTGTAGATGTTTCACTTAGTTCAGAATCCCAATTTAAAAACAAAAACATAAATATTTTCATCACCAGGGGCTTTTGCTGCCAAGAGAAAGAGGTGCTTCCATTACAGAGGTTACCCGTAGAGTCTCGGGTCTGTGAGAGCTGAGCAGAGAAAGTTACACCGAGGGGACAGAGGACCCATGTGAAGCTAATAAAGAGAGAAACAATGTTAGTGAGACAATGATGAGGCCTGGAATCAATCAGGGCAAATTATATCCGTGTTCCATGTTTAAAACGCCTCCGATTACAGTCAAATGAAATATCAGGGAAGGCTAGGAGCAGAACTGAGACCGGATTTCAGAACACAGAGTGCTTTACAAATGTCTCCCTAATCGCATGGCTGCAGTTACATGGTGGGTCAGGTACTGCCAGGTGAGAACGCTTCTCTCCAGGGGACACACGTTGGCCCCAACAGGGCACCCATCCCTATGGCCACTAGTTAACAGGCCAACCGTTATCCTATGAATCAGACCTTCCTCCCAAATGTTCTCTTCCCCCTTCTCTCACTATTGATTTCTTCCTCCTGTCGTTTTATCCCTCAAGCAAACGTTTCCCCCTCCATGACCTGCCAAACACCCTGATTTTGGCCCCTGTGGTCCATACCCCTGGGACACTTGCTCCTGGAACTCAACCCTCAAGACCCCCAGTGAGTGCCCCTACAGGAGCCAGGGGGGCTGAGCACCTAGAAGGGGGTGTTCCCGATGTCTGGGGACAAGTAACCTCTCATATTCTTTGAGATTTCCCTTCTCAAGAATAAACGCATTTTCACATTTTATAAATGTAATGTACAATGTAATGAGTACAACTATTTAAAAATATTTTTATTGATTTCAGAGAGGGAGAAAGAGATAGAAACATCAATGATGAGAGAGCATCATTAACCAACTGCCTCCTGCATGCCCCTACTGGGGATCAAGCCTCCAACCCAGGCATGTGCCCTGACTGGGCATCGAACTGTGACCTCCTGGTTCATAGGTCGATACTTAACCACGGAGACACACAGGCTGGGCTAATGAGTGCAACTATTAAGTGTGACGAGTCTTTTGGAAAATAATCTTCCTAACAGATCCTCTGCAAATGTTCATGCTTCCTAAGCTTCCAGTTCATAGCATTAGCACATGTGTCAAACACAAGGCCCGCGGGCCAAATCCAGCCCGCCAGGCCTTGCAGTGTGGCCCGCACCGCGCTGTCATCACTGCACTCCGCTGTCAGTTTATGACATTGTCAGTTTATGACTGTTCAGTAAACCATTCGGCCCGCGATTTAGGCTGGATTTTAGATTTTGGCCCCTTCTCTGATTGAGTTCGACACCCCTACATTAGAGGAAGAAAGATCTAAGACAAATATCAACACTGAGCTACCCAAGAACAGGGACTTTCAATTTATTATAGTTATTGTTTTAGTCATTAAATGCAGTTCCAGGGTCTGGAACCAAGTCTGTGGCCCCAGAAGATGGTGCAGTAGAGCCTTCATCCGAGGGAGGTGTGCCCTGCGCTGGGCTATGCCACCTGCTGTCCCTGCAGCCCGGGTGCTGTACCGGCACCTAGCTTCCTGGGTCACGGTGTGCCCAGCTGTAAACTGAGGATATTCTCTAGTATCCCCCGGAGCTTTCTGAGTTCCACGATGCTGTTTTCTAAACTTTGGGTGTAACAACTTGAGTGGCTCCATTTTGCTATGTATGGAGAAAACGTTTAATTCTTATTCTTCAGTGAGCCAAATAAATGTACCGGATGGGACAGAAAACAGTTTATAGTTGCTCATGTGGAAAATAACACAATAATTAATAAATAACAATACAAGTATAAGCTCTGAGTTTTGCTTACTCACAACTGTAAACCTACTTTTGCCCCACCCTGTATATATTTTTCCATTAGTATATACAATTAACCAAGAAAGTTAGATAAAACTTTGGGAATTTTTAGAAACGTATACATTATATATATATATATATATATCCATATATTGTATATATTTAAAATGACTTGAAAACTTGGGCTAATATTTCTATCTTTATACATAGTAAGTAGCCAATACATACTTGCTTAGTGAACAAGTGCATGAATAAGTGAACTCACAGTGGAAGAAATTTTGGTAAAGTAAAACAACAAATATTCATGATCAGATTCTGTTGTTTTATCTTTGATAATGTTTTATTTCCCTAGAAGACTTACTGAGCTGAGTGCAGCATAAATTCTAACACCGTTCACCCACTGGGCTTTAAACCCTAAAGTAACAACAAACACCACTCACAGTAATCACCGTCTCAGTCTATTTTACCGAGTCTGGAGATTTCCACTGAATGGCGGTGGGTGGAATGAGGTTAATGGTCGGGAGTATCTCCTGGATTAAATGTTTGCTGGCATTTCTCAGAAGAGGAGAGCAGTTAGTCTGCATTTAATTTTTAAACCGCATTTCATCCCTTTCCGCCCCTACAGAGCCACACACAGGAAAATATCCTGCTGCTCATGCTACGCATTCTTTTTCCAATTCTTCTGGGCTGTGCTTCCATTTCTGTTGAGAACAGCTAATCTTTCACAAACCTGGACTGCGTGCAAGAGGCCCATCTCCCACATCCCCAATCACACAAACATAAATAAGGCCTGAGCACCATTAACCCCTGAACAACAGCTCTTCTCTGGCCAGGGGCCCAAGGAAGGTTCCGGAAACATATGATAGCTATTTCCCTCTCATTCCAATGAGTTTATTACAGGTTGCAAAAAGCTACCAGAGATCCACTCAAATACACTCAAGCCAAAAGTTTTTAAAGGATGTTTAAGCCATCACTATTAAACTGTTATCAACACAGTCATGAAAAGGGATCTATTTCTGCACTATCCATCCACTAGCAGAAGCTAAACACCCACTGGCAGAAGCACTATACACCCATTGGCAGTAGCACTATACACCCACTGGCAGAAGGAGGGCCCTTGCCAGAGCCCTGTATTAGGGGAAATTAGCTCTAAGTTCTCCTTATGATCACAAGTTCTCAGGAGTCTCAAGGCTCAGAAGTACTAACAGGAAGCGGGTGCTTCTGGTTACAGTAGTTGAACATTTGCCTGATTTGCTCTTTCAAGGTAAACAGAATCTGGCAACTTTGGTACTTTTGGCAAGGAATAGAGTAGGGACCATCCAAATCTTTAGACCTCTCATGTCCCAAGGATAAATGCAAAGTTTAAAATGGGCAATTCAGACCATACAGTCTTGAGAAGTTAATGCAGCACAGAAACTCCAGCAACGGTTTTGATAAGCTTGCTATGTACCCTCTGCCCCCACCCCCAGTCCCAGAGGCACTGAGCAGTCTCTGGTCAGTGAAATGTGCATGTTAGTAGGTCTGTTTCAGAGATGCTGTGTCCATCTATCAGCAGATGTGCAGATTTACAGAAGTTTGTCTTCTACCAACAAAAGCAGAAGCTGACTTTAATTATAAGTGCAGTCAATCCTGTATATGCATACTTATTTTCTTCTATTTTAACATTTGAAGACTTTGTTAGTAACACAAAAAACAACTGGGGGGTCATTCACAGGTATGGGGGCGTCGCAGGGCTGCAGCCCCGGTTGTCTTCAGAATGCACGTGCCGTGTGATGGAGGCAACAGGCAGTTTGCTCTCAGGGCGGTTTGAGTGGTGGTTGCCTCTCCCCAACTTCCTACGCTGCAAGGGTTCTCAACCTAAGCATGCGTCAGAATTACCTGGAGGGTCAGTTAAGACTACAAACCATGGGGCCCTACCCCTAGAGCACATGTGTCAAACACAAGGCCTGCGGGCCAAATCCAGCCCGCCAGGCCTTGCAATGTGGCCCGCACCGCGCTGTCATCACTGCACTCCGCTGTCAGTTTATGACATTGTCAGTTTATGACTGTTCAGTAAACCATTCGGCCTGCGATTTAGGCTGGATTTTAGATTTTGGCCCCTTCTCTGATTGAGTTCGACACCCCTACCCTAGAGTCTCTGATTCAGTAGGTCTATGGTAGAGTCCAAAATGTGCATGTCTAACCAATTCCCAGGAGGTGTCGGTCTGCTGACTTGTAGGCAGCACTTTGAGAAACACTGTGAAGTGCATTGGGGGGGGGGGGGGGGGGGGAGATAAGGCTCCCATGCAGCATCATTCTCTCCCCCCCTAGAATCCCCAGCAGAGCTTCACACGGGAGGGTGAGTGCTGCTGTCTGTCTGTAAGAGTGAGCGCAGTCAGCACTGAAGCAGGGCATGCTAGGATGGGATGCTTAGAGAGTTGTTAATTATAGAAATGGGATGGCACAGACAGCCTCTTGTCATGGGTATAGTGAGACTATGGGCAACTTTTAATTCAACAGTATGATTTAAACTGAAGAGGGAGGGTTAACCAATCCATTCCCATCCTGTGATACATGAAGTTCTTCCTTTTCTACCTGTCTAGTCACACTAGATTAATCAGCCTCTTTTTTTTTTTTTTTTTTTTTTTTTACAATTATTCGCAGTTTAGGTTTTATTTATTTATTTATTTATTTATTTATTTATTTTTATTGATTTTCCACAGAGAGGAAGGGAGAGGGATGGAGAGCTAGAAACGTCGATGAGAGAGAAACATCAACCAGCTGCCTCCTGCCCACCCCCTACCGGGGATGTGCCCGCAGCCAAACCAGTCTCGGCTTAATCAGCCTCTTGATAAAGCAAGAAACTTTAATTCTAAGCTATAATACTATCCAAAAAAAGAGTAATATGCAAATTGACTGCACTTCCGCCATACCCACAAGCCACGCCCAACAGGAGTGAGTATGCAAATTAACCCAACTAAGATGGCTGTGGCCACGGAGTGAGCAGGAGGCTTGGGTTTCCCCGACAATGGAGGAAGCCAAGTTTCTTGCACACCCTGGCCAGCTCAGGCCTCCACTCAAGGCTACAAAGTTTCAATTATAGAAGATAAATAAATCCAAGATACCAGGGCCTCCATTTGGGTTGCCAGGGGGCGTGGCCATCCTGCAAACCTTCACAGCCCCTCACCCAGGCTATCCATTGCCCTAAGGGAATCCCCACCCTTATTTGGGACACCCTTCAGGGCAAACCAGCTGGCCCCCACCCATGCACCAGGCCTCTATCCTATCTAATAAAAGAGTTATTTGAAAATGACCATCACTCCAACATACAAGATGGCTGCCCCCATGTGGACACAAGATGGCCTCCACAAGATGGCTAGCAGGGGAGGGAAAGGTCTGCAAGGGAGGGCAGTTGTGGGCAATCAGGCTAGCAGGGGAGGGCAATTGGGAGGGACCAGGTCTGCAAGGGAAGGCAGTTGGGGGATATCAAGCCTGTAGGAGAGGGCAGTTAGGGGTGACCAGGCTGGCAGAGGAGGGAAGTTAGGGGCAATCAGGCCAGCAGGGGAGCAGTTAGGCATCAATCAGGCTGACAGGGGAGTGGTTAGGGAGTGATCAGGCTGGCAGGCAGAAACAGTTAGTGGCAATTAGGAAGGCAGGCAGGCAAGCAGTTGAGAGCCAGCAGTTGGATTGTGAGAGGGATGTCTGACTGCCCTCAAGGGGTCCCAGATTGGAGAGGGTGCAGGCTGGGCTGAAAGACATCCCCCCACTCCCTGTGTATGAATTTGGTGCACCGGGCCTCTAGTTAAACAATATTTAGCAATGTAATCACAGTTTCATAAGATGGGCTGTTAAATGGGAAATATTAATTTCATTAGGCTGTAAAATACTCAGAGTACTCCAACCCAAAGAAAGAAAGAAAAATAATGAAAGAAAGGCCATACTAAAATTTCTCTGTGGACAACTTTGACACACCCCTTTTAATTAAATAACTTTCCTTTTCACTTGTCAGGACCAGTAAAAAGTATGTTTCTTAGAATCAGAGAAAATATCAAGAGCTGATGGAGGGCATTTATACAACCACAAGATCCAAACAATTGCAAGTCAAAAATCTGGGAAGAGAAAGGAAAAGGATACAATTTACACAAGAGAAAAGCTATACACATTTTCACAATGAGAACTTAAAGGATTGTAAAGATGTTTGTACACAAGGAAGTCATCTAGTTGGCAATTCTAGAAATGCGACATAGGGAATGTACCGCGTAGGTTGCCCATCCGGGCTACGAAGTGACCACTATAATAGAAATCAGTCTCATCAAGCTGGATTGATAGCAATGTACGTGTCACCCTCATTTGAAGATCCTGCCCCCCATGTGCGGGGTGGGGCTCCTCAGGGTGCTGGGAATACCGGGAGCAGCTCTTGCCTCAGGCTCCCTGGGCCCCTGAGAGGCTGGCACCCAGTGGTTAATTTGGAGTGTTAAGCAGGCTTTGTAGAAAACGCATTAGATGTTAATCTCCTAAAAAGCCCTGGACCTCACTGCTGACCCCACATCCCTGAGAGCCCAGACCCTGTATGTGGGAGGCTGCGTTCCTCCCTGTGGGCGCTGCACACGGTACCAGTGATGAGATGAACGTGACGGCCGTCATGTGCCACTCATACCCGAGGGAAACAGACTCCGGCCTTCGGATGACCTCGCTGAGGGTGGGAGCCCTCATCAGGACATTTTCTGCATTGTGTTGTAATTAAGATTTCAATGGCCTTGTGACTTAGGTGCTGGAATATTTTATTATCTCCACTCACCCTCAGAATGCTCTTCACAAGGCTTTATATGGTCCTACAATGCTCTTCTAAATCTGAAAAGTTATTGAATCAAATATTGACACTGTTTATTGTCCCCCATCATAATGAAATACATATTCTTTGATTGTTTGATTCACATTCATTCCTGTAACTTGAAACCTCTACCAAATTCTAATGGGGATAGACCTGGTTTCCTTCCAGACTACCTGATAACATTTATATAATTAAAATTCCACTCCTCTTAAACCATTAAAAGAAGACAGCAGGGCAGGTTTGATTCTTTAAAGGGACCTGACAGTGTCTTGAATTAAAAAGACACAGCAAAGATCATAATCTTGCATGTGCTGAATAGGTACAGGTCACTTCACATACCTGTGTGGCAGAGTACAGCTTTGTAATCCAAAAGATAACATTGATGAGCTGCACATTATGGAAGGTGTTGAATGTGAGCTCAGGGATTACATGGGCCCACGGGAAGGATGACAGATGAAGTGACCATCAAAGCTGGGTCTCGCTCTGTGTCTGCTGTATCTGACTGACTCTCTAGACCAACAATTTTCAACTGGCATGTCACAAGAGTCTTTAAAACATGCAATACCTGACTTTTTAGTCAGGGATGCTGACCTCTTTTCCCTTACATTGTCAAACAAACAAACAAAAAAAAATGTCAACAGCCAATACAGCACTAGCCATCTGGTGTGAATGAACCAAAATTGTAGTTGTTTTTTTTTCTTGTCAGATCAGCAAAAAATATATATTTTGGGTGTGCCACAAAATTTTATTAATTGGTTTTTAGGTGTCATGAGATGAAAAAAGTTTGAAAATAAAAAATTAAAATGGTCAAAAAAAATTTACAGCAGATCAATGACAGTATTAAGTAAACAATGTATTTTGAACTATAAAAGTGCCTTGAAATTAATAATAAGTTGCCTTCTATGAAAGATTTTATCCCTCTGGTGATCAGAAAGTGAGTTTACAATCATTAGGTGGACACAGGGAACAACATTTCTGGGTAATGGCTATTTTTTTATAGAAAAAAAAAAGGAAAATATTTTTAAATCACCTAGTCCAGTCATGGAAATCACCTATTTTAACCAATCCCATTCAGATGTGTCTGTACATGTCTAATAATAGTCCATGCAGGCTCTTTCTGACACCAGGTGGGTAACCTAATACTAACCAGCCTTCTTTGTTTTTAGAACAGAAGCTGCTTGAAGAAAAGAAGAACGTGCTTATTTGTGTATTTCCTGAGCCAAACCAGCCAAGACTCTCTTATTATTCTAGATTCCTTGTGGGGCACCAACTTTACATGTCATAAAGAAAGCGTACCTTGGGATATGAAAAGGGGTACCATGTAGTTCCTCAGTTCAGAGCCCTCATTTCAGGAGGGGAAAATGCAATTATATTGATTACTATAGTACATGGTAGACTGATTCTAAGTTGCACTGTTTTAAGATGCTACTGATTATAAGACACAGTATTCATGTATGCAACTGCTAAGGTGGGTGAAAGCAGTGACAACTATGATACCAGTATACTATCAATTGTTATGCACAACCTAACTTCAGAAGTCAAATGTGGGGAAAACTGTGCATCTTGAAAGTAATGACATATAGTGGTATTCATATGTTACAAGGGTTAGTAGAGAAGGGAAAGCTATGAAAGAAAGGCACCACGAGGGGATGACATGTTAACTGAGCTTTGAGGGGTGTGAGTTTTCTGGAGATGGAGATGATGGCACGGATGAAGGCTCAGGTAGGTGGGTGCAGGGAGTAGAGGTTGTTGTTAAGTGGGAACTTAATTTGCGTGAAGGGAAAAAGTGAAAGACAAAACAAGCTGAAGGACAATGAATGCCAATTGGAAGGCAGTGGGGAGTACCTGAGAACTAGGGGTAGCAACTCACAGAGACTACTAATCTCATAGTGGTATCTAGGATTATATCACAACTGCATTCAATCACTTTAATGGATACCAGTTAGAACAAATCCAAAGCGTTTTTCAAGAAATCTAAGGCCCTGAATGATCTGGCCACGACCTCTCTCCACAGCCTAACCCACCTCTCCCCTCAACCATGATCTCACCACACCTAACCCAGCTGGAGCCAGCCTCCGTGGGGCATTTGTACCTGCTGATCTCTTTGCCTATGATGTTCTTCCTTGGCTCCTCACAAGGCAGGTCCTTCCCATTCTTCAGTTCTCTATACATTTTCCCGAATGGAGGGACCTGCCCTGGCTGATACCATCCAAAATCTGTTATTTTCTCTTTCAATCCTTTATATTCCTCTTCCCTAGCACCCATCTTAGCTCAAGGTGATTTTATTTATATTCTCTTCACTTTATTTTAGTTTGTCTCCCTCCTTAGAACGAAAGGATCATCAGTGTAGGAACCATGTCTCTCATCTTCCGCTGTATCCCAGCACCGGGCAGTGTCTAGCATGAAGGAGGCACTCAATGAGTATCTGTCGAATGAATGAGTGCCCAGCCCACTCCTCCCCTACAGTATGTGCACTAAGCCAGAATGCCAGGGGAGGCAGACCTATTCAGTCTCCATCTGGAAAGATGAAAAAAACCACTACGATGCTTCATTGTCAGTTGACAATCCAAAAAAAGAAGTCTCAATCCATTCAAGGCCACTGGCACACCTCTCTCCTTTTAGCAACCTCCTCAGAAGCAGCACATGTTACCGATAGTTGTACCTCCCCTGGGGTCACGTCACTGGCCTGTCCTTCCCCCTCGCTGATGGGAGGTCTAACCCAAGCTTATCAAACAGTGTTCTTCTGACTCAGGCAGGCCACACATTTAGGGTCATGCTGAACCTTTGCTTATTCCATTAGGTCTAACTACCATATGAAAAGCTCCTTGCTTATGAATGTTACAACTTCTGGAAACCAAGGTTCAAGAAGATTAACTATCAGGGCCATCCTTAGTCTCTGGACGATACTCTGCCATATGAATCAATAGAACGCAGGAGGACAGAGACATATCTGTTTAATTCACCACTGTATCACTAGTGCCAAGAACACAGAGGTGCTCAATTAATATTTGTTGATTGAGTGAATAAAAACTTCCAACAAGACACTCCTCCCACTGGGCTTCATCAATCACAATTTCCTTTTACATCCAAAGTATCTATAAACAATAGAGCTTTTTCTTTAATAACTAATGATAATAAGAGATAAGCTGAATTAGGTAGTAAATTAAATGGCTCACATAAGGTTCTCATTCAAGCTGAAGATCTCCTGAGCATTCCACCAAATGCCTTCTAAATGGCCTGTTGGCAGGTTCTCTGTATTCAGGAAGCTGTTGGGAATTTAACCTTTGGTCTCTGTCTGGTTAAGGACATTCCATATCTCCCCGACAGAAAGATCCTTCTACAGACTTTTGGGCAGTCCCTCTGTATCCCTGACCTAGATCAAGCTGACCTTACTCATCAATTCTACTACGGAACCATCTGCATCACATCTTGCTAGATGTCAGTCAAGCTGCTGCTTCTGCCAAAGAGAACCACGTCTGCTGTGTGCGCTGTGGCCCCAGAGCCCACCAACTCATGCAAGTCATCCCATACCTAAGTTCTCCATAAACCCCGGGGACACAAAGGCATCTGTATTCACGTTGCATTCTGTAAGCCACTTGAGCTCCCTGCCCACCTCAGTTTGGCACTCATCTCCCAACTGGGAGGGAAAGGTGGAGGGAAAATATTTCCTCTATTATCTGCACAGACCTCTTTAGTGCCTGAGCTGTTTCCTGAAAACACCTGAGATCCTGGGGGATGCCAAGCCTGCGGGCGAAGCATGACTTGGCAGCATCCCATTGTCCTGGGCCTCAGCGCTGGATCTCAGAACTCAGTGTTGACCAGAGGAAATGATTTCCTGTTCACCGGGGTTTGCTCTTAAGGATGCATTCAGATCCAGCCTGGCAGGGGCTAGCCCGAGCGTCAGCCACTGCAGGTGCTTCTCTATCGAGTTTCTAAGTGCGTCACAGCCCAACGGTATCAGGTAATGCCAAAAATAAGAGGACTGGGTCTTTAAGAAAACAATAAACAACGTAGTTTGGAAATTCTGCAAGAAAGTTTTTCAGAGGATACTATTTAAGTTAATAAATGCTCTATTAAAAAAAAATTAATGCTAGGCCACCAGAATGAAGGAATGTTATTTATTTGCATGGGAGGGATCATCAATTTAGGAATGTTGTGCTTCATCATCTTTGCCTTCATTACTGCATTCCAAAAACAGAGACACGTTTCTTCTTCCAAATTAAGTGGCCAAATGAGAGCAATCTCAAACCCGAAAAAGTGATGTGCAGCTCCTTCCAGACTGAGGCGAGCTGACCCTTTTCTCTGAAACTGAAATAGACAAGGTTGGGATTGACCAGCTCAACTGATCGGAGTCAAAGCTAAGGTCAAGGATTTGGGGCCCACCTTTAATTGGCTTTATTTTATGGCCACAACCTGAACACCTTTACCGGATCAGTTCAAGGTAAAGAATCACTGGCACTAGAAAATGTGGACTGAATATAATTGTTAAAATTAAGTTTTATCGAACCAGTTTGATAAGGTGTTTGAAAAATAAAGTCATTCCAATAAACACTTCCACTATGCTGCTAAATGTGGAAACAAAGTAAAAAGAAAGGAACCACAAAATAACTAAATAAATATACGTTTACTCACAAGCCCTAAAGCATAAGAAAACTTAGTTAGGAGGGGGAGCTACTACCAAACTCTTAGAGTTTAGTGAGAAGAAAACCAAGAAATCCCACCCTCCCAATATGGTTAGACTGGGCTTCGCAGCACTGAGGGCAGAGGGAGAAGGGCAGAGGCAGAGCTTTTACAAGATATAAATGTTAGAGAGTCTGTAAACGT